>NC_092719.1:88057603-88360903 GCF_047496885.1 Scyliorhinus torazame
GCAGACATTGACGATGAAATACAACATCGAGTCCAATGCACCAGTGCAGTCTTCAGGCGCCTGTTTGAAGACCGAGACGTCAAACCCAGCACCAAACTCATGGTCTACAGAGCAGCCATGGTCCCAACCCTCCTGTATGCATCAGAAACATAGATCATAGAATTTACAGTGCAGAAGGAGGCCATTTGGTCAATCGAGTCTGTACTGGCCCTTACAAAGAGCACCCTACTCAAGCCCATGTATCTACCCTATCCCTGTAACCCAGTAACCCCCACTTATCCTTTTTTGGACACTAAGGACAATTTAGCATGGCCAATCCACCTAACCCGCACATCTTTGGACTGTGGGAGGAAACCGGAGCACCCGGAGGAAACCCACGCAGACACGGGGGCAATGTGCAGACTCCGCACAGACAGTGACCCAGCCGGGAATCGAACCTAGGACCCTGGAGCTGTGAAGCAACTGTGCTACCCACTGTGCTACCGTGCTGCCCACTGGCAGCATGGACAATGTACAGCAGACATCTCAAATTCTTGGAGAGATATCACCATATCTCCTGCGCAAAATCCTGTGACTCCACTGGCAGGATAGGCGTACCAACGTGAACGTCTTCTCCCAGGCCAATATCCCCAGTATCGAGGCACTGGTCACACTTGACCAGCTGCGATGGATGGGCCACATTGTCCACATGCCCGACATAAGACTGACAAAACAAGTGCTGTACTCCGAGCTCCGCATGACAAGCGATCACTAGGAGGGCAGAGGAAACGCTACGAGGACACTCTGGAACTGTCCCTAAATGAATGCAACATCCCCAACGACAAGTGGGAATCACTTGCGTTAGAACACAAAAAATGGAGAAAAAGCATCCGCAAAGGTGCCAATCAACTTGAGCGTCACAGGGTGGAGCAAACGGAGGCCAAGCACAAACAGGAAAGGAGAAAAGTGCCCCTCCCACCCACCTCATCAAGCACCACCTGCCAAACCTGTGGCAGAGTCTGCGGATCCAGGATTGGACTATTCAGCCACCGCAGACTCCCCCATCTCCCCGGATTGGAAGCAAGTCACCTTCGATGCTGAGGGGCTGCCAGAGAGAGATGGAGGACCTGAGAGAAACCTCAGTGTACAGCTCTGTATTCTCCTGATCTGGGCAGTTTATGTGTGTGAGAGGCCAGGGTGGTACACTGGCACAATGTATTTGACCAGTGTAGATCAATAGCAGCTCATGGATAGAGGGATCGGAGAATGAATATCCATTTATTGTTTCAGCATACTGTCCACTTGGGATTCCACATCAAGTCTGTTTAAATGTGTATACCCAGGATTTCCAAGTCTTTTACGTCTGTCGGGGTGTAATTACCTAACTTTGTGTCAGGCATCATTGCTCAAGTCTACCAAAGTCTTCTGACATATCGCTACAATTAGTGATTTTTTAAAAAAAGTAGCCTTTATAATTCATGTTCATCGAACCATGCACTGAAATCCATGTTAGCTTGTTCATAGTTCTGTCTACAGAATCTGTATTAAATCCACTGGATTTTAGTCGAAATGTTTCCATGCATCACATGATCCCACCTTACCAGATTGGCCTTCCAGTAAGGTCATCACATACTGCACCTGTTTGCAGTTTGTCGGTGTATACGGAACCACCTTAGAGGGACCAGGCATCAGTATTCCTGCCCATAATATATGCAGTTAACCCTGTCACCCAGTGATCTGCAATAAACCCCAGCCACCCCGAACTGCTTCCTGAGTCCAACTCCTCCCTCACTGTCACTGAGCTTCACATTTAGCTGCTGCCTGTGACAAATCACCGTTGGATGACGAGAGGCAAGCGACATTTAAAGAGTAGTCAGTAAGAAAAACGTGCATTTATATAGCACCTTTCACAACTGTAGGATGTTCCAAAACACTTTACAGCCAATGAGGTACTTTTTTAAGTGTAGTCACTGTTGGAGGTGGCAGCCCTATTCATGCACAGCAGGATCCCACAGACAGCAATGTGATAATGACCAGATAAACTGTTTCTTGCGGATAAACAGGAAATGCTGAAAATACTCAGGAGGCCAGGTCTTTTCTGTAGAGAGAGGAACAGACTTCATGTTTTAGATCAACCACTTTCATGTTTTTGTGATGTTGATTGAGGGATACATTTTGGCCAGGACAGCAGGATAAGTCCACTGCTCCTCTACAGAACAATGACATGGGATCTTTAACATCCACCTGATAGAGCCTTGTCAACCAGTGCAGCATTCCCTCAGCACTACTTTGGAGGGCCAGGTTGAAATGGGTTGAAATATTGTGCAGTGCGAGTTTTCAGGCAGTGAACATTTTGGTGGGTGTTGGGAGTAACAGTTTACAGAGCAGTTAGCAATGCCCAGAGACAGACTGGGATGACAGGAAGTCAGGTACTCCTGCCTAGGGTGGAAGCCAGAGGGTGACCTAGTGAAGGGAACCATTGGAATGCTAAATATTCCAGCTGTATGGAGTTAATACTCAGGAATATTAATCCGTTCTGCACATTAACTGTAAAATAAGGTCACATTGGCACAATGTGGAAGGGAATCAGTTATAAGGAAATTCAGCAATGACGGGAACTCAAAATTACCCTGAGAGTTTACATTTCCTTTTATCCACAGATTAGGATAAGGCGATGCAGATGTTAATCTTATTGCTGTTCACATTCTCAGACTGACAGTGATGGGGACAAGGAAGGGGGTCATGTTTGGGACAGGTTTCAGCAGAATGAAGCTCCTCATTAGAACCATAGAATTCCTACCATAGAAGGAGCCATTCGGCCCATCGAGTCTGCACCGCCCCTCTGAAAGAGCACCCTCATTGTCATATGTGGACCCATTGCTCTGCTGTCTACAGGCGGGGGAGTCCAAAGTTCAACATCTGGGGAAAGGGCAGCATTTCTTTAGCCAATCTGATGCCAGAGAGGGCGGGCAAAGGGGGGGGGGGGGGAGGGAGCAATATGTGATCTCTATGGTAACTGGCAAGAGGGTAAGGAAAGCTTTATTTTCCAAAGGAATCGTCAGATCCTGTTAAGAGTTGGGAGGCAGGATAGAACCACATCTGCCGCAACACCTTGATCAGCACTGACAGGCAACAGTCATTTCAATCTGAGTGCACGGCAGGATTCCACAGGATGACCAGGTGCATTGGATGAGTGTTATTTCATGGTGTTATATTCTGTTTCAGATTGAGCCCGCACAGACTGCTTCACAGCGCTTGCAATCAGGAGGAATTCGGTTCGGACGCGGCGACCCAGGGAACCGAGTGTAATCCGGACACAACCTCACCCCACAGGGTACTCAGCCATGACCAGGAACCCAGCGCCGCTGACAGTCTACCTCCCATCCAGAGGCAGCAGTTCATACACTGGGCTGCCCACCCTGTCGCTGTTAAAGCCCGAGGGGCTGTATTGGAGGATAGGAGGTGTGCAGGCTCTCCTGAGCCGCCAGCACGGCAGTCAGAGTCTGAAGGTGTCTCCGGGCTGGGGAGGCGCAGCTTGAGTAAGGAGAGATGCCAACCACAGCATCTGGACAGAGGCAGCCCGAGGGAGAAGAGCAGCGCTCAGCCCTCAGCTCCACAGCTCTGGGACATTGCACTGGACGGTGAGTTCTCAATATTATCCTGCAAAATTCTGCAATGGATTTCAATCTTTCAACAAAGAATGTTGCTGTTTTATACACCTAAAAAAAAACATGTTGGAACTGAAAGCCTTTCAGAAGTTCATGTCGCAGATTCCGTGAATCAGAATCCGACATTCAAAGCAGCTTTGTAGCGGCGGCAAAGTGCTAAACATTCTGTGACAGGACACATGTGGATTAAACTGGGAGCAGAGAGTTTGATATGTGGACTGTATTGGGAGCAGAGAGTTTGATATGTGGACTGTATGGGGACCAGAGAGTTTGATATGTGGACTGTATTGGGAGCAGAGAGTTTGATATGTGGACTGTATTGGGAGACAGAGTTTGATATGTGGACTGTATTGGGAGCAGGCAGTTTGATATGTGGACTGTATTGGGAGCAGACAGTTTGATATGTGGACTGTATCGGGAGCAGAGAGTTTGATATATGGACTGTATTGGGAGAGAGAGTTTGATATGTGGACTGTATGGGGACGAGAGAGTTTGATATGTGGACTGTATTGGGAGAGAGAGTTTGATGTGTGGACTGTATTGGGAGCAGAAAGTTTGATATGTGGACTGTATTGGGAGCAGAAAGTTTGATATGTGGACTGTATTGGGAGCTGACAGTTTGATATATGGACAGTATTGGGAGAGAGAGTTTGATATGTGGACTGTATGGGGACCAGAGAGTTTGATATGTGGACTGTATTGGGAGCAGACATTTTGATATATGGACTGTATTGGGAGAGAGAGATTGATATGTGGACTGTATGGGGACCAGATAGTTTGATATGTGGACTGTTTTGGGAGAGAGAGTTTGATATGTGGACTGTATTCGGAGCAGATAGTGTGATTTGTGGTCTGTATTGGGAGCAGAGAGTTTATTTTATTGAATGTATTGGGAGCAGAGAGTTTGATATGTGGACTGTATTGGGAGCAGACAGTTTGATATGTGGACTGTATTGGGAGAGAGAGTTTGATATGTGGACTGTATTGGGAGCAGAGAGTTTGATATGTGGACTGTATTGGGAGAGAGAGTTTGATATGTGGACTGTATTGGGAGCAGACAGTATGATATGTGGACTGTATGGGGAGCAGAGAGTTTGATAATGTGGACTGTATTGGGAGCAGAGAGTTTGATAATGTGGAATGTATGGGGACCAGAGAGTTTGATATGTGGACTGTATTGGGAGCAGACAGTTTGATATATGGACTGTATTGGGAGAGAGAGTTTGATATGTGGACTGTATTGGGAGCAGAGAGTTTGATATGTGGACTGTATTGGGAGAGAGAGTTTGATATGTGGACTGTGTTGGGAGCAGACAGTTTGATATGTGGACTGTATTGGGAGCAGAGAGTTTGATAATGTGGAATGTATGGGGACCAGAGAGTTTGATATGTGGACTATATTGGGAGCAGACAGTTTGATATATGGACTGTATTGGGAGAGAGAGTTTGATATGTGGACTGTATTGGGAGCAGAGAGTTTGATATGTGGACTGTATTGGGAGAGAGAGTTTGATATGTGGACTGTATTGGGAGAGAGAGTTTGATATGTGGACTGTATTGGGAGAGAGAGTTTGATATGTGGACTGTATCGGGAGCAGACAGTTTGATATATGGACTGTATTGGGAGAGAGAGTTTGATATGTGGACTGTATTGGGAGCAGAGAGTTTGATATGTGGACTGTGTTGGGAGCAGACAGTTTGATATGTGGACTGTGTTGGGAGCAGACAGTTTTATATGTGGACTGTATTGGGAGCAGAGTGTTTGATATGTGGACTGTACTGGGAGCAGAGAGTTTATATGAGGACTAAATGGGAGCAGAGAGTTTGATATGTGGACTGTATAGGAAGCTGAGAGTTTGATATGTGGACTGTATGGGGACCAGAGAGTTTGATATGTGGACTGTATTGGGAGCAGGGAGTTGGATATGTGGACTGCATTGGGAGCAGACAGTTTGATATGTGGACTGTATTGGGAGCAGAGAGTTTGATATGTGGACTGTATTGGGAGCAGGGAGTTTGATATGTGGACTGCATTGTGAGCAGAGAGTTTGATATGTGGACTGCACTGGGAGCAGAGAGTTTGATATGTGGACTGTATTGGGAGCAGAGATTTTGATATGTGGATTGCACTAGGAGCAGAGAGTTTGATATGTGGACTGTATTGGGAGCAAAGCGTTTGATGTGTGGACTGTGTTGGGAGAGAGAGTTTGATATGTGGACTGTGTTGGGAGAGAGAGTTTGATATGTGGACTATCGGGAGCAGAGAGTTTGCTATGTGGACTATATTGGGAGTAGTGTGTTTGATATGTGGACTGTATTGGGAGCAGAGAGATGGATATGTGGACTGTGTTGGGAGCAGAAAGTTTGATATGTGGACTGTATTGGGAGCAGAGAGTTTGATATGTGGAATGTATTGGGAGTAGTGTGTTTTATATGTGGACTGTATTGGGAGTAGAGTGTTTGATATGTGAACTGTGTTGGGAGCAGAGAGATGGATATGTGGACTGTGTTGGGAGCAGAAAGTTTGATATGTGGACTGTATTGGGAGCAGAGAATTTGATATGTGGAATGTATTGGGAGCAGAGAGTTTGATATGTGGTCTGTATTGGGAGCAGAGAGTTTATTATATTGAATGTATTGGGAGCAGCGAGTTTGATATGTGGACTGAATTGGGAGCAGATAGTTTGATATATGGACTGTATCGGGAGCAGAGAGATTGCTATGTGGACTGTATTGGGAGTAGTGTGTTTGATATGTGGACTGTATTGGGAGTAGAGTGTTTGATATGTGAACTGTGTTGGGAGCCGAGAGATGGATATGTGGACTGTGTTGGGAGCAGAATGTTTGATATGTGGACTGTATTGGGAGCAGAGAGTTTGATATGTGGACTGTATTGGGAGCAGAGAGTTTGATATGTGGTCTGTATTGGGAGCAGAGAGTATGATATGTGGTCTGTATTGGGAGCAGAGAGTTTGATATGTGGACTGTATCGGGAGCAGAGAGTTTGCTATGTGGACTGTATTGGGAGTAGTGTGTTTGATATGTGGACTGTATTGGGAGTAGAGAGTTTATATGAGGACTATATGGGAGCAGAGAGTTTGATATGTGGACTGTATAGGGAGCTGAGAGTTAGATATGTGGACTGTATGGGGACCAGAAAGTTTGATATGTGGACTGTATTTGGAGCAGAGAGTTTGATATGTGGACTGTATTGGGAGCAGGGAGGTTGATATGTGGACTGTATTGGGAGTAGTGTGTTTGATATGTGGACTGTATTGTAAGTAGAGTGTTTGATATGTGACTGTGTTGGGAGCCGAGAGATGGATATGTGGACTGTGTTGGGAGCAGAAAGTTTGATATGTGGACTGTATTGGGAGCAGAGAGTTTGATATGTGGACTGTATTGGGAGCAGAGAGTTTGATATGTGGACTGTATTGGGAGCAGAGAGTTTGATATGTGGTCTGTATTGGGAGCAGAGAGTTTGGTATGTGGACTGTATCGGGAGCAGAGAGTTTGCTATGTGGACTGTATTGGGAGTAGTGTGTTTGATATGTGAACTGTGTTGGGAGCAGTGAGATGGATATGTGGACTGTGTTGGGGGCAGAATGTTTGATATGTGGACTGTATTGGGAGCAGAGAGGTTGTTATGTGGACTGTATTGGGAGCAGAGAGTTTGATATGTGGACTGCACTGGAAGCAGAGAGTTTGATATGTGGACTGTATTGCGAGCAGGGAGTTTGATATGTGGATTGCACTAGGAGCAGAGAGTTTGATATGTGGACTGTATTGGGAGCAAAGCGTTTGATGTGTGGACTGTGTTGGGAGAGAGAGTTTGATATGTGGACTGTATTGGAAGAGAGAGATTGATATGTGGACTGTATTGGGAGCAGATAGTTTGATATGTGGACTGTATTGGGAGCAAAGCGTTTGATGTGAGGACTGTGTTGGGAGAGAGAGTTTGATATGTGGACTGTATTGGTAGCAGATAGGTTGATATGTGGACTGTATTGGGACCAGAGAGTTTGATATGTGCATGGTATTGGGAGCAGTGAGTTTGTATTGTGGACTGTATTTGGAGAGAGAGTTTGATATGTGGAATGCATTGGGAGAGAGAGTTTGATATGTGGACTGTATTGGGAGCAGATAGCTTGATATGTGGACTGTGTTGGGAGCAGAATGTTTGATATGTGGACTGTATTGGGAGCAGAGTGTTTGATATGTGGACTGTATTGGGAGCAGAGAGTTTGATATGTGGCCTGTATTGGGAGCAGAGAGTTTGATTTGTGTTCTGTATTGGGAGCAGAGAGTTTATTTTATTGAATGTATTGGGAGCAGAGAGTTTGATATGTGGACTGTATTGGGAGCAGAGAGTTTGTTATGTGGACTGTATTGGGAGCAGAGAGATTGATATGTGGACTGCACTGGGAGCAGAGAGTTTGATATGTGGACTGTATTGGGAGCAGAGAGTTTGATATGTGGCCTGTATTGGGAGTAGTGTCTTTGATATGTGAACTGTGTTGGGAGCAGAGAGATGGATATGTGGACTGTGTTGGGAGCAGAATGTCTGATATGTGGACTGTATTGGGAGAGAGAGTTTGATATGTGGACTGTATTGGGAGCAGACAGGTTGATATATGGACTGTATTGGGAGCAGAGAGTTTGATAATGTGGACTGTATGGGGACAAGAGAGTTTGATATGTGGACTGTGTTGGGAGCAGAGAGTTTGATAATGTGGACTGTATGGGGACCAGAGAGTTTGATATGTGGACTGTATCGGGAGCAGACAGTTTGATATGTGGACTGTATTGGGAGCAGAGAGTATGATATGTGGACTGTATTGGGAGCAGAGAGTTTGATATGTGGACTGTATTGGGAGAGAGAGTTTGATATGTGGACTGTATTGGGAGCAGAGAGATGGATATGTGGACTGTATGGGGACCAGAGAGTTTGATATGTGGACTGTGTTGGGAGCAGAGAGTTTGATAATGTGGACTGTATGGGGACCAGAGAGTTTGATATGTGGTCTGTATCGGGAGCAGACAGTTTGATATATGGACTGTATTGGGAGTAGTGTGTTTGATATGTGAACTGTGTTGGGAGCAGAGAGATGGATATGTGGACTGTGTTGGGAGCAGAATGTTTGATATGTGGACTGTATTGGGAGAGAGAGTTTGATATGTGGACTGTATTGGGAGCAGACAGGTTGATATGTGGACTGTATTGGGAGCAGAGAGTTTGATAATGTGGACTGTATGGGGACCAGCGAGTTTGATATGTGGACTGTATCTGGAGCAGACAGTTTGATATATGGACTGTATTGGGAGAGAGAGTTTGATATGTGGACTGTATTGGGGGCAGACAGTTTGATATGTGGACTGTATTGGGAGCAGAGATTTTGATATGTGGTCTGAATTGGGAGCAGAGAGTTTGATATGTGGACTGTATCGGGTGCAGAGAGTTTGCTATGTGGACTGTATTGGGAGTAGTGTGTTTGATATGTGGACTGTATTGGGAGTAGAGTGTTTGATATGTGAACTGTGTTGGGAGCATAATGTTTGATAGGTGGACTGTATTGGGAGCAGGGAGTTTGATATGTGGACTGTATTTGGAGCAGAGAGTTTGATATGTGGACCGTATTGGGAGCAGAGAGTTTGATATGTGGACTGTATTGGGAGCAGAGAGTTTGATATGTGGACTGTATTGGGAGCAGAGAGTTTGATATGTGGACTGTATTGGGAGCAGAGAGTGTGTTATGTGGACTGTATTGGGAGCAGAGAGTTTGATATGTGGACTGTATGGGGACCAGAAAGTTTGATATGTGGACTGTATTGGGACCAGAGAGTTTGAGATGTGGACTGTGTTGGGAGCAGATAGTTTGATAATGTGGACTGTATGGGGACCAGAGAGTTTGACATGTGGACTGTATTGGGACCAGAGAATTTGATATGTGGACTGTATTGGGAGCAGAGTGTTTGATATGTGGACTGTATTGGGAGCAGATAGTTTGATAAGTGGACTGTATTGGGAGCAGGGAGTTTGATATGTGGCCTGTATTGGGAGCAGGGAGTGTGATATGTGGACTGTATTGGGAGTAGTGTGTTTGATATGTGGACTGTATTGGGAGTAGAGTGTTTGATATGTGACTGTGTTGGGAGCCGAGAGATGGATATGTGGACTGTGTTGGGAGCAGAAAGTTTGATATGTGGACTGTAATGGGAGCAGAGAGTTTGATATGTGGACTGTATTGGGAGCAGAGAGTTTGATATGTGGATTGCACTAGGAGCAGACAGTTTGATATGTGGACTGTATTGGGAGCAGAGAGTTTGATATGTGGACTGTGTTGGGAGAGAGAGTTTGATATGTGGACTGTATTGGGAGCAGAGAGTTTGATATGTGGACTGTATTGGGAGTAGTGTGTTTGATATGTGAACTGTGTTGGGAGCAGCGAGATGGATATGTGGACTGTGTTGGGAGCAGAATGTTTGATATGTGGACTGTATTGGGAGCAGAGAGTTTGTTATGTGGACTGTATCGGGAGCAGAGAGTTTGATATGTGGACTGCACTGGAAGCAGAGAGTTTGATATGTGGACTGTATTACGAGCAGAGAGTTTGATATGTGGATTGCACTAGGAGCAGAGAGTTTGATATGTGGACTGTATTGGGAGCAAAGCGTTTGATGTGTGGACTGTGTTGGGAGAGAGAGTTTGATATGTGGACTGTATTGGTAGCAGATAGTTTGATATGTGGACTGTATTGGAACCAGAGAGTTTGATATGTGGATGGTATTGGGAGCAGAGAGTTTGTATTGTGGACTGTATTGGGAGAGAGAGTTTGATATGTGGAATGCATTGGGAGAGAGAGTTTGATATGTGGACTGTATTGGGAGCAGATAGCTTGATATGTGGACTGTGTTGGGAGCAGAATGTTTGATATGTGGACTGTATTGGGAGCAGAGAGTTTGATATGTGGACTGTATGGGGAGCAGAGAGTTTATCTTATTGAATGTATTGGGAGCAGAGAGTTTGATATGTGGTCTGTATTGGGAGCAGAGAGTTTGATGTGTGGATTGTATCGGGAGCAGAGAGTTTGCTATGTGGACTGTATTGGGAGTATTGAGTCTGATATGTGAACTGTGTTGGGAGTAGAGAGATGGATATGTGGACTGTGTTGGGAGCAGAAAGTTTGATAGGTGGACTGTATTGGGAGCAGCGAGTTTGAAATGTGGACTGTATTGGGAGCAGATAGTTTGATATGTGGACTGCATTGGGAGCAGAGAGTTTGTTATGTGGAATGTATTGGGAGCAGAGAGTTTGATATGTGGACTGCACTGGGAGCAGAGAGTTTGATATGTGGACTGTATTGGGAGCAGAGAGTTTGATATGTGGATTGCACTAGGAGTAGACAGTTTGATATGTGGACTGTATTGGGAGCAGAGAGTTTGATATGTGGACTGTGTTGCGAGAGAGAGTTTGATATGTGGACTGTATTGGGAGCAGAGAGTTTGATATGTGGACTGTATTGGGAGTAGTGTGTTTGATATGTGAACTGTGTTGGGAGCAGCGAGATGGATATGTGGACTGTGTTGGGAGCAGAATGTTTGATATGTGGACTGTATTGGGAGCAGAGAGTTTGTTATGTGGACTGTATTGGGAGCAGAGAGTTTGATATGTGGACTGCACTGGAAGCAGAGAGTTTGATATGTGGACTGTATTACGAGCAGAGAGTTTGATATGTGGATTGCACTAGGAGCAGAGAGTTTGATATGTGGACTGTATTGGGAGCAAAGCGTTTGATGTGTGGACTGTGTTGGGAGAGAGAGTTTGATATGTGGACTGTATTGGGAGAGAGAGATTGATATGTGAACTGTATTGGGAGCAGATAGTTTGATATGTGGACTGTATTGGGAGCAAAGCGTTTGATGTGAGGACTGTGTTGGGAGAGAGAGTTTGATATGTGGACTGTATTGGTAGCAGATAGTTCGATATGTGGACTGTATTGGGACCAGAGAGTTTGATATGTGGATGGTATTGGGAGCAGAGAGTTTGTATTGTGGACTGTATTGGGAGAGAGAGTTTGATATGTGGAATGCATTGGGAGAGAGAGTTTGATATGTGGACTGTATTGGGAGCAGATAGCTTGATATGTGCACTGTGTTGGGAGCAGAATGTTTGATATGTGGACTGTATTGGGAGCAGAGAGTTTGATATGTGGACTGTATTGGGAGCAGAGCGTTTGATTTGTGGTCTGTATTGGGAGCAGAGAGTTTATTTTATTGAATGTATTGGGAGCAGAGAGTTTGATATGTGGACTGTATTGGGAGCAGAGAGTTTGTTATGTGGACTGTATTGGGAGCAGAGAGATTGATATGTGGACTGCACTGGGAGCAGAGAGTTTGATATGTGGACTGTATTGGGAGCAGAGAGTTTGATATGTGGCCTGTATTGGGAGTAGTGTCTTTGATATGTGAACAGTGTTGGGAGCAGAGAGATGGATATGTGGACTGTGTTGGGAGCAGAATGTCTCATATGTGGACTGTATTGGGAGAGAGAGTTTGATATGTGGACTGTATTGGGAGCAGACAGGTTGATATATGGACTGTATTGGGAGCAGAGAGTTTGATAATGTGGACTGTATGGGGACAAGAGAGTTTGATATGTGGACTGTGTTGGGAGCAGAGAGTTTGATAATGTGGACTGTATGGGGACCAGAGAGTTTGATATGTGGACTGTATCGGGAGCAGACAGTTTGATAACTGGACTGTATTGGGAGCAGAGTGTATGATATGTGGACTGTATTGGGAGCAGAGAGTTTGATATGTGGACTGTATTGGGAGAGAGAGTTTGATATGTGGACTGTATCGGGAGTAGAGAGTTTGCTATGTGGACTGTATTGGGAGTAGTGTGTTTGGTATGTGGACTGTATTGGGAGTAGAGTGTTTGATATGTGAACTGTGTTGGGAGCATAAAGTTTGATAGGTGGACTGTATTGGGAGCAGAGAGTTTGATATGTGGACTGTATTTGGAGCAGAGAGTTTGATATGTGGACTGTATTAGGAGCAGAGAGTTTGATATGTGGACTGTATTGGGAGCAGAGAGTGTGTTATGTGGACTGTATTGGGAGCAGAGCGTTTGATATGTGGACTGCACTGGGAGCAGAGAGTTTGATATGTGGACTGTATTGGGAGCAGAGAGTTTGATATGTGGACTGTATGGGGACCAGAGAGTTTGATATGTGGACTGTATTGGGAGAGAGAGTTTGATATGTGGACTGTATGGGTACCAGAAAGTTTGATATGTGGACTGTATTGGGACCAGAGAGTTTGAGATGTGGACTGTGTTGGGAGCAGATAGTTTGATATGTGGACTGTATTGGGAGAGAGAGTTTGATATGTGGACTGTATTGGGAGCAGACAGTATGATATGTGGACTGTATGGGGAGCAGAGAGTTTGATAATGTGGACTGTATTGGGAGCAGAGAGTTTGATAATGTGGAATGTATGGGGACCAGAGAGTTTGATATGTGGACTGTATTGGGAGCAGACAGTTTGATATATGGACTGTATTGGGAGAGAGAGTTTGATATGTGGACTGTATTGGGAGCAGAGAGTTTGATATGTGGACTGTATTGGGAGAGAGAGTTTGATATGTGGACTGTGTTGGGAGCAGACAGTTTGATATGTGGACTGTATTGGGAGCAGAGAGTTTGATAATGTGGAATGTATGGGGACCAGAGAGTTTGATATGTGGACTATATTGGGAGCAGACAGTTTGATATATGGACTGTATTGGGAGAGAGAGTTTGATATGTGGACTGTATTGGGAGCAGAGAGTTTGATATGTGGACTGTATTGGGAGAGAGAGTTTGATATGTGGACTGTATTGGGAGAGAGAGTTTGATATGTGGACTGTATTGGGAGAGAGAGTTTGATATGTGGACTGTATCGGGAGCAGACAGTTTGATATATGGACTGTATTGGGAGAGAGAGTTTGATATGTGGACTGTATTGGGAGCAGAGAGTTTGATATGTGGACTGTGTTGGGAGCAGACAGTTTTATATGTGGACTGTATTGGGAGCAGAGTGTTTGATATGTGGACTGTACTGGGAGCAGAGAGTTTATATGAGGACTAAATGGGAGCAGAGAGTTTGATATGTGGACTGTATAGGGAGCTGAGAGTTTGATATGTGGACTGTATGGGGACCAGAGAGTTTGATATGTGGACTGTATTGGGAGCAGGGAGTTGGATATGTGGACTGCATTGGGAGCAGAGAGTTTGATATGTGGACTGTATTGGGAGCAGAGAGTTTGATATGTGGACTGTATTGGGAGCAGGGAGTTTGATATGTGGACTGCATTGTGAGCAGAGAGTTTGATATGTGGACTGCACTGGGAGCAGAGAGTTTGATATGTGGACTGTATTGGGAGCAGAGATTTTGATATGTGGATTGCACTAGGAGCAGAGAGTTTGATATGTGGACTGTATTGGGAGCAAAGCGTTTGATGTGTGGACTGTGTTGGGAGAGAGAGTTTGATATGTGGACTGTTTTGGGAGAGAGAGTTTGATATGTGGACTATCGGGAGCAGAGAGTTTGCTATGTGGACTATATTGGGAGTAGTGTGTTTGATATGTGGACTGTATTGGGAGCAGAGAGATGGATATGTGGACTGTGTTGGGAGCAGAAAGTTTGATATGTGGACTGTATTGGGAGCAGAGAGTTTGATATGTGGAATGTATTGGGAGTAGTGTGTTTTATATGTGGACTGTATTGGGAGTAGAGTGTTTGATATGTGAACTGTGTTGGGAGCAGAGAGATGGATATGTGGACTGTGTTGGGAGCAGAAAGTTTGATATGTGGACTGTATTGGGAGCAGAGAATTTGATATGTGGAATGTATTGGGAGCAGAGAGTTTGATATGTGGTCTGTATTGGGAGCAGAGAGTTTATTATATTGAATGTATTGGGAGCAGCGAGTTTGATATGTGGACTGAATTGGGAGCAGATAGTTTGATATATGGACTGTATCGGGAGCAGAGAGATTGCTATGTGGACTGTATTGGGAGTAGTGTGTTTGATATGTGGACTGTATTGGGAGTAGAGTGTTTGATATGTGAACTGTGTTGGGAGCCGAGAGATGGATATGTGGACTGTGTTGGGAGCAGAATGTTTGATATGTGGACTGTATTGGGAGCAGAGAGTTTGATATGTGGACTGTATTGGGAGCAGAGAGTTTGATATGTGGTCTGTATTGGGAGCAGAGAGTATGATATGTGGTCTGTATTGGGAGCAGAGAGTTTGATATGTGGACTGTATCGGGAGCAGAGAGTTTGCTATGTGGACTGTATTGGGAGTAGTGTGTTTGATATGTGGACTGTATTGGGAGTAGAGAGTTTATATGAGGACTATATGGGAGCAGAGAGTTTGATATGTGGACTGTATAGGGAGCTGAGAGTTAGATATGTGGACTGTATGGGGACCAGAAAGTTTGATATGTGGACTGTATTTGGAGCAGAGAGTTTGATATGTGGACTGTATTGGGAGCAGGGAGGTTGATATGTGGACTGTATTGGGAGTAGTGTGTTTGATATGTGGACTGTATTGTAAGTAGAGTGTTTGATATGTGACTGTGTTGGGAGCCGAGAGATGGATATGTGGACTGTGTTGGGAGCAGAAAGTTTGATATGTGGACTGTATTGGGAGCAGAGAGTTTGATATGTGGACTGTATTGGGAGCAGAGAGTTTGATATGTGGACTGTATTGGGAGCACAGAGTTTGATATGTGGTCTGTATTGGGAGCAGAGAGTTTGGTATGTGGACTGTATCGGGAGCAGAGAGTTTGCTATGTGGACTGTATTGGGAGTAGTGTGTTTGATATGTGAACTGTGTTGGGAGCAGTGAGATGGATATGTGGACTGTGTTGGGAGCAGAATGTTTGATATGTGGACTGAATTGGGAGCAGAGAGGTTGTTATGTGGACTGTATTGGGAGCAGAGAGTTTGATATGTGGACTGCACTGGAAGCAGAGAGTTTGATATGTGGACTGTATTGCGAGCAGGGAGTTTGATATGTGGATTGCACTAGGAGCAGAGAGTTTGATATGTGGACTGTATTGGGAGCAAAGCGTTTGATGTGTGGACTGTGTTGGGAGAGAGAGTTTGATATGTGGACTGTATTGGAAGAGAGAGATTGATATGTGGACTGTATTGGGAGCAGATAGTTTGATATGTGGACTGTATTGGGAGCAAAGCGTTTGATGTGAGGACTGTGTTGGGAGAGAGAGTTTGATATGTGGACTGTATTGGTAGCAGATAGGTTGATATGTGGACTGCATTGGGACCAGAGAGTTTGATATGTGCATGGTATTGGGAGCAGTGAGTTTGTATTGTGGACTGTATTTGGAGAGAGAGTTTGATATGTGGAATGCATTGGGAGAGAGAGTTTGATATGTGGACTGTATTGGGAGCAGATAGCTTGATATGTGGACTGTGTTGGGAGCAGAATGTTTGATATGTGGACTGTATTGGGAGCAGAGAGTTTGATATGTGGACTGTATTGGGAGCAGAGAGTTTGATTTGTGTTCTGTATTGGGAGCAGAGAGTTTATTTTATTGAATGTATTGGGAGCAGAGAGTTTGATATGTGGACTGTATTGGGAGCAGAGAGTTTGTTATGTGGACTGTATTGGGAGCAGAGAGATTGATATGTGGACTGCACTGGGAGCAGAGAGTTTGATATGTGGACTGTATTGGGAGCAGAGAGTTTGATATGTGGACTGTGTTGGGAGCAGACAGTTTTATATGTGGACTGTATTGGGAGCAGAGTGTTTGATATGTGGACTGTACTGGGAGCAGAGAGTTTATATGAGGACTAAATGGGAGCAGAGAGTTTGATATGTGGACTGTATAGGGAGCTGAGAGTTTGATATGTGGACTGTATGGGGACCAGAGAGTTTGATATGTGGACTGTATTGGGAGCAGGGAGTTGGATATGTGGACTGCATTGGGAGCAGAGAGTTTGATATGTGGACTGTATTGGGAGCAGAGAGTTTGATATGTGGACTGTATTGGGAGCAGGGAGTTTGATATGTGGACTGCATTGTGAGCAGAGAGTTTGATATGTGGACTGCACTGGGAGCAGAGAGTTTGATATGTGGACTGTATTGGGAGCAGAGATTTTGATATGTGGATTGCACTAGGAGCAGAGAGTTTGATATGTGGACTGTATTGGGAGCAAAGCGTTTGATGTGTGGACTGTGTTGGGAGAGAGAGTTTGATATGTGGACTGTTTTGGGAGAGAGAGTTTGATATGTGGACTATCGGGAGCAGAGAGTTTGCTATGTGGACTATATTGGGAGTAGTGTGTTTGATATGTGGACTGTATTGGGAGCAGAGAGATGGATATGTGGACTGTGTTGGGAGCAGAAAGTTTGATATGTGGACTGTATTGGGAGCAGAGAGTTTGATATGTGGAATGTATTGGGAGTAGTGTGTTTTATATGTGGACTGTATTGGGAGTAGAGTGTTTGATATGTGAACTGTGTTGGGAGCAGAGAGATGGATATGTGGACTGTGTTGGGAGCAGAAAGTTTGATATGTGGACTGTATTGGGAGCAGAGAATTTGATATGTGGAATGTATTGGGAGCAGAGAGTTTGATATGTGGTCTGTATTGGGAGCAGAGAGTTTATTATATTGAATGTATTGGGAGCAGCGAGTTTGATATGTGGACTGAATTGGGAGCAGATAGTTTGATATATGGACTGTATCGGGAGCAGAGAGATTGCTATGTGGACTGTATTGGGAGTAGTGTGTTTGATATGTGGACTGTATTGGGAGTAGAGTGTTTGATATGTGAACTGTGTTGGGAGCCGAGAGATGGATATGTGGACTGTGTTGGGAGCAGAATGTTTGATATGTGGACTGTATTGGGAGCAGAGAGTTTGATATGTGGACTGTATTGGGAGCAGAGAGTTTGATATGTGGTCTGTATTGGGAGCAGAGAGTATGATATGTGGTCTGTATTGGGAGCAGAGAGTTTGATATGTGGACTGTATCGGGAGCAGAGAGTTTGCTATGTGGACTGTATTGGGAGTAGTGTGTTTGATATGTGGACTGTATTGGGAGTAGAGAGTTTATATGAGGACTATATGGGAGCAGAGAGTTTGATATGTGGACTGTATAGGGAGCTGAGAGTTAGATATGTGGACTGTATGGGGACCAGAAAGTTTGATATGTGGACTGTATTTGGAGCAGAGAGTTTGATATGTGGACTGTATTGGGAGCAGGGAGGTTGATATGTGGACTGTATTGGGAGTAGTGTGTTTGATATGTGGACTGTATTGTAAGTAGAGTGTTTGATATGTGACTGTGTTGGGAGCCGAGAGATGGATATGTGGACTGTGTTGGGAGCAGAAAGTTTGATATGTGGACTGTATTGGGAGCAGAGAGTTTGATATGTGGACTGTATTGGGAGCAGAGAGTTTGATATGTGGACTGTATTGGGAGCAGAGAGTTTGATATGTGGTCTGTATTGGGAGCAGAGAGTTTGGTATGTGGACTGTATCGGGAGCAGAGAGTTTGCTATGTGGACTGTATTGGGAGTAGTGTGTTTGATATGTGAACTGTGTTGGGAGCAGTGAGATGGATATGTGGACTGTGTTGGGAGCAGAATGTTTGATATGTGGACTGAATTGGGAGCAGAGAGGTTGTTATGTGGACTGTATTGGGAGCAGAGAGTTTGATATGTGGACTGCACTGGAAGCAGAGAGTTTGATATGTGGACTGTATTGCGAGCAGGGAGTTTGATATGTGGATTGCACTAGGAGCAGAGAGTTTGATATGTGGACTGTATTGGGAGCAAAGCGTTTGATGTGTGGACTGTGTTGGGAGAGAGCGTTTGATATGTGGACTGTATTGGAAGAGAGAGATTGATATGTGGACTGTATTGGGAGCAGATAGTTTGATATGTGGACTGTATTGGGAGCAAAGCGTTTGATGTGAGGACTGTGTTGGGAGAGAGAGTTTGATATGTGGACTGTATTGGTAGCAGATAGGTTGATATGTGGACTGTATTGGGACCAGAGAGTTTGATATGTGCATGGTATTGGGAGCAGTGAGTTTGTATTGTGGACTGTATTTGGAGAGAGAGTTTGATATGTGGAATGCATTGGGAGAGAGAGTTTGATATGTGGACTGTATTGGGAGCAGATAGCTTGATATGTGGACTGTGTTGGGAGCAGAATGTTTGATATGTGGACTGTATTGGGAGCAGAGAGTTTGATATGTGGACTGTATTGGGAGCAGAGAGTTTGATTTGTGTTCTGTATTGGGAGCAGAGAGTTTATTTTATTGAATGTATTGGGAGCAGAGAGTTTGATATGTGGACTGTATTGGGAGCAGAGAGTTTGTTATGTGGACTGTATTGGGAGCAGAGAGATTGATATGTGGACTGCACTGGGAGCAGAGAGTTTGATATGTGGACTGTATTGGGAGCAGAGAGTTTGATATGTGGCCTGTATTGGGAGTAGTGTCTTTGATATGTGAACTGTGTTGGGAGCAGAGAGATGGATATGTGGACTGTGTTGGGAGCAGAATGTCTGATATGTGGACTGTATTGGGAGAGAGAGTTTGATATGTGGACTGTATTGGGAGCAGACAGGTTGATATATGGACTGTATTGGGAGCAGAGAGTTTGATAATGTGGACTGTATGGGGACAAGAGAGTTTGATATGTGGACTGTGTTGGGAGCAGAGAGTTTGATAATGTGGACTGTATGGGGACCAGAGAGTTTGATATGTGGACTGTATCGGGAGCAGACAGTTTGATATGTGGACTGTATTGGGAGCAGAGAGTATGATATGTGGACTGTATTGGGAGCAGAGAGTTTGATATGTGGACTGTATTGGGAGAGAGAGTTTGATATGTGGACTGTATTGGGAGCAGAGAGATGGATATGTGGACTGTATGGGGACCAGAGAGTTTGATATGTGGACTGTGTTGGGAGCAGAGAGTTTGATAATGTGGACTGTATGGGGACCAGAGAGTTTGATATGTGGTCTGTATCGGGAGCAGACAGTTTGATATATGGACTGTATTGGGAGTAGTGTGTTTGATATGTGAACTGTGTTGGGAGCAGAGAGATGGATATGTGGACTGTGTTGGGAGCAGAATGTTTGATATGTGGACTGTATTGGGAGAGAGAGTTTGATATGTGGACTGTATTGGGAGCAGACAGGTTGATATGTGGACTGTATTGGGAGCAGAGAGTTTGATAATGTGGACTGTATGGGGACCAGAGAGTTTGATATGTGGACTGTATCTGGAGCAGACAGTTTGATATATGGACTGTATTGGGAGAGAGAGTTTGATATGTGGACTGTATTGGGGGCAGACAGTTTGATATGTGGACTGTATTGGGAGCAGAGATTTTGATATGTGGTCTGAATTGGGAGCAGAGAGTTTGATATGTGGACTGTATCGGGTGCAGAGAGTTTGCTATGTGGACTGTATTGGGAGTAGTGTGTTTGATATGTGGACTGTATTGGGAGTAGAGTGTTTGATATGTGAACTGTGTTGGGAGCATAATGTTTGATAGGTGGACTGTATTGGGAGCAGAGAGTTTGATATGTGGACTGTATTTGGAGCAGAGAGTTTGATATGTGGACCGTATTGGGAGCAGAGAGTTTGATATGTGGACTGTATTGGGAGCAGAGAGTTTGATATGTGGACTGTATTGGGAGCAGAGAGTTTGAGATGTGGACTGTGTTGGGAGCAGATAGTTTGATAATGTGGACTGTATGGGGACCAGAGAGTTTGACATGTGGACTGTATTGGGACCAGAGAATTTGATATGTGGACTGTATTGGGAGCAGAGTGTTTGATATGTGGACTGTATTGGGAGCAGATAGTTTGATAAGTGGACTGTATTGGGAGCAGGGAGTTTGATATGTGGCCTGTATTGGGAGCAGGGAGTGTGATATGTGGACTGTATTGGGAGTAGTGTGTTTGATATGTGGACTGTATTGGGAGTAGAGTGTTTGATATGTGACTGTGTTGGGAGCCGAGAGATGGATATGTGGACTGTGTTGGGAGCAGAAAGTTTGATATGTGGACTGTAATGGGAGCAGAGAGTTTGATATGTGGACTGTATTGGGAGCAGAGAGTTTGATATGTGGATTGCACTAGGAGCAGACAGTTTGATATGTGGACTGTATTGGGAGCAGAGAGTTTGATATGTGGACTGTGTTGGGAGAGAGAGTTTGATATGTGGACTGTATTGGGAGCAGAGAGTTTGATATGTGGACTGTATTGGGAGTAGTGTGTTTGATATGTGAACTGTGTTGGGAGCAGCGAGATGGATATGTGGACTGTGTTGGGAGCAGAATGTTTGATATGTGGACTGTATTGGGAGCAGAGAGTTTGTTATGTGGACTGTATCGGGAGCAGAGAGTTTGATATGTGGACTGCACTGGAAGCAGAGAGTTTGATATGTGGACTGTATTACGAGCAGAGAGTTTGATATGTGGATTGCACTAGGAGCAGAGAGTTTGATATGTGGACTGTATTGGGAGCAAAGCGTTTGATGTGTGGACTGTGTTGGGAGAGAGAGTTTGATATGTGGACTGTATTGGTAGCAGATAGTTTGATATGTGGACTGTATTGGGACCAGAGAGTTTGATATGTGGATGGTATTGGGAGCAGAGAGTTTGTATTGTGGACTGTATTGGGAGAGAGAGTTTGATATGTGGAATGCATTGGGAGAGAGTGTTTGATATGTGGACTGTATTGGGAGCAGATAGCTTGATATGTGGACTGTGTTGGGAGCAGAATGTTTGATATGTGGACTGTATTGGGAGCAGAGAGTTTGATATGTGGACTGTATGGGGAGCAGAGAGTTTATCTTATTGAATGTATTGGGAGCAGAGAGTTTGATATGTGGACTGTATTGGGAGCAGAGAGTTTGTTATGTGGACTGTCTTGGGAGCAGAGAGATTGATATGTGGACTGCATTGGGAGCAGAGAGTTTGATATGTGGATTGTATTGGGAGCAGAGAGTTTGATATGTGGCCTGTATTGGGAGTAGTGTCTTTGATATGTGACCTGTGTTGGGAGCAGAGAGATGGATATGTGGACTGTGTTGGGAGCAGGATGTCTGATATGTGGACTGTATTGGGAGAGAGAGTTTGATATGTGGACTGTATTGGGAGCAGAGAGTTTGATATGTGGTCTGTATTGGGAGCAGAGAGTTTGATGTGTGGATTGTATCGGGAGCAGAGAGTTTGCTATGTGGACTGTATTGGGAGTATTGAGTCTGATATGTGAACTGTGTTGGGAGTAGAGAGATGGATATGTGGACTGTGTTGGGAGCAGAAAGTTTGATAGGTGGACTGTATTGGGAGCAGCGAGTTTGAAATGTGGACTGTATTGGGAGCAGATAGTTTGATATGTGGACTGCATTGGGAGCAGAGAGTTTGTTATGTGGAATGTATTGGGAGCAGAGAGTTTGATATGTGGACTGCACTGGGAGCAGAGAGTTTGATATGTGGACTGTATTGGGAGCAGAGAGTTTGATATGTGGATTGCACTAGGAGTAGACAGTTTGATATGTGGACTGTATTGGGAGCAGAGAGTTTGATATGTGGACTGTGTTGCGAGAGAGAGTTTGATATGTGGACTGTATTGGGAGCAGAGAGTTTGATATGTGGACTGTATTGGGAGTAGTGTGTTTGATATGTGAACTGTGTTGGGAGCAGCGAGATGGATATGTGGACTGTGTTGGGAGCAGAATGTTTGATATGTGGACTGTATTGGGAGCAGAGAGTTTGTTATGTGGACTGTATTGGGAGCAGAGAGTTTGATATGTGGACTGCGCTGGAAGCAGAGAGTTTGATATGTGGACTGTATTACGAGCAGAGAGTTTGATATGTGGATTGCACTAGGAGCAGAGAGTTTGATATGTGGACTGTATTGGGAGCAAAGCGTTTGATGTGTGGACTGTGTTGGGAGAGAGAGTTTGATATGTGGACTGTATTGGGAGAGAGAGATTGATATGTGAACTGTATTGGGAGCAGATAGTTTGATATGTGGACTGTATTGGGAGCAAAGCGTTTGATGTGAGGACTGTGTTGGGAGAGAGAGTTTGATATGTGGACTGTATTGGTAGCAGATAGTTCGATATGTGGACTGTATTGGGACCAGAGAGTTTGATATGTGGATGGTATTGGGAGCAGAGAGTTTGTATTGTGGACTGTATTGGGAGAGAGAGTTTGATATGTGGAATGCATTGGGAGAGAGAGTTTGATATGTGGACTGTATTGGGAGCAGATAGCTTGATATGTGCACTGTGTTGGGAGCAGAATGTTTGATATGTGGACTGTATTGGGAGCAGAGAGTTTGATATGTGGACTGTATTGGGAGCAGAG
Source organism: Scyliorhinus torazame (assembly GCF_047496885.1). NCBI lineage: Eukaryota > Metazoa > Chordata > Chondrichthyes > Carcharhiniformes > Scyliorhinidae > Scyliorhinus > Scyliorhinus torazame. Next base: position 88,080,669 of record NC_092719.1, read on the forward strand.
CGTTTGATTTGTGGTCTGTATTGGGAGCAGAGAGTTTATTTTATTGAATGTATTGGGAGCAGAGAGTTTGATATGTGGACTGTATTGGGAGCAGAGAGTTTGTTATGTGGACTGTATTGGGAGCAGAGAGATTGATATGTGGACTGCACTGGGAGCAGAGAGTTTGATATGTGGACTGTATTGGGAGCAGAGAGTTTGATATGTGGCCTGTATTGGGAGTAGTGTCTTTGATATGTGAACAGTGTTGGGAGCTGAGAGATGGATATGTGGACTGTGTTGGGAGCAGAATGTCTCATATGTGGACTGTATTGGGAGAGAGAGTTTGATATGTGGACTGTATTGGGAGCAGACAGGTTGATATATGGACTGTATTGGGAGCAGAGAGTTTGATAATGTGGACTGTATGGGGACAAGAGAGTTTGATATGTGGACTGTGTTGGGAGCAGAGAGTTTGATCATGTGGACTGTATGGGGACCAGAGAGTTTGATATGTGGACTGTATCGGGAGCAGACAGTTTGATAACTGGACTGTATTGGGAGCAGAGTGTATGATATGTGGACTGTATTGGGAGCAGAGAGTTTGATATGTGGACTGTATTGGGAGAGAGAGTTTGATATGTGGACTGTATCGGGAGTAGAGAGTTTGCTATGTGGACTGTATTGGGAGTAGTGTGTTTGGTATGTGGACTGTATTGGGAGTAGAGTGTTTGATATGTGAACTGTGTTGGGAGCATAAAGTTTGATAGGTGGACTGTATTGGGAGCAGAGAGTTTGATATGTGGACTGTATTTGGAGCAGAGAGTTTGATATGTGGATTGCACTAGGAGGAGACAGTTTGATATGTGGACTGTATTGGGAGCAGAGAGTTTGATATGTGGACTGTGTTGCGAGAGAGAGTTTGATATGTGGACTGTATTGGGAGCAGAGAGTTTGATATGTGGACTGTATTGGGAGTAGTGTGTTTGATATGTGAACTGTGTTGGGAGCAGCGAGATGGATATGTGGACTGTGTTGGGAGCAGAATGTTTGATATGTGGACTGTATTGGGAGCAGAGAGTTTGTTATGTGGACTGTATTGGGAGCAGAGAGTTTGATATGTGGACTGCGCTGGAAGCAGAGAGTTTGATATGTGGACTGTATTACGAGCAGAGAGTTTGATATGTGGATTGCACTAGGAGCAGAGAGTTTGATATGTGGACTGTATTGGGAGCAAAGCGTTTGATGTGTGGACTGTGTTGGGAGAGAGAGTTTGATATGTGGACTGTATTGGGAGAGAGAGATTGATATGTGAACTGTATTGGGAGCAGATAGTTTGATATGTGGACTGTATTGGGAGCAAAGCGTTTGATGTGAGGACTGTGTTGGGAGAGAGAGTTTGATATGTGGACTGTATTGGTAGCAGATAGTTCGATATGTGGACTGTATTGGGACCAGAGAGTTTGATATGTGGATGGTATTGGGAGCAGAGAGTTTGTATTGTGGACTGTATTGGGAGAGAGAGTTTGATATGTGGAATGCATTGGGAGAGAGAGTTTGATATGTGGACTGTATTGGGAGCAGATAGCTTGATATGTGCACTGTGTTGGGAGCAGAATGTTTGATATGTGGACTGTATTGGGAGCAGAGAGTTTGATATGTGGACTGTATTGGGAGCAGAGCGTTTGATTTGTGGTCTGTATTGGGAGCAGAGAGTTTATTTTATTGAATGTATTGGGAGCAGAGAGTTTGATATGTGGACTGTATTGGGAGCAGAGAGTTTGTTATGTGGACTGTATTGGGAGCAGAGAGATTGATATGTGGACTGCACTGGGAGCAGAGAGTTTGATATGTGGACTGTATTGGGAGCAGAGAGTTTGATATGTGGCCTGTATTGGGAGTAGTGTCTTTGATATGTGAACAGTGTTGGGAGCTGAGAGATGGATATGTGGACTGTGTTGGGAGCAGAATGTCTCATATGTGGACTGTATTGGGAGAGAGAGTTTGATATGTGGACTGTATTGGGAGCAGACAGGTTGATATATGGACTGTATTGGGAGCAGAGAGTTTGATAATGTGGACTGTATGGGGACAAGAGAGTTTGATATGTGGACTGTGTTGGGAGCAGAGAGTTTGATAATGTGGACTGTATGGGGACCAGAGAGTTTGATATGTGGACTGTATCGGGAGCAGACAGTTTGATAACTGGACTGTATTGGGAGCAGAGTGTATGATATGTGGACTGTATTGGGAGCAGAGAGTTTGATATGTGGACTGTATTGGGAGAGAGAGTTTGATATGTGGACTGTATCGGGAGTAGAGAGTTTGGTATGTGGACTGTATTGGGAGTAGTGTGTTTGGTATGTGGACTGTATTGGGAGTAGAGTGTTTGATATGTGAACTGTGTTGGGAGCATAAAGTTTGATATGTGGACTGTATTGGGAGCAGAGAGTGTGTTATGTGGACTGTATTGGGAGCAGAGCGTTTGATATGTGGACTGCACTGGGAGCAGAGAGTTTGATATGTGGACTGTATTGGGAGCAGAGAGTTTGATATGTGGACTGTATGGGGACCAGAGAGTTTGATATGTGGACTGTATTGGGAGAGAGAGTTTGATATGTGGACTGTATGGGTACCAGAAAGTTTGATATGTGGACTGTATTGGGACCAGAGAGTTTGAGATGTGGACTGTGTTGGGAGCAGATAGTTTGATAATGTGGACTGTATGGGGACCAGAGAGATTGACATGTGGACTGTATTGGGACCAGAGAATTTGATATGTGGACTGTATTGGGAGCAGAGTGTTTGATATGTGGACTGTATTGGGAGCAGATAGTTTGATAAGTGGACTGTATTGGGAGCAGAGAGTTTGATATGTGGACTGTATTGGGAGCAGGGAGTTTGATATGTGGACTGTATTGGGAGTAGTGTGTTTGATATGTGGACTGTATTGGGAGTAGAGTGTTTGATATGTGACTGTGTTGGGAGCGGAGAGATGGATATGTGGACTGTGTTGGGAGCAGAAAGTTTGATATGTGGACTGTATTGGGAGCAGAGAGTTTGATATGTGGACTGTATTGGGAGCAGAGAGTTTGATATGTGGTCTGTTTTGGGAGCAGAGAGTTTGATATGTGGACTGTATCGGGAGCAGAGAGTTTGCTATGTGGACTGTATTGGGAGCAGTGTGTTTGATATGTGGACTGTATTGGGAGTAGAGTGTTTGATATGTGAACTGTGTTGGGAGCAGAGAGATGGATATGTGGACTGTGTTGGGAGCAGAAAGTTTGATAGGTGGACTGTATTGGGAGCAGAGAGTTTGAAATGTGGACTGTATTGGGAGCAGATAGTTTGATATGTGGACTGTATTGGGAGCAGAGAGTTTGTTATGTGGAATGTATTGGGAGCAGAGAGTTTGATATGTGGACTGCACTGGGAGCAGAGAGTTTGATATGTGGACAGTATTGGGAGCACAGAGTTTGATATGTGGATTGCACTAGGAGCAGACAGTTTGATATGTGGACTGTATTGGGAGCAGAGAGTTTGATATGTGGACTGTGTTGGGAGAGAGAGTTTGATATGTGGACTGTATTGGGAGCAGAGAGTTTGATATGTGGACTGTATTGGGAGTAGTGTGTTTGATATGTGAACTGTGTTGGGAGCAGCGAGATGGATATGTGGACTGTGTGGGGAGCAGAATGTTTGATATGTGGACTGTATTGGGTGCAGAGAGTTTGTTATGTGGACTGTATTGGGAGCAGAGAGTTTGATATGTGGACTGCACTGGAAGCAGAGAGTTTGATATATGGACTGTATTACGAGCAGAGAGTTTGATATGTGGATTGCACTAGGAGCAGAGAGTTTGATATGTGGACTGTATTGGGAGCAAAGCGTTTGATGTGTGGACTGTGTTGGGAGAGAGAGTTTGATATGTGGACTGTATTGGGAGAGAGAGATTGATATGTGGACTGTATTGGGAGCAGATAGTTTGATATGTGGACTGTATTGGGAGCAAAGCGTTTGATGTGAGGACTGTGTTGGGAGAGAGCGTTTGATATGTGGACTGTATTGGTAGCAGATAGTTTGATATGTGGACTGTATTGGGACCAGAGAGTTTGACATGTGGATGGTATTGGGAGCAGAGAGTTTGTATTGTGGACTGTATTGGGAGAGAGAGTTTGATATGTGGAATGCATTGGGAGAGAGAGTTTGATATGTGGACTGTATTGGGAGCAGATAGCTTGATATGTGGACTGTGTTGGGAGCAGAATGTTTGATATGTGGACTGTATTGGGAGCAGAGAGTTTGATATGTGGACTGTATGGGGAGCAGTGAGTTTATCTTATTGAATGTATTGGGAGCAGAGAGTTTGATATGTGGACTGTATTGGGAGCAGAGAGTTTGTTATGTGGACTGTATTGGGAGCAGAGAGATTGATATGTGGACTGCATTGGGAGCAGAGAGTTTGATATGTGGACTGTATTGGGAGCAGAGAGTTTGATATGTGGCCTGTATTGGGAGTAGTGTCTTTGATATGTGAACTGTGTTGGGAGCAGAGAGATGGATATGTGGACTGTGTTGGGAGCAGGATGTCTGATATGTGGTCTGTATTGGGAGAGAGAGTTTGATATGTGGACTGTATTGGGAGCAGACAGGTTGATATATGGACTGTATTGGGAGCAGAGAATTTGATACTGTGGACTGTATGGGGACAAGAGAGTTTGATATGTGGACTGTGTTGGGAGCAGAGAGTTTGATAATGTGGACTGTATGGGGACCAGAGAGTTTGATATGTGGACTGTATCGGGAGCAGACAGTTTGATATGTGGACTGTATTGGGAGCAGAGAGTATGATATGTGGACTGTATTGGGAGCAGAGAGTTTGATATGTGGACTGTATTGGGAGAGAGAGTTTGATATGTGGACTGTATTGGGAGAGAGAGTTTGATATGTCGACTGTATTGGGAGCAGAGAGATGGATATGTGGACTGTATGGGGACCAGAGAGTTTGATATGTGGACTGTGTTGGGAGCAGAGAGTTTGATAATGTGGACTGTATGGGGACCAGAGAGTTTGATATGTGGTCTGTATCGGGAGCAGACAGTTTGATATATGGACTGTATTGGGAGTAGTGTGTTTGATATGTGAACTCTGTTGGGAGCAGAGAGATGGATATGTGGACTGTGTTGGGAGCAGAATGTTTGATGTGTGGACTGTATTGGGAGAGAGAGTTTGATATGTGGACTGTATTGGGAGCAGACAGGTTGATATGTGGACTGTATTGGGAGGAGAGAGTTTGATAATGTGGACTGTATGGGGACCAGAGAGTTTGATATGTGGACTGTGTTGGGAGCAGAGAGTTTGATAATGTGGACTGTATGGGGACCAGAGAGTTTGATATGTGGACTGTATCGGGAGCAGACAGTTTGATATATGGACTGTATTGGGAGAAGAGAATTTGATATGTGGACTGTATCGGGAGCAGAGAGTTTGCTATGTGGACTGTATTGGGAGTAGTGTGTTTGATATGTGGACTGTATTGGGAGTAGAGTGTTTGATATGTGAACTGTGTTGGGAGCAGAAAGTTTGATAGGTGGACTGTATTGGGAGCAGAGAGTTTGATATGTGGACTGTAATTGGAGCGGAGAGTTTGATATGTGGACTGTATTGGGAGCAGAGAGTTTGATATGTGGACTGTATTGGGAGCAGAGAGTTTGATATGTGGACTGTGTTGGGAGCAGAGAGTGTGTTATGTGGACTGTATTGGGAGCAGAGAGTTTGATATGTGGACTGCACTGGGAGCAGAGAGTTTGATATGTGGACTGTATTGGGAGCAGAGAGTTTGATATGTGGACTGTATTGGAGCAGAGAGTTTGATATGTGGACTGTATCGGGAGCAGAGTTTGATATGTGGACTGTATGGGGACCAGAGAGTTTGATATGTGGTCTGTATTGGGAGCAGAGATTTTGATATGTGCACTGTATTGGGAACAGAGAGTTTGATATGTGGACTGTATGGGGACCAGAGAGTTTGATATGTGGACTGTATTGGGAGAGAGAGTTTGATATGTGGACTGTATTGGGAGCAGAGAGATGGATATGTGGACTGTATGGGGACCAGAGAGTTTGATATGTGGACTGTGTTGGGAGCAGAGAGTTTGATAATGTGGACTGTATGGGGACCAGAGAGTTTGATATGTGGACTGTATCGGGAGCAGACAGTTTGATATATGGACTGTATTGGGAGAGAGAGTTTGATATGTGGACTGTATTGGGGGCAGACAGTTTGATATGTGGACTGTATTGGGAGCAGAGTTTTTGATATGTGGTCTGAATGGGGAGCAGAGCGTTTGATATGTGGACTGTATCGGGAGCAGAGAGTTTGCTATGTGGACTGTATTGGGAGTAGTGTGTTTGATATGTGGACTGTATTGGGAGTAGAGTGTTTGATATGTGAACTGTGTTGGGAGCATAAAGTTTGATAGGTGGACTGTATTGGGAGCAGAGAGTTTGATATGTGGACTGTATTTGGAGCAGAGAGTTTGATATGTGGACCGTATTGGGAGCAGAGAGTTTGATATGTGGACTGTATTGGGAGCAGAGAGTTTGATATGTGGACTGTATTGGGAGCAGAGAGTGTGTTATGTGGACTGTATTGGGAGCAGAGAGTTTGATATGTGGACTGCACTGGGAGCAGAGAGTTTGATATGTGGACTGTATTGGGAGCAGAGAGTTTGATATGTGGACTGTATGGGGACCAGAGAGTTTGATATGTGGACTTATTGGGAGAGAGAGTTTGATATGTGGACTGTATGGGGACCAGAAAGTTTGATATGTGGACTGTATTGGGACCAGAGAGTTTGAGATGTGGACTGTGTTGGGAGCAGATAGTTTGATAATGTGGACTGTATGGGGACCAGAGAGTTTGACATGTGGACTGTATTGGGACCAGAGAATTTGATATGTGGACTGTATTGGGAGCAGAGTGTTTGATATGTGGACTGTATTGGGAGAAGATAGTTTGATAAGTGGACTGTATTGGGAGCAGAGAGTTTGATATGTGGACTGTATTGGGAGCAGGGAGTGTGATATGTGGACTGTATTGGGAGTAGTGTGATGGATATGTGGACTGTATTGGGAGTAGAGTGTTTGATATGTGACTGTGTTGGGAGCCGAGAGATGGATATGTGGACTGTGTTGGGAGCAGAAAGTTTGATATGTGGACTGTATTGGGAGCAGAGAGTTTGATACGTGGACTGTATTGGGAGCAGAGAGTTTGATATGTGGTCTGTATTGGGAGCAGAGAGTTTGATATGTGGACTGTATCGGGAGCAGAGAGTTTGCTATGTGGACTGTATTGGGAGTAGTGTGTCTGATATGTGAACTGTGTTGGGAGCAGAGAGATGGATATGTGGACTGTGTTGGGAGCAGAAAGTTTGATAGGTGGACTGTATTGGGAGCAGCGAGTTTGATATGTGGACTGCACTGGGAGCAGAGAGTTTGATATGTGGACTGTATTGGGAGCAGAGAGTTTGATATGTGGACTGTGTTGGGAGAGAGAGTGTGATATGTGGACTGTATTGGGAGCAGAGTGTTTGATATGTGGACTGTATTGGGAGTAGTGTGTTTGATATGTGAACTGTGTTGGGAGCAGCGAGATGGATATGTGGACTGTATTGGGAGCAGAGAGTTTGATATGTGGACTGTGTTGGGAGAGAGAGTGTGATATGTGGACTGTATTGGGAGCAGAGTGTTTGATATGTGGACTGTATTGGGAGTAGAGTGTTTGATATGTGAACTGTGTTGGGAGCAGAGAGTTTGATATGTGGACTGTATTTGGAGCGGAGAGTTTGATATGTGGACTGTATTGGGAGCAGAGAGTTTGATATGTGGACTGTATTGGGAGCAGAGAGTTTGATATGTGGACTGTATTGGGAGCAGAGAGTGTGTTATGTGGACTGTATTGGGAGCAGAGAGTGTGTTATGTGGACTGTATTGGGAGCAGAGAGTTTGATATGTGGACTGCACTGGGAGCAGAGAGTTTGATATGTGGACTGCATTGGGAGCAGAGAGTTTGATATGTGGACTGTATTGGAGCAGAGAGTTTGATATGTGGACTGTATCGGGAGCAGAGTTTGATATGTGGACTGTATGGGGACCAGAACGTTTGATATGTGGACTGTATTGGGACCAGAGAGTTTGAGATGTGGACTGTGTTGGGAGCAGATAGTTTGATAATGTGGACTGTATGGGGACCAGAGAGTTTGACATGTGGACTGTATTGGGACCAGAGAATTTGATATGTGGACTGTATTGGGAGCAGAGTGTTTGATATGTGGACTGTATTGGGAGCAGATAGTTTGATAAGTGGACTGTATTGGGAGCAGAGAGCACGATATTGGGACTGTATTGGGAGCAGAGCATTTGATATGTGGACTGTATTGGGAGTAGTGTGTTTGATATGCGGACTGTATTGGGAGTATGTGTTTGATATGTGAACTGTGTTGGGAGCAGAGAGATGGATATGTCGACTGTGTTGGGAGCAGAAAGTTTGATATGTGGACTGTATTGGGAACAGAGAGTTTGATATGTGGACTGTATTGGGAGAGAGAGTTTGATATGTGGACTGTATTGGGAACATAGAGTTTGATATGTGGACTGTATTGGGAGCAGGGAGTTTGAGATGTGGACTGTATTGGGAGCAGAGAGTTTGATATGTGGACTGTATTGGGAGCAGAGAGTTTGTTATGTGGACTTTATTGGGAGCAGAGTGATATGTGCACTATATTGGAAGCAGATAGTTTGATATGCGGACTGTATTCGGAGCAGAGAGTTTATTATATTGACTGTATTGGGAGCAGAGAGTTTGATATGTGGTCTGTATTGGGAGCAGAGAGTTTGTTATGTGGACGGTATTGGGAGCAGAGTGTTTGATATGTGGACTGTATTGGGAGCAGATAGTTTGATAAGTGGACTGTATTGGGAGCAGAGAGGACGATATGGGGACTGTATTGGGAGCAGAGCATTTGATATGTGGACTGTATTGGGAGCAGAGAGTTTGATATGTGGACTGTATTGGGAGCAGAGAGTTTGATATATGGACTGTACTGGGAGCAGAGAGTATGATATGTGGACTGTGTTGGGAGCGGAGAACATAGAACATAGAACATTGAAAATACAGCACAGAACAGGCCCTTCGGCCCACGATGTTGTGCCGAACCTTTTCCCCAGATTAATCATAGATTATCATTTAATTTACAGTGCAGAAGGAGGCCATTCGGCCCCTCGAGTCTGCACCGGCTCCTGGAAAGAGCACCCTACCCAAACTCAACACATCCACCCAACACCAAGGGCAATTTTGGACATTAAGGGCAATTTATCATTGGCCAATTCACCTAACCTGCACATCTTTGGACTGTGGGAGGAAACCGGAGCACCCGGAGGAAACCCACGCAGACACGGGGAGGACGTGCAGACTCCGCACAGACAGTGTACCGATCCGGAATCGAACCTGGGAACCTGGAGCTGTGAAGAATTGTGCTATCCACAATGCTACCGTGCTGCCCTTAAGAACAAATACATCTACACTATATCATTTTACCGTAATCCATGTACATATCCAATAGCTGCTTGAAGGTCCCGAATGTTTCCGACTCAACTACTTCCACAGGCAGTGCATTCCATGCCCCCACTACTCTCTGGGTAAAGAACCTACCTCTGATATCCCTCCTATATCTTCCACCTTTCACCTTAAATTTATGTCCCCTTGTAATGGTTTGTTCCACCCGGGGAAAAAGTCTCTGACTGTCTACTCTATCTATTCCCCTGATCATCTTATAAACCTCTATCAAGTCGCCCCTCATCCTTCTCCGTTCCAATGAGAAAAGGCCTAGCACCCTCAACCTTTCCTCGTAAGACCTACTCTCCATTCCAGGCAACATCCTGGTAAATCTTCTTTGCACCTTTTCCAAAGCTTCCACATCCTTCCTAAAATGAGGCGACCAGAACTGTACACAGTACTCCAAATGTGGCCTTACCAAAGTTTTGTACAGCTGCATCATCACCTCACGGCTCTTAAATTCAATCCCTCTGTTAATGAACGCGAGCACACCATAGCCCTTCTTCACAGCTCTATCCACTTGAGTGGCAACTTTCAAAGATGTATGAACATATACCCCAAGATCTCTCTGCTCCTCCACATGGCCAAGAACTCTACCGTTAACCCTGTATTCTGCATTCATATTTGTCCTTCCAAAATGGACAACCTCACACTTTTCAGGGTTAAACTCCATCTGCCACTTCTCAGCCCAGCTCTGCATCCTATCTATGTCTCTTTGCAGCCGACAACAGCCCTCCTCACTATCCACAACTCCACCAATCTTCGTATCGTCTGCAAATTTACTGACCCACCCTTCAACTCCCTCATCCAAGTCATTAATGAAAATCACAAACAGCAGAGGACCCAGAACTGATCCCTGCAGCACGCCACTGGTAACTGGGATCCAGGCTGAATATTTACCATCCACCACCACTCTCTGACTTCTTTCGGTTAGCCAGTTTGTTATCCAGCTGGCCAAATTTCCCACTATCCCATGCCTCCTTACTTTCTGCATAAGCCTACCATGGGGAACCTTATCAAAGAGTTTGATATGTGGACTGTATTGGGAGCAGAGAGTTCGATATGTAGACTGTAATGGAAGCAGAGAGTTTGATATATGGACTGTACTGGGAGCAGAGAGTTTGATATGTGGACTGTATTGGGAGTAGAGAGTTTGATATGTGGACTGTATTGGGAGCCGAGTGTTTGATATGTGGACTGTATTGGGAGAAGAGATTTTAATATGTGGACTGTATTGGGAGCAGAGAGTTTGATATGTGGACTGTATTGGGAGAAGTGAGTTTAATATGTGGACTGTATTTGGAGTAGAGGATTTGATATATGGACTGTATTGGGAGCAGAGAGTTTGATATGTGGACTGTATTGGGAGCAGAATGTTTGTTATGTGGACTGTATTGGGAGCAGAGCGTTTGATATATTCAACGTGCTCTTCAGTCCAATTCTGAAGTTTGAACCATTCGGGTCTAGTGCTGTTTTCATTCCTTAAACCTACTCTGCTCATGATTGCTAGAAAAATATATTCTGCTATGTGTTTTCACCTAGTTGTTATCTTTTGCTTTCTGGATAAATAAAGCAATTAATTATTGATGTGAACCATGAGCACTCTCCGAAAGAAAACTTATTCAGGGCTGTGACAAAGATAGGACTCTCTGTGAATCAAAATTTTACCAAGTGGAGAATCACAGAGTGATGTATAGTTGTGAGCCCGGGATGAGTGCAGACATTGGCTCTGCTCTCATATGGAATTTATACTTGTCCCAAGTCCGTTGTTTGATCGTATTTGATGATGGTAGAATCATTCACATGTTTTCCTCACTAGCTGCCTTAATTTTCTCCAATAAATTCAGACAATGATTATACACTACACGATGAAGCCACGAAGGCAGCTCTGAACATTGTCTTCCGCTCTGCAAGGTCCTCCACACACGGCCTATCAAGACCAGCCACACCCCGAGAAGATCAGTTAGCGAGGTACACATGGAATTTACTGTATTAATGTGTGTGCGTGTGTGAAAATCCGTGCATTAGCGCGGGTGTTATTGTGTGATTACATACGTTGCATATGTGTGTGATTACATTTGTTACTGTGTGTGTGCGATTGCACATTTTAGCATGTTTGTGTGTGACTGCACATGTTAGTATGTGTGTACCTTATTGCATGTTAGCACACACGTGTCTGATTGCACATGTTAGGGCATATGTGTGATCGCCTATGTGTGATTGCATGTGACTGTACATGTGCTTCAGCTTGTGTGTGTGAAAGTGTGCATACATGTTAGCTTGTGTGTGTGATTGTGAAAAACATAGGAGCAGTTGTAGGCATTTGTAGTGATCTCTGTATATGGCTGGACATGAAGGGTTAATGTGTAGTCAGTACAGTCAGATGATCACTAGAGGGCAACACTAACAGGGAGTATAAATACGAGCTCAATCTGTTTTCCTGCTCTCATTGGGTGTGTTGTTGCTAGAGAACAGAAGTATAGTTAGTTCAGAGTGTAAAGTATAATATTCATAATTAAACTAATTCTATCTTGCTTAATTTGATTACTAATAAAAGTATTGAAAAATCAAACTCACAAGTTAATTGATTAGTTACACAATAAATTATTTGTTATCACTGGACGACTTCAAGTATTCACCATCATCAAAGTTAAGTTTAACTCGGCATAAACAAATGAGTAACATATATTACTCCAAGTAATATAACAGCATTCATTCAGCCTATCAAACTGCAACCCATTCAATATCATCATGACTGATCCTCTATCCCAATGTCATATTCCCACACTCTCCCCATTCCCCTCAGCATGGATTTGTTAAAAGAAGGTCTTGCCTCACAAATTCTTTGAGGAAGTGATAAGAAAGGTTGATGAAGGTAGTGCAATGGATGTTGTGTATATGGATTTTAGCAAGGTGTTTGACACAGTCCCACATGCCAGATTGGGCAAGAAAGTGAAAGCCCATGGGATACATGGCAATGTGGCAAACTTGATAACTTTGTGTTGTATATTAACGATTTGGATGTGAACGTGGGAAGCATGATTGGAAAATTTGCAGACGACACAAAGATTGGCCGAGCGGCAGACAATGTGGAGGATAGCTATAATCCCCAAAATGATATAGATGGGTTGGTGGAGTGGGCGATAGTGATCGATGGAATTTAACAGAGAAGTGTGAGGTCATGCATTTAGGGAAGTCAAACAGCTACAGGGAGTACTCAATACATGGGAATATACGAAGAAGGTAGATGAAGTGAGAAATTTTGGTGTACAAGTACACAGGTCCCTAAAGGCAGCAGTTCAAGTAGACAAGGTTGTCAAGAACGCATATGGAATGCTTACCTTCATTGGCAGAGGTATAGAATCTAAAAGTAAAGTTAATATGTTTGAATTGTATAAAACACTGGTGAGGCCACAATTGGAGTATTGTGTGCAGTTCTGATCACCACATTACAGGAAGGACGTAATTGCTTTGGAGGGAGTGCAGAGGAGGTTTACAAGAATGTTGCTAGAAAAGTGTAGCTAGGAGGAGAGATTGGATAGGTTGGAGTTATTCTCCTTGGAACAAAGAACACTGAGGGGTGACTTAAATGAGGTGTACAGAATTATGAGGGGAAGAGATAGTGGACAGGATAAAATTGTTTCCCTTGGTGTAAAATTGTAAAACCAGGGGACATAGATTGAAGATAAGTGGCAGAACTTGTAGAGGGGTCATGAGGAAAAATTGTTTTACGCAGTGGGTAGTGGGAGTCTGGATTCGCTGCCTGAGTTGGTGGTGGAGGCAGAGACACCAGCACTTCTAAAAAGTATCTGGATCTGCACCGTAAATGCTGTAAGGTCCAGGGCTTATGGACAGGGTGCAGAAAGGTGGGATTAGAAAGGGTGTCATTGGGCTGGCATGGACAAGATGGGTTGAATGGCCTCCTTCTATGCTGTAACCTCTCTATGATTCAAACACCTTTCGTCTAGAAATCTATTTCCTTCTTAAATATACTCAGCGCTTTGGCTTCCACAGCTTTGTATGGTGGAGAATCCCACAGGTTGGGTTATGAGGATAGGGTGGAGGTGTTGACCTTGGGTAGGGTGCTCTTTCCAAGAGCCGGTGCAGACTCGATGGGCCGAATGGCCTCCTTCTGCACTGTAAATTCTATGATGAGATCCCCTCTTATTCTTCCGAACTCCAGAACTCCGGTGAATGCAGGTCCTGTTGACCCAATCTCTCCTCATAGCCATCTCAGGAATCAGTGTGGTGAACCTTTGCTGCACACACTCCACGGTAAGTATATCCTTTCTTAGTTAACCAAACTCAACATAATACTTCAGATGTGGTCTCACCAAGGCCCTGTACAGCTGCAGTAAGACATCCTTGCTCCTGTAGCAAAGATGTCTCATAATCAAGGCCAATCAAACCATTTTTCTTTTTAATGGCTTGCTGCACCTGTATGCTTGCTTTCAGTGATTGGTGTACAAGGACACCCAGCTCCCTTTACATCCAAGCATCTCAACTTCCCAATCTATCACTATTTAAATAATACGCTGCCATTCTCTTTCTCCGTCCGAAGTGGTAACCTCCCACTTATCCACATTATAATGCATCTGCCAAATATATTTCCACTCACTCAACTTGTCTAAATCACTTTGAAGCCTTTTAACATCCTCCTCACCACTCAAAATTCCACCTAGTTTTATGGCATCAGAGAGCCCCACTAGTCACCCCTTTTCACTCCGATAAAGATCCATTTATTCCTACTCTCTGTTTCGTGTCTGCTAAGCAATTCTTAATCCATGCCTTTTGTAAGAGGGTCGGTGCGGTTGATGGGCCTCCATCTGTACTGTAGGAATTCTAAAATAACAATTACCCCAATCTCATTTGCTTTAATTTTGCACACGAACCTGTTTTTCAAAAAGGTTTCTGAAAGTCCAAATACAACACATCCAAATGTTCACCCTTATCTATTCTACTAGTTACATCCTCAAAATACTCCAGTAGGTTTTGTCAAACACGATTTTCCTTTCATAAATCGACGATGAATTTGCCTAATCCCCTTGATATTTTCGAAGTGTTCTGTTATTGCATCTTTTATAATATACTCTAGCATTTTCCTGACTTCTGATGTGAGGTCTGTAATTCCCTGGGAGCGATTCAGGGGACTCAGGTTAAAGTCTATTGAAAGCCGCGTTTAGCAGGCTGTTTCTCGGAGGCTGCTGCTGAAGCTCGCCAACTGTAAAGGCTCCTCGCAGATCATGGTACTATTTTGACTGGCTTCCCCGATCTTCCCCCCCCCCCCGCCTTCCAGCCTTTCCCTACTCTTTTGACCCCCCTCGCCCCACAACCTTGGGGAGGGCTCCGGGAATCCCGCTCTACCTGACAAGGCCCAAGGTGGCACTGCCGGGTGCCCAGGTGGTGCTGCCAAGCTGGCAGTCTCAATGTGCCCAGGTGCCAGGGGGAATGACATGGTGCCACCCTACCCTGTCCCCGATCATCCAGGTGTGGCCTGGGAGGCCCCCCAGGTGCCATTATGACTGATCCACATTTTACGACTGGACCAGTACTAAATGGCGCCCTGGCGAGGGCTCATTGATATGGCCAGTGAGTCCCAGGCAGCGGGTGAATCCGGGTCTTTACGGCTCATTTAAATATCATTATCGGGATCACGCCCAACAAGGGTGAGATCCAGATCGTGCAGGATGGTGCGAGACGGGGGCTCGTGTCAGGTTTCACACCTGGCACAAAGCCCAATTTAGGGCTGATGCACGATTCACCTGTTGTGCCCGGATCCGCACTGGGTGCAACATTTTCTCTCTCCCACCTTTTTAAACACCTTTCTCACTCTCCAATCTGCCGGGACTATCCAGAATCTACAGAATTTTAGAAAATGACAACCAACATCCTCCATTTCCATGACCACTTCCTTTCGTATCCTGGGATGTAAATGATCAGATCCTAGGATTTATTGGATTTCAATCTCATTACTTCCTCCAACGCTATTTTTTTTACAAATATTAATTTCCTTCAATTCCTCCTTCTCACTGGACCTTTGGTTCATTCGCATTTCTGGGAATTCTTTTGTGTTTCCCTCCGTGAAGACTGAAAGTAGTTGTTCAATTAGAGCCAGAGAATTCCTACTGCAGAAGGAGGCCATCCGGCCCATCGAGTCTGCACCGGCCCTTTGTTGAAAGAACAGCCTACTTAGGCGCACTCCCCTGCCCTATCCCTATAACCCTACCTAACCTACACATCCTTGGACACTAAGGGGCAATTTTAGCATGGCCAATCCACCTAATGTGCACATCTGCGGGAAGAAATCGGAGTACTCGGAGGAAACCCACGCAGACAGGGGGAGAAAGTGCAAACTCCACACAGTCACCCAAGTCCGGAATTGAACCCGGGTCCGTAGCGCTGTGAGGCAGCAGTGCTAACCACTGTGTCATCGTGCCACCATTGTGGCTGCCATTTCCTTGTTCTCTATTATCAATTCTCTTGTTTCAGACTGTAAGGGACCTGCATTTGTCTTCACTAATCCTTTTCTTTTTACATACTTAAAGAAGCGTTTACAGTCTGCTTTTATGTTACTGACAAGTTTACTTACATACTCTATTTTTGCCCTCTTGTTCTTCCTTTGCTGAATTCTGAATTTCATCCATGCTACTTTTTCTAACAACTTTATATAATTTATAAATTCCTCTTTGGATCTAATTAACCTTATTTCTTTTGTAAGCCAGGTTGGGCCACTGTATAACTGTTGCAATGGCATACATTATTCCTCAAATATTAGCCATTGCTAATCATGCTTTTTAAGTTCCCCAATCTTTCTTAGCCAACTCACACTTCATACTTTGTAATTTTTTGTTTAGATTTAGGCCCTGTTTTCAGATTGGACTTCTTCATTCTCCAATCTAATGAAGAATTCGATCACGTTATGGTTACTGTTTTCTAAAGGACACTGCACAACAATATAATTAATTAACCCCTTCTCATTGCATAATACCAAATCTGGGATAGCATGTTCCTAGTTGTTTTTTTCGATGAACTGGTCTGAAAAACAATCTTGTGTACACTCCAGGAATTCATCCACCACAGTATTGTTGCTAAATTTGTTTACCCAGTCTATATGTAGATTAAAGTCACTCATGATTACGGCTGTACCCTTTTTTTACACACATCTCTAATTTCCTGTTTATTGCCAGGATGCAGGTGTGGTTGATCATAGAATCACTACAGTGCAGAAGGAGGCCATTTGGCCCATTCAGTCTGCACCGACCCTCTGAAGGAGCACACTACCTAGGCCCAATCCAATCCCCACCCTATCCCCATAATCGCACCTCGGAGCAATTTAGCTTAGCGAATCAACCTAATCTGCATAGCTTTGGACTGTGGGAGGAAACTAGAGCACCAGAGGAAACTCACGCAGACACAGGAAGAACGTGCAATTCCACACAGACAGTTACCCGAGGTCAGAATCGAACCCAGGTTACTGGCACGGTGAAGCATCAGTGCTAACCACTGTGTCATCGTGCCACTCACGAGAATTTTTGAGGCTAACGGAAGAGGTAAATGGAAAATGTGAAATCTGTGAAGAGTATTAAAGGATGCTACCACATCTTATTGTAAGCTTTTCATTGGCACATGGCTTTACTGATCGTCACAATAAATCTAAAGATATGTGACAAGGACAGGAATATTTCATTACATTTTGTAGTCATAGCAACCAGATTTAATATTACAAAGAAGAAAAAAAACCACTAAAGCACAGGAACAGGCCATTCGGCCCCCCAAGCCTGCGCCGACAATGGCACCTGCCTAAACTAAAACCGTCTGCACTTATGGAGTCAGTATCCTTCCATTCCCACCCTATTCATATATTTGTCTAGATGCCCCTTAAATGCCGCTATCGTACCTACTCCCACTACCTTCCCAGGTACCACGTTCCATGTATTTACCACCCTCTGTGTAAAAAAACTTGTCTGGCACATCTGTTCTAAACTTGACTCTCCTACCCTAGGAAAGAGCATCTGACTATCCACTCTGTCCATGCCACTCATAATCTTGTAGACTTCTATCAGGTCGCCTCTCAACCTCCGTCGTTTCACTGAGAACAGACCGCGTTTATCTGACATCTCCTCATAGCTAATGCCCTCCATACCAGGCAATATCCTAGTAAACCGCTTCTGTACCCGCTCCAAAGCATCCACCTCCTCCTGGTAGTGTGGCTCCCAGAATTGCACTCAATATTCCAAATGAGGCCTGCACAGCTGCAACATGACTTGCCAATTTTTATATTCAATGCCCCGACCGATGAAGGCCAGCATGCCATATGCCTTCTTGACCACCTTATCCACATGCGTTGTCACTTTCAGTGATTGGTGGACATGCAGGCCCAGATCTCTCTGCCTGTCAGTACTCGCAAGAGTTCTACCATTTATTGTGTAATTCCTACATACATTGGACCTTCCAAAGTGCATTACCTCACACTTGTCCGGATTAAACTCCATCTGCCATTTCTCTGCCCAAAACTTCAACTAGTTTACATCCTGCTGTATCCTCTGACAATCCTCTTCACTATCCGCAACTCCACCAATTTTTGTGTCGTCTGCGCACTTACGAATCAGGCCAGCTACATTTTCCTCCAAATCATTTATAGACACCATGAACAACAAAGGCCCCAGGACTGATCCCTGTGGAACGCCGCTAGTCACAGCCTTCCATGCAGAAAAGCACCCTTCTGCTGCTACCCTCTGCCCAAGCCAGTTCTGTATCTAACTCGCCAGCTGTCCTCGGATCCCATGTTACTTTACCTTTTGTTCCAGTCTACCAAGAGGTACCTTGTCAAAGGCTTTACTGTAGTCCATGTATACAACATCCACTGCCTTTCCCTCATCTATCACCTTTGTCACTTCCTCAAATAATTCAATAGTGCATAGTAAGTACAAGAAATTTATTATCAGTAAAATCATGGAAAAATGAATTATGTGGTGGAATGCGTGGTTTCCAAGCTGTTGGTCTTGGGTTTCACGCTATCTGAAAGGAATACTGAATCTTCAGGTTTCTGGAAAAAATAAAATTAAAATGGAAATGTCATGTTCCTGGGGAAACTGAAGCTGGTTGATATCAGATAAAAAGCACAGAACCATTCAAGCTCAGATTACCAAATGGTACAGAGCAGGCAGGCTGAAGGAACACAAAGGCTGGATTGGGGAGTGGCCGTAAAGAAAAATACATTTTTTGCTGCTCCTTCAGTTATTTCAAAGGAACAAATTGACCAACATATACAGTTCACAGGGTTGTTACTGAGGGTTCAGACAAAGGGGATTTTGGCAGATAAAAGCCAGCAAGACTTTTGTGAGCAGAGCTGAGGAGGTTCTGCAGAAGTGTGCTGTTTTGGTGAAGGAACTCAGTTTGGCTGGGAGCTGCTGTTGGTTGAGAATTGGTGGCTACATCCTCAAAGAAAAGGAGCTGGAATTCTAGCTGAAGAAGCTCACAACTTTGAAGGACTTTTTTTTAAATGTCAGAGCATAGGTCAGTCACACAGCCCATCGTGTTTGCTCCTCTATTCAACGAGATCATGGCTGCTCTGATATAATCCTCATCTCCACTTTCCCGCCTTATCTCCATAACCCTCATTTCCCTTACTGAATAAACGCCTGTCTATCTCAGCCTCCGAACATAATGACCCAGCCTCTACAGATCTCTGCGGTAAAGAATTTCACAGATTCAATACCCTCTGAGAGAAGAAACTCCTCCTCATCCCTGTTTTAAATGAGCAACCCCTTACTCTGAGATTATATCTTCTAATCCCACACTCTCCCACAAGAGAAAATAATCTCTCAGCATCCACCCTGTCAAACCCGATGGGAATCCTATTGGCGCCACTCTCTGGCCGTGTTATGCCCGGCACCGATCCCACTATTCCGGGAGAATAGTGGGAAAGCCCCTAAATGGGGTTTGTGTTGGGCACCGAACTGATCGTGCTTCCAATGAAAAACGGTGTCTGATTCGCCTGGATTGGGATTGAGAGTCTGACAAGCTGCAGCTGCACATTAGCACTCCACTCCCCACACACACTCATCCTAGCCAACAGGATGGCAGCACAGAGAGCGGCACCTCGGTTTGCGGATGATGAGCTGAAGACCTTGTTGGACACCATGGAGGGGAGGCGAGCAACCCTGTGCCCTGGGGTGGTAAGGGGGTTACCAGCTACCACCGGGCCTGGGCGCAGGTGGCAGAGGTCATGAGCGCAGTGGATCCCACTCAAAGGACGGAACAGCAGTGCAGGAAGAAGCTGCACAACCTCCTCAGGGTGGCCAGGGTGAATGGGCAGCGCTGTGCCCCTGGTACTAACCACCGTCCTAAATACCCATAATCCCCCCCCCCCAAACTCGGAGGGTGACTGAACCCCACCCGCCAGCTGTGTGCATACTCCCCACCCTGCACTGCATGCCAGCACCCATACTGCCCGCCATGACCTGTTGCCCTGGCCACGGAGGCCACCAGCTGCCCAAAAGCCATGCTGCAGGCGCCCGACTGCCTAATAGATTACATAGACATAGAATTTACAGTGCAGAAGGAGGCCATTCAGCCCATCGAGCCTGCACCGGCCCTTGGAAAGAGCACCCCCATTTTAAGCCCAGAACTCCGCCCCATACCCGTAACCCAGTAACCCCACCCAACGACTTTGGACACTAAGGGCAATTTATCACGGCCAATCCACCTAACCTGCACGTTTTGGACTGTGGGAGGAAACTGGAGCACCCGGAGGAAACCCACGCAGACATGGGGAGAACGTGCAGACTCTGCACAGACAGTGACCCAAGCCGGGAATCGAACCTGTGACCCTGGAGCTGTGAAGCCACAATGCTAACCACTGTGCTACCGTGCCGCCCTTTCTGTCTCCTCATCTCCCAGGAGAAGACGGCGCATAACATTTGGGAGAGGGAGAAGATCTGAGAGGGACCGCCATGCTGCCCCTCATCGCTGCTGAGCTGCGGGTCCTAGACCTCGTTGGTGGGCCCAGAGAGAGGGAAGTTGCCGAGGCGAAGGTCAGAATCTGGCAGGCAAGTGATCCCCTGATGAGTTGCGGTTCCCCATGGCACACGTGGCACAACCCCCTCATCACTCCTCACCACCTCCTCACCACCCCCACAACACCCCCTCACCACCGCAGACCACCTTCTCAACAGCCCCTCACCACCACCCACCACCACAACGTGCGATCCAATCATGCGTTATGCCTTCTGTCTTTCAGGATCACCTGGCGTGAGGGGGGCCCTTCTGCTGTCGCCCACCCCAACCCCAACCCCAAGCAGATTCCAGCAACAAGGAGGACACAGACACAGAAGGGCTCCCCCAAACCGTTGTCCGAGACACCCCAGAGCACCAGTCCGGGGACGACACTGACTTCGCATCACAGCTGTCTCCAACACCCTCCCCCATCCCAGAGACACTCACCTCGGTTGGGCACTATAGTGAAGAGGCTCCTGGGGCACAATCTAGTGCCCACCACACACAGTCACAGACTCAGGGACTACATGAGGAGGTGTCAGCAACCATCCACCGCCGGCAGGTGCAATTGGAGGAGTCCAACCCCTTTCAGGGGCAGGAGGCGGTGCCGACAATGCATGACATCCCCACACTGCATGGGTGACGTCCGTGGTGGAGGCCTTGAGGGTAAAGGTTTCAGCCATTGGCCAAGATGTCCAAGGCCTGGGTCACTCTGTGCGGGCATTGGCCAAGGCACAGGACAGGGCTGCCCTGCCACTGGCAGTTATGCACCAGGGCCACCTGGTCATTGCAGAAGCACTCCAGAGTTTGGCCCAGTCACAGCGGGTCATGGCTGAGGGTGGCGGCGACATTGCCCGGGCGCTGGCTGACCTAAGCCAGTCACAGTGGGACGTAGCACAGTCACGGGATGATGTGGCACAGTCCCAGATGGAGGTTGCGCAGTCCCAGAGGGACGAGGCACAGTCACTGGGTGATGTGGCACAGTCCCAGAGGGAGGTGGCCCAATCCCTGTGCTCCATGGCTGTGAGCATTGAGACCCTGATCTAGACGAGAGTGGGCTTCCAGGACTGGCAGCGCCAGGTGGCAGAGGAGCTCCAAGTGTTAGCCTTGGTCGCACCCCCATCCCAAGGAGTAGCCCGGGAGTCATTGGGTATCCTGGGGAGGAAGAGGTGATGGGGCTCATGCCGGTGACTCCCGCAGGGGAGGTGCCAGAACACACCAGCGCCTCAGACTCCCCTCTCCTGTCCCTGGTGCATTTAATGGGCAGTGGGCAGAACATGGTGGCACCACGCCACCTGGGACCCCGAGTGACTGCCGGGCCCATCCAGGCCCAGTTGCCCCAGAAGACGGCCACCAAAGGGGACCCAGGTCACAAGGTGAGAACCGCAGCAGGCCGCCTCCACTCCTGATGTACCAGCTGGGGAATCGCCTCGATGTAGCGTTAGGGCCCATAAGGCCAGAATGTATACATCAGTTAAGTTGGCACGGGTGCAGCACACATATAGCGTTAGGGGCAAGGGCACATGCCTGTACATATAGGGGGGCTATTTGCTAGAGCGGTTGGGGAGGGTTTAAATTAAAATGCCAGGGGGATGGGAACCTATGCAAGGGGTCAGAGAAAGAGGGAGCAAGGACAAAAGCAAAAGGTAGAAAAGTGAATAAGAAAAGTGATAGGTGGAGAAACCAACGGCAAAATTCAAACAGGGCAGTAGAGAAAAATATTGGGAGCAAGACAAGCATTGTGAAAAAGACAAACTTAAAGGCTCTGTGCCTTAATGCACAGAGCATTTGAACAAAGGGGCTGTTTAGCACAGGGTTAAATCGCTGGCTTTGAAAGCAGACCAAGGCAGGCCAGTAGCACGGTTCAATTCCCGTAACAGCCTCCCCGAACAGGCGCCGGAATGTGGTGACTAGGGGCTTTTTACAGTAACTTCATTTGAAGCCTACTTGTGACAATAAGCAATTTTCAATTCATTTCATTTTCATTTTCATTTCAAAGAACAAAGAAAAGTACAGCACAGGAACAGGCCCTTCAGCCCTCCAAGCCCGTGCCGACCATGCTGCCCGACTAAACTACAATCTTCTACACTTCCTGGGTCCGTATCCCTCTATTCCCATCCTATTCATGTATTTGTCAAGGTGCCCCTTAAATGTCATTATCATCCCTGCTTCCACACCTCCTCCGGCAGCGAGTTCCAGTCACCCACTACCCTCTGTGTAAAGAACTTGCCTCGTACATCTATTCTAAACCTTACCCTTCGCACCTTAAACCTATGCCCCCTAGTAATTGACCCCTCTACCCTGGGGAAAAGCCTCTGACTATCCACTCTGTCGATGCCCCTCATAATTTTGTAGACCTCTATCAAGTCGCCCCTCAACCTCCGTCGTTCCAGTGAGAACAAACCGAGGGTATTCAGCCGCTCCTCATAGCTAATTTGCAATAAAGTGGATGAACTAATCACGCAGATAGATATAAATGGGTCCGATATAATTGGGATTGCGGAGACATGGCTCCAGGGTGAACAGGGATGGGAACTGAATGTCCCAGGGTTCTCAGTATTTAGGAAGGACAGGCATAAAAGAAAAGGTGGTGACGTGGCACTGCTGGTTAAAGAGGAAATTAACACAATAGTGAGAAAGGATATTAGCTCTGACAATGTGGAATCTGTATGGGTAGAGTTGAGAAATACCAAGGGACAAAAAACATTAGTGGGTGTCATATATAGACCCCCAAACTGCACTGGTGATGTTGGGAATGGCATTAACCAAGAAATTAGAGATGCATGTAATAAGGGAATATAGGTGATCATGGGTGATTTTAATCTTCATATAGATTGGGCAAATCAAATTAGCCACAATGCCGTAGAGGAGGAATTCCTGGAGTGTGTACGGGATGGTTTTCTTGACCAATATGTGGGGGAACCAACAAGAGAGCAGATCATCTTAGACTGGGTACTGTGTAATGAGAAGGGAATCATTGCCAATCATCCCTTGGGGATGAGCAACCAGAACATGATATAATTTTTTATCAAGATGGAGAGTGAAGTAGTTGATTCGGAGACCAGGGTGCTGAATCTTAATAAAGGGAACTATGAGGGTATGAGGCGTGAGTTGGCCTTGATAGATTGGGGAGGGCTACTTAAAGGGATGACAGTGGATAGACAATGGCAAACATTCAAGGAATTCATGGAGGAATTACAGCAACTGTTCATTCCTGCCTCGCACAAAAGCAAAGAGGGTAAGAGGGCCAATCCATGGCTTACAAAGGAAATTAGAAAAAGTATCCGATCCAAGGAAGAAGCATACAGTACGAAAGGAAGCTTGCAGGGAACATAAAGACTGACACGAAGCGTTTCTACAGATATGTGAAGAGAAAGTGATTGGTAAAGAGAAATGTAGGCCCACTGCAGACAGAAACAGGGGAATGCATAATAAGGGACAAAGAAATGGCTTTGGTTTTGTCTCACAATATATACTTTGGTTTTGTCTCACAAATGAGGACACAAATCAGATCCCAGGAATGTTGGAGAATAAAAGGTTTAGTGAGAGGGAAGAACTGAGGGAGATCAACATTAATAGAGAGGTGGTGCTGGGAAAACTGATGGGATTGAAGGCAGATAAATCCCCAGGGCCTGAGAATCTGCACCCAGAGAGCTTAAGGAGGTGGCTCTGGAAATAGTGGATGCATTGGTGGTCATCTGGGATTCTATAGACTCTGGAACTGTCCCTGCAGATTGGAGGGTAGCTCACATCACTCCGATATTCAAAAAGAGAGTTAGAGAGAAAGCAGGGAATTATAGACTAGTAAGCCTAACATCGGCTTGAACCCATTATCAAGGACTTTATAGCGGAACATTTAGAAAACAGTGGCAGGATCAGTCAGAGTTAGCATAGATTTATGAAGGGAAAATCATGCTTGACAAATTTGTTGGAATTCTTTGAAGAGGTAACCAATACAGCCGACAAGGGGGAGTCAGTCGATGTGGTATATTTGGACTTTCAGAAGGCATTTGACAAAGTCCCGCATAAGAGATTATTGTGCAAAATTAAAGCGCATGGGATTGGGGGAAATATATTGAAGTGGATAGAAAACTGGTTGGCAGAGCGGAACCAAAGAATAGGTATTAATGGGTCCTTTTCAAATTGGCAGGCAGTAACCAGTGGGATACCACAGGTATAGGTGCTAGGGCCCCAGCTATTCACAATATATATTAATGATTTGGGTGAGGTAACAAAATGTAACATCTCAAAGTTTGTAGATATTACCAAATTAGGTGGGAGGGTGAATTGTGATGAGGATGCAGGGATCCTACAGCAAGATCTGGACAGGTTGGGCGAGTGGGCAAACCAATGGCAGATGCAGTATAATTTGGATAAGTGTGAGGTTATTCATTTTGGTAGCAAAAACAGGAAGGCTGATTACTACCTGAATGGTTGTAAATTGGGAGAGGGGAGTGTGCAGCGGGACCTGGGTGTCCTTGTGCACCATTCGCTGAAGGTAAGCATGCAGGTGCAGCAGATGGTAAAGAAGGCTAATGGTTTGTTGGCCTTCATTGCAAGAGGTTTCGAGTACAGAAGCAGGGATGTCTTGCTGCAATTGTACAGTGCCTTGGTGAGGCCACACTTGGAGTATTGTGTGCAGTTTTGGTCTCCTTCTCTGAGGAAGGATGTTCTTGCTCTCGAGGGAGTGCAGCGAAGGTTTACCAGACTGATTCCAGGGATGGCGGGACTGTCATATGAGGAGGTTGACTAGGTTGGGATTGTTCTCACTGGAGTTCAGAAGAATGAGGGAGATCTCATAGAGACTTTTCAAATTCTAACAGGACTAGACAGGGTAGATGTAGAGGAGATGTTACCAATGATGGGTGTGTGCAGAACCAGGGGTCACAGCCTGAGGATTCAGGGTAAACCATTTCAGACAGAGACAAGGAGACATTTCTTCACACAAAGAGTGGTGAGCCTGTGGAATTCATTACCACAGGAAGTAGTTGATGCTAAAACTTTGAATATATTCAAGAGACGGCTGAATATAGCACTTGGGGAGAATGGGATCAAAGGCTATGGGGAGAAAGCAGGATTAGGCTATTGAGTTGAATGATCTGCCATGATTGTGATGAATGGTGGAGCAGGCTCGAAGGGCCAAAAGGCCTCCTCCTGCTCCTATCTTCTATGTATCTATATATGTTCACCGTTTCGCAATAAACACCTCCTCATATTGTTTCAACCTGCTTCGGTGTTCTGTCAGAGGGGTGTGAGGAATGGGCTGGGCTGGCAGCGGAGAGGGCGTTCGGAGACGGGAGATAGATCATTGGGGGTGGGCTCGGGCCAGGGGCCCCAGTGCCAAGGTAACCTCACAGCCACCCTCCCACCGTCCCCACCTCTGCCACCCCAAGGGTTCAGGGAGACTGTGAGATTGAATAGCCAGCTTGCATGCAGGGATCACCCAGGCAGACGGTGGAAAGTGCTACCGAGGGCAGGAGTCAGACATTATCAAACGCTGTGACGCACCAGAGCTCATCGCAGAGCGGGTTGTCACCATCCTCCATCAAATGGACCAGCCCCGCTGTTACTGCCAACCCAGGGCCTGCACCCTGTAATGAGGCAGGTAGGAATCATGGAGGGGTTGCAATGGGGAGGGAGGTGGCACAGGGAGGTGTCCGTGCCGCTGGCCAGGAACCCTAGTTGGTGAACCTGGAGGCGATTAGGGTGTCTCATGCACGCCGGCCCTGATGCACACAGAACGGTAGCACAGTTATCACGGTTGTCACAGTTGCTTCACAGCTCCAGGGTCCCAGATTAGATTCCCGGCTTGGGTCAGTCTGTGTGGAGTCTCCCTGTTCTCCCCGTGTGTGCGTGGGTTTCCTCCGGGTGCTCCGATTTCCTCCCACAGTCCAAAGATGTGCAGGGTAGGTGAATTGGGCATGATAAATTGCCCTTAGTGTCCAAAAAGGTTGTGTGGGGGTTACAGGGATAGGGTGGAGGTGTGGTCTTAGGTAGGGTGCTCTTTCCAAGGGCAGGTGCAGACTCGATGGGTCGAATGTCCTCCTTCCGCACTGTAAATTCTATAATTCTATGATTGTGCGGCCTCTTGTGTATGAATGGGCCCCATATCCTGCCAATCCTTGCCCTCACCCGCATCCTCCTCGTCGGACGAGGCCTGGCGTGCATCCTCCTCCTCCAGCAAGTCACCCCCCTGCTGCTCGATGTTGTAGAGGACGCAGCAGGCCAACACAATGTGGAAGACCCTCCCAGTGCTATACTGGAGGGCCCCTCCAGAACGGTACAGGTACCTCGACCACATCTTCAGGATGCCTAAGCATCACTCGATCATGGCCCTGGTCGCTGAATGGACATCGTTGTAGTGGGTCGCCCCGCGGGCTGTGGCCTCCGGATAGGTGTCACCAGCCACGACCGCAGCGGATAACCCCTGTTGCCCAGGAGCCAACCTCTCACCCGGGGTGCACGATGTCGGGCACCCCGGGTATTGAATGCAGATGTGCATGATGTGCAGCTGGTTCATCGAGTGCAACCCCTTTCGATTTGTGAAGACTAGTTTGTGCTCATAGGGCAACATACATCCCATCGATCACCCCGTGGACCTGGGGCATCTCAGAGATGGAGGCTTATCCCGCTGCCCGGTCATCCTGGGCAGCTCGGCCCACATTGAATTTTATATATTGTGCCAACCGGGCATATAAGGGGTGGGATTCTCCAATAATGGGGCTGTGTCCCCACGCCGGCGTGAAAAGCGGCGCCAACCACTCCGGCATCAACGGTCCCCGATAATGGGGAATGCTCCCCTTCCTAGGGGTCTCGATCGGCGCTGGAGTGGTCCCTGCAGTTCGCGCATGCACGGGGTTTCCGTTCTCCACGCCGGCCCCTGGGCAATATGGCGGAGCCCTACAGGAGCCCGGCGCGGAGGAACATAGGCCCCCGCGGAAGTAGCCCGCCCGCCGATCAGTAGGCCCCGATCGCGAGCCAGGCCACCATCGGATCCCGCCCGACCCCTCCAGGACGGCCCCTGCAGACACACCTTCCAGGTCCCGCCGTGTGGGACCTGAGTAACCCACGCAACGTTCCCCGACCGGCGCGGCGGGAATCCCGTGGGCGCCCGAGAATCGGCGGGGGAGAATCGGGAAGCCGGCGGCGGGGCAGCGGAGCCCGATGCTTGCGTGCCCCTGGGGATTCTGGCACGGGGTCGGAGAATCCCAGCCAAGGCCTTCGTGATGGTGCGGGTGCCCCTGTGCACCGAGGTCTGCGAGACCACAAACAGGTCAACACTTGGCACCTGGAAGGATCCATAAAAGTTCAGGGTGACCATCATTTTTATGGCCACTGGAGGCTGGTGTCCTCCCCAACACCCCCGCCGTGCCAGGTGTGCCATGACCTGGCAGGTGTCACGCTGTCGCCCTGCTCAGCTGGAGCCTTCGACGGCATGTCCAGTCCAGCACTTCATCGAATGACAGGCGCTGCCGGTACACACAAGGCCTCATGTGGCGCCTCTTCCCACCTCCTCCTCCTCGGCCTGTTGGGTGGCCAGCTCTCCATCTTCACTGGCTTCCTCCTGTTCTTCTGGGGCAAGCTCCTGGTCTTCAAGGTCCTCCCGAGGGGCTCCTCAGTGCATCCCCCAAGGCTGCGGCAGCCAGGATGAAGGACACCATTTCTAGTTGGATAGCCATTGTCTGCAGAGGGTGAAAGGCAGACATGTTAGCATAGTGTGTACCCCCGTACCCAACGAGGTCCAGCGGGCTTCACGGTGGCCCCAGCCTGAATTGCTGCCCCTACGATCACAGGTTCCCCTTGCACCCTTTTCCTCCATGCCCTCACCTACACCTGGCCATTCCCCCAGCATTCTGCCCAGTGCACCATACCCCTGGCCCCGGCGGTACCTGGCAACGTGGGGGCTCTGGCCTTGGCACACGTCATGCTGACAGGGGTACAGGTGGCTGGTGCTACCCAATTCCTCCTGGTGGAGGCAGAGCTTCGCGGAAGCCCTGGAAAATACCGGGTCAGGCCCCCTAATGATATGGTAAAGGCGTTTACTGTATGTGCAGAGTTGAACGCATTGACGCCGCTGTCGAGGTTCCGGAACATGGCAATCTGTCGGGCGCCCGGCCACGATATTCACCCCACACGCAATTCTCCGCCCAATCGTGTTTCCCGATTCCGGCGTCGGCTGACAGAGAATCCCGCCCTCGAAGTGTGGGATATTTCAATGAGAATCTCTCCAAGCTATAAAAAAATACCAAGTGTGGGTGATTGTGAACTGGTTTGTGCACATACAACCGACACAAATCACCCTGAGATACCCGGTAAAATGTCACCTAGGGTGGGATTCTCCGGCCGCGCCTGCCCTGCGACCGGAAATTCCCGCCCGAGGTCAATGGATCTTTGCATGATACGAGTTCTGCCCGAGGCGACCTTGCGGCAGGCTGGCGGGATGAAAGAATCCGCCCACAGCACGATCTTCCTCCCTCACCACTCCTTTCCCACTCCTGCTCCCCTGCCTCCTTTCTCCTCTGGCTATACATCGCAGCCCCCTCCCCCACTCTGCTTCAGTTTATTACCATATCCCCCAAGCATGGCGTCTCTTACCTGGACCCAAACAAAGGGGGCAAGATTCTCCACCCCGCTGCGCCACATTTCTGTCCCAAACCGCTGGCAGGGTTCTCTGTTACGCTGGACGGTCAATGAGGTTTCCCATTGTGGGGCAGCCCCACGCCATCGGGAAACCCCCGGGCACCGGCAAAACGGAGCATCCCGCCGGCGGAGAATCCCGCCCAGGACCTCTCCTTCACAACCCACCTCACCCATCCCCCATTCCTTTCACTCCATCCACTCCCCTCATCGACCCATCACGCTCCCAACCACCTTACAGACAAAGCATCCCACCACCTTCCCAAAACTTCCCCCTACCCTTTCCCCTACCACTGGCAGGAAAGCCCAACCTCCCCAGCCACAGCTAAAAACACAGATTATCAACATCACACTTATAAGCAACAATCAGTAACAAATTTGCAATACAATTTAACAAACCCTTAACAAATCATGAAAAGACACAACTCAACCCATTCCTACCGTGGGGCAGCACGGTAGCACAAGCACTGTTTCTTCGCAGCTCCACGGACCTGGGTTCGATTCCCGGCTTGGGTCACTGTCTGTGCGGAGTCTGCACATTCTCACTGTGTCTGTGCGGGTTTCCTCCGGGTGCTCCGGTTTCCTCCCACAAGCCCGGAAAGACGTGCTTTTAGGTGAATTGGGCATTCTGAATTCTCCCTCAGTGTACCCGAACAGGCGCTGAAATGTGGCGACGAGGGGCTTTTCACAGTAACCTCATTGCAGTGTGAATGTAAGCCCTCTTGTGACAATAATGATTGTTATTATTAACTCTCCCCGGCCCTTGGTCTCGAACAAAGTCATTTGCCTCTTCTGGCATCTGAAAATAGTGCTACTTCCTCTTGAACGCCACCCACAACATGGTGGGGTACCACACCCCGAACCTAACTTTGTTTTCAAAATGGCCACCTTGGCCCTGTTGAAAGCCAGTTCAGCCCGAGTGTCCTGATTTATCCAGACCCGATTCTCCTCCCAGCTGCAGTCCCGAGTTATATTGGCCGACCTCACAATCTTCTCTTTATCCTGAAATGTGTCTATTTGCGCAATCACAGACCCTGGCGGCTCTCCCACCCTCGACTTCTGTCTCAAGGACCGGTGGGCCCAATCCGCCTCCGGGGCCCTCTCAAAGAACATCTTGTCTACCAGCTTCCCGAACATCCTCGACATGTAACTGGTGGCACTCATTCCCTCCACTCCCTCCGGCGGCCCCACAATACCGCCTGGTTATTGACAGCACCTTATATGTGCAGCACCTTGCACATTTCTCCCATCATCGCCACCTCACCTCCTGCGAGACTATTCAGTCGCTCTGGTCCGATATCGTCTTCTCCACCTCCTTGATCATTGCCCTCTGTGCCTCCATCCACTTCTCCACTCGCTCCAGGGACCTGCGAAGAGGTGCCACTGCACCCTCAATCGCCATTCACCAATCCCCTTGCGCAGTTGTCTGAACTCCTTCTTAATGAAGCCCAAAAGCTGCTCCATCTGCAATCTGATCGTCAACGATGACCCATCTCCGTCCGCTATCATCCCTACTGCGGCTGCACCACGAGACTCTTCCAGCTCCTGGGCAAGGGCTGTCATTGGCTTTAATCGGGTCTGGCAGCCCGTCTTCATCCTGCACTGGGGGAGAATCCACCACTCTCCTCCTCATGATTCATCACCAAAAATCGCCCATCAAATGGGCAGAAAGTTCCAAAATCTCCACCTACCCACAGGAGCCAGCCTGTGTGCAACCGATCACACCATGGCCGCCACATCAGCTGTGTTTAAACCGCTGCAGATCTTTGAGCTGCAAGCCATTCATTCATTTCT
Organism: Scyliorhinus torazame; assembly: GCF_047496885.1. Lineage (NCBI taxonomy): Eukaryota > Metazoa > Chordata > Chondrichthyes > Carcharhiniformes > Scyliorhinidae > Scyliorhinus > Scyliorhinus torazame. The sequence continues at coordinate 88,111,690 of NC_092719.1, forward strand.
CTTTGATAATCATTTTATGAGGCTGAGATTGACAGCTTCCACATACACAGCTGTCAGCATTGCTCCATTCATCTCTCTTCATGCTTGAGTAACTCTAAAGTGCTCTAACTTCAATGTTTATAAACATCAATCTTTGATTAGCAGCTCCTGGACCACTTCAACCAGAGTTCAGTGCTGTCAATTTCTAGCTGATCATTTCAAAATCACTTAATTTGCATCCTCCCAATGGTGTGGGGGCAAACCTCAATCCTGATGCCAGCAGGGGCCCGAGCATTGGAAACGGAGTGGTGTCTTTTTCATAACCGCTGGATTCTCTGCCTCATCAGGAACTCTGCTACCTTCGTCCGGTGTTTTCTCTTGTGGGAGAATCTAAAACTAGGGGTCACTGTTTAAAAATAAGGGGTCGCCGATTTAAGACAGAGATGCGGAGTAATTCTTTCTCTGAGGGTTGTGAGTCTTTGAAACTGTCTCCCTGAAATATGTTGGACGCAGAGACTTTGAGTATTTTTACGTTAGAATTTGTTTTGTAACAGGCAAGAACAGCTCTCCCATCAGTGTGAGGAGTTCAAGAACAGCTTTCCCCTCAGTGTGAGGAGTTCAAGAACAGCTCTCCCCTCAGTGTGAGGAGTTCAAGAACAGCTATCCCCTCAGTGTGAGGAGTTCAAGAACAGCTCTCCCCTCAGTGTGAGGTGTTCAAGAACAGCTCTCCCCTCAGTGTGAGGAGTTCAAGAACAGCTCTCCCCTCAGTGTGAGGTGTTCAAGAACAGCTCTCCCCTCAGTGTGAGGAGTTCAAGAACCGCTCTCCCCTCAGTGTGAGGAGTTCAAGAAAAGCTCTCCCCTCAGTGTGAGGAGTTCAAGAACAGCTCTTCCCTCAGTGCGGGGAGTTCAAGAACAGCTCTCCCCTCAGTGTGAGGAGTTACCTCACTCAGCAAATTCCCGGAGGTGAGTAATCTGTCGGAGCAGTACTCTATTGAGCTGGACTTAGATCGTGCTTAAGTGAACACCTCCCCACTTTTCACTTGGTAATATACACCCAAATGGCGTAGAAGATCAAAGGGATCCGAGAGTGCAAATCCACAAATCAGTATGTCCAACACGGATTGATATTGCTTTCAAAATAAACACTAAGACTTATTTCTAAAGAGATCGGAGTTGAAAAGTGACAAAGTTATGCTAAACCACTATCGAACCTTCATCAGATGGCACTCCAATTCTGATCATTATTCTCTGATAAGGTTATAGAGGCACTGCACAACAGATTTACAAGGATGAAATTGAAACTGCCAGGTTATATCTCTTTAAAAGTGAAGGCTGAGGGGTAACATTCCGAATGGTATTGTTGGAGTGAGCTCAAGAGGATGTTTCCACAGGTCTGGGTGAAAACAACTAAAAGTCATCAGTATCAGACATTCAGCAAGAAATTAAATGGGGAATTCTGAACAAGCTTCTTATACAGGGAGGAACTAGGGTGTTAATAATAGTGGGAATGGAATAATATTGACATTGTTAGATCGTAAGACGTAGGAGCAAAAGTAGGCCACTCGGCCCATCGAATGCTCCGTCATTCAATGAGATCATTTTATTAAAACTTTTTTTACTTTTGATATGGGCCAGTGTTTAGAGAACCCCAAAGTGTGTCATGGAGTTCACCTGACCCACAACTTGTAATAGATTGTGGTGTGGGGAGTACACGGGCCACTCTAATGGTGTGGTGCAACAGAGCTTCACAGTGCTTTTAAATTAAAACAATGTTTATTTATGAAACCAGTTAGCACTAATCCCACAGTAAACATCTTAACAGCTATCAACACCAATAAATCCCCAAAGAATAGAGTACTCGGTAGATAACCCTTAATAAATTGCCAAACAACATCTGGAAGACAAAAGACCCTTTTTAACACCGAGATTAGGTCTAAATTCACTATTGAGAGCAGTCAGCACTTTGAAATCACCCAATTGATTTGGAGACAGTCTTTAGTTTGCAGAGAGAGATCCTTATGCAGCTCCTTGCTTTGCCTGCAGCGATCCAACTCTCAAAACAAAACTAACCACACCCTGTAGCAAACAGCCGAAAACTAAAATAAAACAGACAGAAAGCCCAGCTCCACCCACTCTCTTACATCACTGCAGCTCTCTAATAAACATCCATTTCTTAAGGGTACATCCAGTACAGCTATTTTATAAACACCCATTTCTTAAACACCCATTTCTTAAAGGTACTCTCACACGACACTTTAAGTAATTATTTTTTTTAAACTTTCCAATTGAGGGACAATTCAACGTCGCCAATCCACCTACCACACACATTTTTGGATTGTGGGGGTGAGACCCATCCAGACATGGGGCCAGGATCGCTTTATCCAAATCATCCTCGAAGACCATAAAAATTTGAAACAGTGATTAAGTTCTCATTGCAGATATTTTTGTCTTTGTTTCAGTTCCTTTTCATGGTGGTAAATCCTTCCCTATATTAAGGGCAGAATTTAATATTTCCCCCTGTCCCACACCGGAGGCAGCCTGGGCAGTGAGGGAGCTCAAATAATGGGATGGGGAGCGGCAAGTACCTTCCCTATTCCTGCACACAAGTCTGGAGCTGGAAGAGTTGAGGATGGCATTCTGACTGGAAGTCAATTGAGGCTCGTAAGTAGCCACGAAAGGGCCTGATCCCCCTGCCAATCAGCAGCGGGTGAGGACCAGGTTATGTGGGCAACCTACCAAGTAAACACTGGCATGCCTGGGGCTTGGTAGGGTTGTTCCTCCTACCTGGGAAGTCCCTACCCAACTGAGAGACCAACTGGGGCACCAATGGTTGAAGATCCACCCGCCTGCCCTGAACACAAACTCCCATCCCTCATTCACCCTGCGCCAGAGGCATCCCTGAGTGGCCCAGTGAGGCCACCTCACCTACCTTCACTCCTTTAATTGAAAGGCAACTCTCAGAGCTGGGATATCTGCTCTGACCACAACATGAACCCCATTGTCAATCAGTTTAATTGCCAGATTGGCATAAATGAGATTCAGAAGGTTTGGAACGGTCGCAGTGGGAGAGTGGGTGAACAGGCCCACTGCCACAAGCATTAAATTAGATGAGGCAGAGTTTCAAGTGCCCCCCTATTTCTCTCCAGCATTACTCTGGTGCAGTACTGATGGAGAGCTGCATTGTTAGAGCTGCCATGTTTTAGATGAGATGTTCTAGCAAACCCCCACTCACACTCTCAGGTAAAACATTCCATGACAATACACAAAGAGTATGAGAAAGTCTATTCCTGGCCTCCTGGCCATCATTTACATTTCACTAAACCATCTCAGAAACAGATTCCCTCCCTTGTCATTTAGCTCCTTGCTGTTTGTGAGAACCTGCTGTGAGCAAGTTGCCTGTCACATTTGTGATATTAAAAACATCACTACAGCTGGGAAAACAATTCATTAGTCATAAGGTGCTTTGGGATGTGAAAGGTGATATATAAATGCAAGTTCATTCTTCCTTTCTCGTTATTGTTGTCACTAAAGTAAAGCCGGCCTAGTCCCAGAAGACCAAAGGCAGCTTTCCCCTTTGAGAGGGAGAGCTGACTGGTGTTGGTTTAACCCAAGGATCACCACTCCTCAGGTAAAGGCAAGGTTGAGGAGGCAGGGCCTTCATGAATAACCTCAGCCAGTCTGGGAATTGAACCCACGCATACAAACTAGCTATCCAGGCAACTGAGCTAAACACCCCCCCCAGATGCAATTGTTATGGGCCACCTTTTAGAGAAACCCAAAGTGTATCATCTGATGGGCCATGTGCTCCCCATCATTGTGGTATGGGGAGCACATGGCCCACTCAAGCAGCAGAAATGGAAAAGTATTTTTTAAAGCAAAACAATGTTTATTCTATGAACTCAAGTTAACCTTTCCAAAACATACAGTGAACATCTTAGCAACCATCAATTCAAATATAACCCCCAAAGAATATAACACTAAGTAATCCTTAAGCTCTCCTTTTAACATCCATAAGACTTTAAAAAAAACCTTTAAACAGAAGCACATCAGGTTAAAGTCACTACTGAGAGCTTTAAGTTTCAAATCACCAAAGGATCGATTTACAGTCTTTAGATTACAGAGAGAGAGACTCATACACCTTCTGGCTGTGACTGCAGCTATCCAGCTCTGAAAACAAAACTAAAACACACCCTGCAGCAAACAGCCTACAACAAAAGTAAAAAGCTGACAGACAGCCCAGCTTCACCCACTCTCTGACATCACTGCAGTAATAAACACCCATTTCTTAAAGGTACTCTCACTACAGATATTTATATACACACCCATTTATAAACACCCATTTCTTAAAGGTACTCCCACATGACACCTCCCCCCAAGAAAAAAAAACATCAACTGCAAGGTGGTTTTATTTTTCACCTCTTCACCATCCTTCAAGAAATGCACACAGTAAATATACTTTTTCGTTTCAAAAAACCAACACACGCAAACAGGTATAATAATGTAGTCCACATTTGTTTTTCTTCCTCCAACTGAAATCCTTCTCGATTGACAGTCTCTTTGAACAAGAAGGTCCTTGCACTATCCATCCATTTCTCCACGCCTCGGCATTTCTCTTTAAAGTCAGATACTTTAGTTCAAACTTATCACAGAGTGCCTTGTAATTCTCCAACACAGGAGCATTGGTTATCACAGCTTTCAGGCAGTCTGTTGAAAGTTTGCTGTCCACTGAAAGTTTTGACGTTTCTTCAGCAAGTCTATCAGTGGAGCAACCACGCTACAAATATTTTTCACAAATGTTCGATCAAATCCACTCATGCCAAGAAATCGCATTATTTCTCTTCATCTTGAGGGTATCGGAAACTCCTCAATAACTGTTGGTTTCACATCTCGTGTGACCATTCAACCCTGTCTGAATGTATGGCCAAGGAAAGTGACTGGGGCTTTTCCAAATCCATTTTTGGCTAGGTTTATCACAAACCCGCCTCCTGAAGTCGATCGGATAACTCCATCAGATGTTTTAAATGTTCTTTCCATGTCTGGCTGAAAATGACCAGATTGTCGATGTATACCGCACAATTGGGTAATCCTGAATCAACTTTGTTAGTTAACTGTAGAAATGTGGCTGGGGCGTTTTTCATGCCAAATGGCATAACTTTGAATTGGTATGTACCATCTGGAGTCGCAAAAGCTGAAATCTCCTTCGCCCTTTCGGATAAAGGTAAATTAAGTAAATCCAGTTTGGAAATAAAAGCTGATTGTCCCACTTTCTCAATGCAATCCTCCAAATGTGGTATAGGATAAGAGTCCGTTCTTGTAACTACATTAATCTTTCTATAGTCCACACACAACCGTTGGGTACCGTCTGGTTTTGGTACCATCACTATGGGTGAACTCCATTGGCTGGAACCCACTTCAATTACGCCATTTCTAAGCATACTCTCAATCGCTCTGTTAACCTGTGCCAATTTTAAAGGGTTAAGTCTGTATGGATGTTGTTTGATTGGAACAGCCTTTCCCACATCTACATCATGTATCACCATTTTAGTACGTCACAATTTATCTCCACAAACTTGCCCATGTGATATCAATAACTCTTTCAGGTCAGTTTGTTTTTCCTCTGGAAGGTAACTTAACAATTTATCCCAATTTTTAAGAACATCCTTGTTTTCCAATTTAAGTTACGATATGTCAAATTCACAGTCATCTGGAGTTGGTTCGTCACTTTGAGTTAGAATCATTAAAACCTTCTCATTTTCCTCTCCTTCCCTTTCAAAGTACCGTTTCAGCATATTCACATGACACACTCGGTGAGTCTTTCTTGAATCTGGTGTTTTTACCACATAATTCACCCACACTTAATTTCCTTTCAGTCTGATAAGGTCCACAAAACCTAGCTTTCAAAGGTTCACCTACCACTAGTAACAATACTAAAACTTTATCTCCACTGGTAAAACTACGAACTTTGGATTTCTTGTCCGCTACCCGTTTCATCACATTTTGTGCAACTTTTAAATGTTGTCTAGCCAATTCACCTGCTCTATTTAATCATTCCCTAAGATTTGGCACGTAATCCAATAGTGTAATTTCCGATTTCTCACTCTCCAATTTTTCCTGAATCAATTTAAGTGGTCCTCTTACCTCATGACCAAAAATTAGTTCAAAAGGACTAAATTTGGTTGACTCATGAGGTGCATCCATAATTGCAAACAGTACGAATGGAATTCCTTGATCCCAATCCTCTGGATAATCTTGACAATAAGCCCTCAACATTGTCTTTAATGTCTGATGCCACCTTTCTAATGCTCCCTGCGATTCTGGATGGTACGCAGTTGATTTAAATTGTTTTATTCCTAAGCTATCCCTAACTTCTTTGAATAACCTTGAGGTAAAATTTGATCCTTGATCCGATTGTATTTCTGTGGGTGTCCATATCTAGTAAAGAATTTAAGTAACTACTCCACAATCTTTTTCGCTGTAATATTACGTACTGGAATCGCCTCTGGAAACCTAGTAGACACATCCATTACAGACAAAAGATATTGATTCCCACTTTTCGTTTTAGGAAGTGGTCCAACGCAATCAATTAGGACCCTTGTAAAAGGTTCCTCAAATGCTGGAATGGGTATTAAGGGCGCTGGTTTTATCACTGCTTGAGGTTTCCCTATCACTTGACATGTGTGACCTGATTGACAAAATTTAACTACATCTTTATGTAGTCCAGGCCAATAAAAATGTTTCTGGATTTTAGCTTGAATTTTCCTTGTTCCCAAATTACCGCCCACTGGTACCTCATGTGCAACTTGCAACACCTCCTTTCTATACCCTACCGGCAAAACTACTTGATGAACTTCTGCCAACTTTTCAGCCGCCTGCATATGTAAAGGTCTCCATTTTCCCATCAAGGTGTGGAGATGCCGGTGTTGGACTGGGGTGAGCACAGTAAGAAGTCTTACAACACCAGGTTAAAGTTCAACAGATTTGTTTCAAACACTAGCGTTCGGAGCACTTCACCTGAGGAAGGCGCAGTGCTCTGAAAGCTAGTATTTGAAACAAACCTGTTGGACTTTAACCTGGAGTTGTAAGACTTCTTACTTTTATCATCAAGACATCACTTTTACAGTAATAACACTCTGGTATACACTCAGATTCCTCTTCTGTGTAGGCTTTCTGATACATCCGTTTTATTTCTACATCTTTTTGTTGTAACACCGCCAATTTTCCTGAACTAAAAATATCCGCCTCATCCTCCACCTGTTCTTGTTCTTTTACAACCATCTGATCAAAAATCGTTTCTGATAATTGCACTTCAACTTCATCTTCACTCTTTGATTTCTCCTCTTGTCTTAACCTGTGACTTTGCAACCTTGTTACTACACAATCCGGAAAAATCCCAGGATAGTCGTCCTTTAAAACTTCAGTTGTCTGATTTTCCACTGGCTTATCAACCACAGTAGGCATCACTCCCACCTGCGATCCAGCTATATCATTACCCAAGATAAACTGTATTCCTGGACAAGATAGTTAGTTTCTCTATTACTTCTCCTCCCACTTTACCACTCTTCACTGGACTTTCCAACCTTACCTTCTATAATGGAACACTACTCCTCTCACCCTGAATTCCACATATTACCACCTTTTCTGGCAATATTCTTCTCAAACTACATAACTCCTCATCTCTTACCATTAAAGATTGACTAGCTCCCGTATCTCTTAACATTGTGACTTCTTTACCTGCTTCTCCTGATACACATGAGTAAACTTTGCCCACACAAGGAAATGCTTCAACGAGATCAATCACCTCTTGATCAGGCTGTACAACCTTTTGCACCTCCTTCGCTTCACTTGGGCTTTCCTTTACCACTTTAACAAAACCCACTGTATTATCCTGTTTTACCACATCAGCCTTCCCAGTGAGTTTCTCCAACCTCCAACACTGTGACTTTCCATGGCCTAGTTTATTACAGTGAAAACATTTGAAACTTTTCATTTCTTTTCCACCCTCTTGGATGTCTTTTTTAATCTGAGGTACACTATCCTTATTATCTCCCATCAGATCACCTTTACCTTTACCACTTGAGTATTTCTCATGTCCCCAGTTTCTATCCCTCACAGGCTGATACTGATGTCGGAAACCAAGCTTTGATTTATGAACTAATTCATAATCATCTGCCATTTCTGCTGCTAACCTCGCAGTTTTATTCCTCTGCTCTTCCACATGAGTTCTCACTACATCAGGAATTGAATTTTTAAACTCCTCCAAAAGTATAATTTCTCTGAGAGCTTCATACGTTTCGTCTATTTTGAAAGCCCTTATCCACCTGTCAAAATTACTCTGTTTGAGCCTTTCAAACTCCATGTATGTTTGACCAAATTCTTTCCTTAAATTTCTAAACCTTTATCTGTAGGCTTCAGGCACTAGTTCATATGCACCTACGATGGATTTTTTTCACCTCCTCATACGTCCCAGATACCTCCTCTGGTAGTAATGCAAACATTTCACTAGCCCTACCTACCAGCTTTGTTTGAATCAGTAGTACCCACATATCCTGTGGCCATTTCATTTGTTTAGCTACCTTCCCAAATGAAATGAAAACGGTTTCTTCCTCCTTCTCATCAAACCTTGGCAATGCTTGGACATATTTAAATAGATTACCACCAAGCCTTTGACTTTGGCACTCTTTCTCACTGTCGTCATCACTATCATCCATGTGTACATTTCGCCTAACGTCTGCCAATTTTAACTGACTGTCATGTTTCATGGCCATTTTCTGAAGTTCAAACTCTCTCTCTTTATCTTTTTCCCTGATCTGTATCTCCCTTTCTCTTTCTTTTTGTTCTGCTGGGGCTATTCTTTCTTTTCTCCTTTCTTCGCTCTCCTTTTCTTTTTCCTCTCTCTCGCTTTCTTTTTCCTCTCTATCTCTTTCTCTTTCGTTTTCCGCTCTCTCTCTTTCTTTTTCCACTCTTTCGTATTGAAGCTGCTTTAATTCTTTCTCATGTTCCATTTGTTTAATTTGTAACTGAATTTTTGCCATTTCCAATGAGTCAAACTGTATCTCAGGCAACTTTAAATGATTAGCCACTATCATAATTACCTTGTCTTTTCGCATTTTGTCAGGTAATGTTAACTGCAATGTTTTTGCCAAATCTAACAGTCTGCTTTTAGTGTCTGTCCGTAAGGTACTGCGTGTGACCGTCTCCACCCCGAAAAACTTCTGAGCCTCTGAAAGAGCCATTGTCCACAACACACTCTCTACTTAAACTAAAATACTATACCTGAAAAGCACCCACAATATGCTCACCTCTCACTGTCTTTAAGTTAACTAAGTCAATCCAATAGATAGACTTTTATCCCCCTTGAGCCCCCAATTTGTTCTGGGCCAGCTTTTAGAGAACCCCAAAGTGTATCATGGAGTTCACCTGACCCACAACTTTTAATAGATTGTGGTATGGGGAGCACATTGCCCACTCTACAGGTGTGGTACAGCAGAAATGGAAAAGTATTTTTTAAAGCAAAACAATGTTTATTCTATGAACTCAAGTTCACCTTTTTAAAACATACAGTGAACATCTTAGCAACCATCAATTCAAATATAACCCCCAAAGAATACAACACTAAGTAATCCTTAAGCTGTCCTTTTAACATCCATGAGACTTTAAAAAATCCTTTAAACAGAAGCACATCAGGGGCAAAATTCTCTGCAATCAGCGCGATATCCGCCGACCGGCGCCAAAAATGGCGCGAATCAGTCTGGCATCGCGCCGCCCCAAAGGTGCGGAATCCTCCGCATCTTGAGGGGCCGAGTCCTAACCTTGAGGGGCCAGGCCCGCGCCGGACTGATTTTCGCCCCGCCAGCTGGCGGGAAAGACCTTTAGTGCGGAAATGACATTGCCGGGCGGCACATGCGCGGGAGCGTCAGTGGGCGCTCACGGCATCCCCACGCATGCGCAGTGGAGGGGGTCTCTTCCGCCTGCGCCATGGTGGAGACCGTGGCGATGGCGGAAGGAAAAGAGTGCCCCCACGACACAGGCCCGCCCGCGGATCGGTGTGCCCCGATCGCGGGCCAGGCCACCGTGGGGCCCCCCCCCAGGGCCAGATCGCCCCGCGCCCCCCCCAGGACCCCGGAGCCCGCCCGCGCCACCTTGTCCCACCGGTAAGAGAGGTGGTTTAATCCATGCCGGCGGGACAGGCACTCTAGCAGCGGGACTTCGGCCCATCCGGGCCGGAGAATCGCCGGGGGGGGCCCGCCAATCGGCGCGGCGCGATTACCGCCACTGCCGAATCTCCGGTGCCGGAGAATTCGGTAACCGGCGGGTGCGGGATTCACGCCAGCCCTCGGCGATTCTCCGACCCAGCGGGGGGTTGGAGAATCTCGCCCCAGGTTACAGTCACTACTCAGAGCAGTTATTAGTTTAAATCACCAAAGGATCGATTTACTGTCTTTAGATTACAGAGAGAGACTCTAACATACCTTCTGGCTGTGACTGCAGCTATCCAGCTCTGGAAACGAAACTAAAACACACCCTGCAGCAAACAGCCTAAAATGAAAGTAAAAAAGCTGACAGACAGCCCAGCTCCACCCACTCTCTGACATCACTGTAGTAGTAAACACTCATTTCTTAAAGGTACTCTCACTACAGATATTTATATACACACACATTTATAAACACCTATTTCTTAAAGGTACTCTCACATGACACAATACAAAACACAGGAAGCATCGAGTCAGATTCACGTCACAAAAATAGTTTCTTGGTTGCAGGCCCATCTATAGGAATATTGTTTTGTCTTTCATTCATCCCAGGTTTCGAGGAATGTTTGGCTCGGGTACAGTGAATCTTCCTCCCTTCTTGTGTTTAACATCCACTTGTTGCCTTTGGCTCAATGATTTGCAGCATTATTCACAACCTGTCAGTCAAGGGACTACTGCCATTGGCCTGTCTGCCTGTAACCAGGGATCCGCTCCTGATTATAATCCAGTGCCTCTCTCCAGCCCTCCCCCCACCCCCCTCCCCCCAGCCCCTACCGATTGTGATTAGACGATTAGCTTGGGCTCAGTCAGGGTCTCTCCTTCAGTCACGACTTCTGCTGATACTCAAGGCTCAAGGCGATCTGTCTCATTGAAAATGACTTTTTTGTTGGTGAAAGCTGTTGCGATGGATACAGAGTGATCTAATCTTCTTTCATTTTAACTTTCATGTCAGTGGGAAGAGACAAGGAATGTAAGATCATTAACTGGTTGCTAAGTTCCCAAGGAAAGCAAGGAGCTATTTGTTGTTGCCATGGTGGATGTGACCTTAATCGCTGCAGTTTGAGGTGAACCCGCTTTATTTTGAAGCGTGTACCTAGATTTATGTGCAAATCTAAGTTTGAGTGCAAGTGGCTAAAAATGGCAAACAATCCTTTCAGCCTGAACAAGCAAGTACTGGTGTCACAATAACAACCTGTTTTGTTCAAGGTTAATGAGATGGAACAATCGAGAGCCTTTGCAAAAGTTGTCAGGGTATAACTGGGAACATCAGGTTAAAAATATGCTCATTCCCCCATTTATTATATTTTGATTCAAACATACAACGGAACAACCTCGTTGCGCGTGATTCGGTGATGCGATGAGGCCATTAAATCTCATGAGAACCCTCTCGCAAGATTTGCGATGCTCAGAAATTGTTGCGAGATCTAACGAGATCCCAGTGTGGGCGAGATCCAGATCAGCATATTTGCCTATGCGTCCTGCTTACTGCGGATTCAACACTGGCGACGAGGTTTCAGTGGAGCTGCCATTGACACCGGTTGCTACGCGTCCAGTCCACCTCATCTAAGCCTCGGGAGGCCCCTCTACTGACCACCAAAATGCCTCATATAGGGAAACTGGAGCCATTTAACGCAGGTACAGGCAATTGGAGACAATACATCGAATGTATGCAATTTGTTTTAAGACAAATGCGATTATCAGCAATGAGAGACAAACGGTAGTATTGCTAACGACTTGCGAAGGGCCTACCTACAGTGTGATAAAAAGCCTGACTCACAGATACCTGGTCATTCGCCGCCCTGGTGGCCTGAGTGGGGGAGCATTTTGACCCGAAGCCACAGCTGATTGTACGCCGCTTTCAATTCCACACGGCTACTCAGGCCCAAACTGAGTCAGTGTTGACTTCCTGGCCCTCCTCCGAAAACTGGCGGAGACATGCAAATTCGGAGCAACATTAAATGAGATGTACCAGAACTGTTTCAGTGTGTGGAGTCCACGATGCAGCCATGCAGAAGAAATTACTAGCTGAGGCCCATTTGGACCTGCAATGTGCGGTGGAGAGATACTTAATGGGCTGGATTCTCCGTTTGGGAGACTAAGTCCCCATGCTGGTGTGAAAACGGTGGTGTTTTACACCGGAAAACTGGCTCAAAACGGACACCAATTTGTCATTTTACTGGGGGCTAGCAGGGAGGCAGTGTACAGCCCCCAACTGTAGCTGCCGATACAGCCTTGAGCATTTCAGGGTCCGCGGCCGCGCTTCATGGCAGACTCAGCCCGCGGACCCGGACCACAAAAATAGTACCCCTCTTCGGCCGGTAGTGTGCCCTGGACCACCTGTCCACAGTGCCCCCAGCCCCGAATGAAGCCCCCCACTGCCCGCATGTCGGCCCTCTCCCGACTGTGGCGGTGCCAGACTGAGTCCGCAGCCACCACGCTGAGTTCACGACAGGTGAGACCATGAGAGTCCCACACCGTCGGGAACTCAGATGGTCGGGGATGGAGCATTGCGGGCAGGCCTCAGGCAATGGCCTGAGGCCGTGGATACAACGTGCGGAGTGCTCCCAGAGTACGCTGCTTTTCAGGCAGCGGAGCATCGCGAAAACAGCACTGCCCCCGATATTGGCATCACCAGGGATTTTAAGCCCTCTCGTCGAACGCAATTTCGGCATCGGGGAGCAGAGAATCTAGCCCAATGTTCTCGGATGCCGCGTTGGTGTGCACCTGGGTGGGCGAAATGTACAGGTAATTTGGCAGGCCCCCGTGTCAGGTGGCCCAACGGAACCATTCTGAGGCCTGATGAATCACTATGGCAAATCCCTCCCACCCTGCCCACCACTTTAGCCGCCCCTCCGCCGCCTGTTACAGGAGGAACAATGTTGGCGGTGGACCCAGGGACAGCAGACGGCTTTCGCCGGAGTGATGCACCAGCTTTCCTCAGCAAGACTGCTAACCCACTTTGACTCGTCACGGCCACTCCTGTTGACCTGCGGCATTTCTCCGTACAGCGTTGGTGCTCTGCTGGCCCATACCATGGACGACGGACCTGAGCGCCCCATCGCCTTCACCTCATCAACGTTGGCCGACGCAGAGAAGCGAAACATCGAGAAGAAGGGTTTGGCTGTCGTGTTCAGAGTCAAGAAATTACATCAGTATGTCTACGGGCATCATTTCACTATTCTCACGGACCACAAGCCTATCCTCAGGCTCCTCAAGGAGGATTGGGCGATTTCCCCCCACTGCTTCCGCCCGCGTCCAGCACTGGGCATTGCTTTTCGCAGGGTATGATTATCTTCTGGAGCATCACTCCAGGGCAAAGATCCTCCACGCCATCGCGATGAGCCATCTGTCCCTGCCAACCAAGCCACCTACACCAGCGGTGTCTTGTGAGGTTATTGCCGCCCTCCATTTTATGAACCCGTTACAGGTCACGGCATCCCGGATTTCCGGTAGACACAGACTTACCCTCAGCTATCCCGTATCTGCCACATGGTGCAGTGTGGGGCTCAGCACCGGGCTTTACCGCAGGACCTGAAGTCCTACACCACGAGAATGTCAGAGCTTAGCATGGAGGATGGAGTACTCCTCTGGGGGACCCACATGCTGGCTCCTGAACGTGGGCGTAGCCTGCTCCTGATGGACCTCCACAATGGTCACCCAGTGGTGGTCAAGATGAAAATGTGAGCCCATAGGTACGTTTGGTGGCCCGACATCAACATAGACATCGAGCAGGTGACCCAGCGCTGCATCCAGTGTCAGGCACACCAGAAGTTTCCCCCTGCAGCCCCACTCCACTCGTGGGAATGGACAGGTCGTCCATATAGACTTTGCAGACCCTTTTCAAGGCGCAATATTCCTTGTCCTGATCCATACCCACACCAAGTGGATGGAGGTCCTGAAGATACAGGCAGCGATGGCCCAGACCACCATAGGGAAACTCTAGCACATTTTTAGCCTGCATGGCATACCCGAGGTGCTGGTGTCAGACAATGGTGGGGCTTTCATGAGTGTGGAATTTGCGGCATTCATGTCCGCAAATGAGATCCATCACTTGAGGACCGCCTTGTACCACCCGGCTACGAATGGCTTGGCCGAGTGGGCAATGCAAACTTTCAAGCATGGAATGAAGAAACCGACATTGCGTTCCTGGGAGACCCGCTTAGCAAGGTTCTTATTCTGTTACCGGATGACCCCGCATGTCACGACGGGCGTCGCTCCAGCCGAGATGTTGATGGGTCGTCGCCTCCGCACCCAGTTAAGCTATGTCTTTCTGTATATGGGTGGGAATGTCCTCTGTGCTCAGGACCAAACCGAGGTGATCACAAGCCGCTGCAAGAGTTCGCCCACATACGGAACTTCAGCAATGGAGCCACTTGGATCCTGGGCGTCGTGTTGGTGAAAACGGGGCCTGTTTCCTACCGAATACAGGCTGCGAGTGTAATCACAATGTGGACCAACTCCGAAACCACGTCCGGATACTCAGGCCATACCAGCTGATGATTCAGCCATCCCAGCAACGCACTTTTCACTGAAGCCCCTGTCGCCCCTGTTGCTGCCGATGCCCCCACCAGCTGTCGAGGGTCCAGGGGTCGTCCTTGAGGATAACGGGATGCCGGATAAGGAACTGCCTAGCTCTGACGCTGAAACTGAGACGGAAGTTTCACCACCGCCAGAGGCACCCATGCCGGCTCTCGTGGCTGCACCCCTCAATGCTGTCACTGCCAGACTCTCATCACGCAAACGTTGTCGTATGAGGAACGGTTGAGGACTCTGGATCTGTACTCGTTGGAGTTTAGAAGGATGAGAGGGGACCTTATTGAAATTTACAGGATAGTGCGAGACCTGGATAGAGTGGGCGTGGAGAGGATGTTTCCACTTGTAGGAAAAACTAGAAGCAGAAGACACAATCTCAGACTAAAGGGACAATCCTTTAAAACAGAGGTAAGGAGGAATTTCTTCAGCCAGAGGGTGGTGAATCTGTGGAACTCTTTACCGCAGAAGGCTGTGGAGGCAAAATCATTGAGTGTCTTTAAGACAGAGATAGATAGGTTCCTGGTTAATAAGGGGATCATAAGGGGATCAGGGGTTATGGGGAGAAGGCAGGAGAATGGGATGAGAATAATATCAGCCATGATTGAATGGCGGAGCAGACTCGATGGGCCGAGTGGCCTAATTCTGCTCCTATGTCTTATGGTCTTATGGTCGGTCTCCAGTCTGATATACGCCTCCTGACACTACGCCGTCCGCAGGCAAAACGATCAAGCGGTCACAAAAGTACCCATGGGTGGAGACGTTGCTCCAGACTTGCGGGGGAGGGCGGGGGGTGGGGGGGGGGGGTTGCAGGGGTGACGGAGAAGTGTTATAACCCCAATGGAGGTCCTGGGATGTAGACCATATGATTTCCCATGACCTCCCCAGAAAACGAACAGCCCCTTAACAGGGACAGCCCAAACTCACATAAAAGCCCCGGCCTGGGAGCATGTCAGGGAAGGAGACGCTTATGGTAGTGGTGGAGTTTGGATTTGTATTGTAATAAACCTGGTTATTCACTTTCTACCTATCGTCTATGTATCCTGCTTATCACAGAGGGGGAACAGTTTCTCTTCATCTACTCTACCCTCATGATTTTGAACATCTCTATCAAATCTCCTCTTAGCCTTCTCCTCTCCAACCTCCCAACCTCTCCAACCTAATCTCGTAACTGAAGTTTCACATCCTGGAACCATTCTTGTAAACCTCTTCTGCACTCTCTCCAATGTGTTCCTATCCTTCCTATATTGCTACGCCCAGAACTGTACACAGTACTCCAGCTGCGGTCTAACTAGTTTCTTGTATGAGTTCAGCGTAACCTTCTTGTTCTTGTACTCTGTGCCCCTATTAATAAAGCCCAGAATATCCTATGCTTTATTAACTGTTGGCTCCAACTGTCCTGTCTCCTTTGATGAGCTATGCACATAAACACATTTTGCTGTCCACAGTCTACCTCCAGTCAATGAGAGAATGTGGCGGAATTCTCCCCCCCCCCACACACCGGGTGGGAGAATCGCCCGGGCGCCGCGCGAGTCCCGCCACGCCGCCCCGACGCCCGCACGCGATTTTCCCAACCCCAAACAGACGTGGCGCGAATCACAGCTGGCCGCTGGGAGAATCGGCGCTTGCCATTGGTAATGGGCGAGCGGCGATTCTCCGGCCCGGATGGGCCGAGCGGCCTGCCCAACACGACAGGTTCCTGCTGGCGCCATCCACACTTGGTCGCTGCCGGCGGGAATAGCGCGGGAACGCTGGGGGGGGGGGCGAGGGGGGTTCCTACACCAGGGGGGGCTCAAAAGGGGTCTGGCCCGCGATCGGTGCCCACCGATCGGCGGGCCGGCCTCTCTGAAGGAGGACCTCCTTTCCTCCGCTGCCCCGCAAGATCCATCCGACATCTTCTTGCGGGGCGGCCGCGGGGAGGACGGCAACCGCGTATGCGCGGGTGACATCATTTACGTGGCACCGGTCGCGTCATTTACACGGCGCCGCTTTTACGCGGTGCCAAGGCCCGGCGCACGTAAATGACGCGGCGCCGTTCCTAGCCCCCCGGGGGCGGGAGAATAGGGGGTTGGGAACGGCCTCCGACGCCGAAGTGAAACATTCCGGTTTTCACTCCGGCATCAGGACTTAGTCTCCCGATGGGAGAATTGCGCCCTTTGTTCTTCCAGATGTGCACCATATCCAGTGTAAGGAGCCAATAGTGCCCCTGATGTAGGTGCTGTGTTTGCAGCTGTTGGTTTGGTTAATTTTGTTTCATTTCCAGTTTAAAACTCAGCAGGAAGCTTCCCAAATCAAATCTTGTTGGAATAATACGTTGCACATTTGACTAATTTGTCAAAATTAATGGTTTCTTTTCTGTGTGGAAATAATCCACTTTAATTTCATCTAAACATGGTTTGATTCCTCATGAAGGAACATTAGGGAGGAATCAGTCTAATCTTTATCTGAATAACTGAACTATCCAATGCTGCTAAAAGTCCCACGTACTCTTTAAAGGATGCTCCCTTCGTGTTCAGTTATTAGCCACTGTGGCTGCCATTTGATGGCACCACATCAGCAAGTTACCACTGATCTTTTACAAACATCAAATTAAGACAAGCCTGAAAAGCTGGTCCATTGGGGAGCTTTCAAATGGCAATCAGAGTGGATAATTCTGCTTTTCATAAGCGCTATTGTGGATGGAGCCACACTGTGTGATAAATGTGTTCACAGCTTTACTGAGACAGTGGAGAATTGGAATTTTACATAAATGCACTGACTCTGTTGTTTGCTGATGGCCTGATGCAGTTCAATCACCAACACCTCACCACCCTGTCCCCTGCCAACCCCCCAGCCCCCACCCCACCCTCTCGATCGGAGATCAGCTTTTGTTTGAAGTATTTCAAGATTTCAGCAGTTTGATCAAAGTGAATGAAAGTTCACAGATAACATGAAAATTGATGGTGTGGTAAATAGTGAGGAGGAAAGCCTTAGATTACAGCATAATATCGACGGGCAGAACAGTGGCAAATGGGATATAACCCAAAACGTGTGAGATGACGCACTCTGGGAGCACTAACAAGTCAAGGGAATACACAATGAATGGTCGGATGCCAGGGAATACAGAGGAGCAGAGGGACCCAGATCCCTGCAGACAGCAGGTCAGGTAGATAAGGTGGTTAAGAAGGCATATGGAACACTTGTCTTTATTAGCCGAGGCATAGGGTGCGATTCTCCAGCCTCGTTACACTCTCGCGCAAGCGAAACGAAGCCGGTGAATAGCGGGAGAGGCCGAAAACAAGAACTGCGCCAGGCGCCAAACAGTTTGCAATGCAACCGGCCCACTCCCGTAGGCGAAATCGGGATCTCACTGTAGCATGGCGAGAAACCAATTATCACCACTTAAGTCCTATTTCCATACAATTAACGGGAGTCACCCCTGATGTGTTCGGCCGGTAGGTTCGATGTGGACTGCACTCGATGCAGGGAAGCTAGAAACAGACGTCCAATACTGGAGAAGATACAACACTGTTTTATTCAATGATAGATCTGATATACATATTCAGCTGTGGGTCGACACTATACTGAACTGACTGGAGACCTTTTAGTAGCCTGACCAGACTTACTAGCTACTGCATGGTGTTTGCACTTGCTAGCTCTTGAACTCTGACTGTCGCAGTGGCTGGGTCCCGAGAGAGTGGGAAACCTAGTGCCCTCTGGCTTTATAGTGGTAGTGTCCTGTCTGGTGATTGGCTGCACTGTGTTATGTGATTACTGGTCATCCTGTGTGTCAATCACTGCCTGTCTGCATCTCATTATATACATGAGTGGATATTATGACATCTCCCCTTTTTTTTTAGATAAATAAATACTAAGATGTGCGTGCGTATATATATATATGCCTGACTATATACAAAAGGTGTCTAAATGAACGTATATACATAGGAAGGTGTCGATAGTGCAGATACATGGCAAACAAAACAATATTTACAGAAGTTAAATCGATGAAGTCACAAAATGTACAAAAGTTCAGTCTACAGATTCAGTCTTTGTGGCAGGCGATGAATTCTTGTCGATCGCCGCAGAGGTGAATCAGGAGCCGCCTGCATGTGGATAGGCGGGATCGTTGGCTGCTGAGCGGTGGAGCAGATCGGCAAAGGGCTGCGTAGTGGCTAAGCTTGCCACACTGTAGACACAGGCGTCCTTTTGCCGGACATTGCCGCTTTAAATGGGCGGAGCCACAATTCAGACACGTCATGCCGCCGACGCTATCACGCATGCGCAGTGCGGTCGGTTGACGTATGCACCTGCACGGTTGGGTTGTCGGGCTTGTCGTCCATTCGGTCGTGGCGCGCATGCGCAGGGACCCAGGAAAAGTGCGCGAAACGGCCACTCTCCTCGATGCTCAGGCCCTGTATTTGTGCAATGGCCTGCACCCTTTCTGCCTCGTGGGAGGCCAGCTTTGCAGTTTCTGCCGCCCTGATGTGGGAGTAACGATTCTTAGCATGCTCATGGACAACGCACGTCTTGATAGCGACAGAAAGGGTCAACTGTTTGACTTTCAGGAGCTGCTGCCGAAAGGGAGTCGGAGTGGACCACGAAAACGATCTGATCCTGGATCATGGAATCAGCCGTCGAGTCATAGTTACATGACTGCGCTAGGATGCGGAGATGGGTCACGAAGGACTGAAAAGGTTCATCCTTACCCCAAAGCTTCTGCTGGAAAACGTACCGTTCAAAGCTCTCATTCACCTCAATGTCGCAGTGGCTGTCAAACTTCAGCAGGACTGTTTTGAATTTTGTTATGTCTTCGCCGTCAGCGAACGTAAGGTGGATGGTGTGGTCCCCCGCGGTGGAGAGAAATAGCGCGATCTTCCTGGCATCCGATGCTGCTTCGAGGTCGGAGGCCTCGATGTACAAGAGGAACTTTTGCTTGAAGATTTTCCAATTGGCGCCGAGGTTGCCGGAGATGCGGAGCTGCGGAGGAGGCTGGATGTTTTCCATTTCACCGGATGGCTGCTTGCTGGTCAGTGCTGATTCACTCGAGGTAGGTCCGTCAATATCAGTATCACTCTGGTACCATGATGTGTTAGGCCGGTAGGTTCAATGTGGACTGCACTCGATGCAGGGAAGCTAGAAACAGACGTCTAACACTGGAGAAGATCCGACACTGTTTTATTCAACGATAGAACTGATATACATAATCAGCTGTGGGTCGACACTATACTGATCTGACTAGTGACCTTGTAGTAGCCTGACCAGACTTACTAGCTACCGCATGGTGTTTGCACTGTGCTAGCTCTTGGACTCTGACTGTCTCAGTGGCTGGGTCCCGAGAGAACGGGAAACCTTGTGCCCTCTGGCTTTATAGTGGTAGTGTCCTGTCTGGTGATTGGCTGCACTGTGTTGTGTGCTTACTGGTCATCCTGTTTGTCAATCACTGCCTGTCTGCATCTCATTATATACATGAGTGGATATTATGACAACACCTTATCCAACGGCCTCCTGTCATTTATCAGCCCCCCTGCAAGTTATCACGCTGATGCTGATTGGTTCTCCTTTTCAAAAACCTGGCAGAAGGGTTTCTGTGGGGAGTCGAGGAGATGAGTGGCCGTCTTTGCTCACAGGCAAAGAGCCCGGGGGCGCTGGGATTGCCAAGCCAGTGCTCGGCGGGGGGTGGTGGACCCTGGGGTGGGGGTAGGGGACCCTCCACAGGGGTGGGCTGCCACGGAAGGATGGGTAGGCAGCGAGGAAAACTGGGGGCAACCGCTCGCTGCGCCGCCATGCCAACTCCTGGATCATGTGTACCCATTCCTGGGGCAACCCTTGTCCCTGCCCGTCTGCTCCACCGACCACTCATAACCCCCATCGACTGCCGAGGCCTCTGGCCATGCAGCTGAAGGCTATAGCCGCTAGAGAATTGGCAATTGTGGTTAAGTGAGCACTTCACACAACCCAAGTGGATTCCTGTGGGTGGACGGGCCATGTGGGAGTCATTGCCTAGCATCCCAATGACACCTTGATGCCTGGACACTGTGCCTGAACACTGCTGGAGGCAACACTACACATGCAGCAGCTAACATCCGAACACCCAGGGGATGGGACACAGCTCCGGGGACATGTCCACGGGCGGAGGGTGGGTGAGTGCCATGGGGAGGGGACCAGCGCCCAGTCCAGTTGACATTGTGAGCGGGTGTCTGGGGTACAGGGTCTGGGGTCCGGTGAAGGGTACCCGCTGTGGCCAGGGGTGCGTGGGCAGGGCGGTCGTGTATGGGGGTGGGAGGGTGGGGGGGAGCGGGGATCAGAGGGGGAATGGAGGGTCCTGGGGTGGGGGCCACCGCTGTTTCTCAGTCTAATACCCTCTCCCAATGCCTTACAGATATTGAACGCTATGGCAGGAATGCTAGACGCAGAAGTTGCCCTACTGGTGCTGCTGCTAAGCGATGCAGCCAGACACCGGAGACGGCGGCAGCAGAAGCATCTGCAGATGCTTGAGGCAGCGGCCCATGTCCCAGGCCCTCACCACACCCTGAGGACCTGGTTGTCCATCAGGCCAGGAAGGGGCCCAGAGAGGGAGTCCTGCGATGGCCCAGGTGTACAGGCGTCGCTGGTCATTTGAACAGATGACAGACAGCCACACCCAGTGGCAGACAAGGTCACCACAGCCCTGAACCCTTTACGCCTTGGGATCATTCCAGGGCTCGTGGGGCGACCTGTGCGGCATCTCGCAGGCCACAGCCCACAGGTGTATCCGACAGGTCACAAATGTCCTGTATGCCCGGGCAGAAAACCACATTGTCTTTGACATGGACAAGGCCAGCAAGAAGCCCAGGCTGCAGGTTTCTCCGTCATCGCCAGATGCCCAGGTCCAGGGTATTATAGATGGCACAGCAGTAAATTGAAAGGGTGAAGGTTAGGTTGATCTTAGATTAGGATAAATGTTCGGCACAAAATCGTGGGCCGAAGGGCCGGCACAGTGCTGTACTGTTCTATGTTCTATGTTGTCCTGCGCTCAACGGGCCATCAGGGAGTGCCCTATGTTAACCAAAATAGGTTCCACTCCCTCAACATACAGCTCGTGTGCGACCACCAGATGAAGATGATGCACTTGCGTGCCTGCTTCCAGAGGAGCGTGCACGACAGCTACATCCTGGGGCAGTCGGTATTACCTGCCCTCTTCGAGGAGCACCCGGATAGGCGGCTCGCTGTTGGGGGATAAGAGATATCCGCTGAGGACCTGGCTAATGAGGTCAGTACGGAGGCCGGAGACCGAAGCGGAGACCCGCTACAACGAGGTCCATGCATCCACCCGGGCAAGTCATTGAGCAATATATCAGTCTCCTCAAGATGCGGTTCCGATGATTCGACTGCTCCAGTGATGCACGCCAGTACACCCCCCCCCCCCCCCCCCCAGAGGGTCGCCCACTTTGTGGTGGTCTGCTGTACTCTCCGCAACCTCACAAAGCAGCGGGGCGACATTTTGGAGGTTGGTGATGAGGGACATGTGGCCACCTCCGAGGAGATGGAGGACAAAGATGAGGAGGAGGCGCCGGACCAGCAGGGGGAGGAGGACGAGGCTGGGGAGGAACCTGAGGCCCAGCTGGTAGATGCAGGACAGGCGGCAGCGGTGAGGGCCCGGCAAGCCCGGGGGGCCAGGGGGGCTCTCATACGCGCCCGATTCACCTAGCACATGGACTGGCCCATCATCGCAACCTTACCCACCTCTCCCACCCACTTTCCCACCCTCCCAGTGTGTGTGTAACATCACTCCAGGGTGTTGGGACTGTGTCAGCACTGTCAGCGGGTCACTATCAGGGGCAGAGGGGTGATAACCCGCAGAGAATTGAGCGCTGATGCTCCTCCATCTATGCTATAGTCTGACCCCTGCCTGTCTGCTGAGTGCTCGCTCACGCACCCATCACCTGCACGTGGCGATGCATTGCGGAGGAAAGTGACAGATGCATCACACTGGTTGTACACAACAGTCTTTAATGTTTAATATAGGCCCCCATTCTCCCGATGATGCTGTATCCACACCCCCCCACCCCCTACCTACCCCCTCTCACCCTGTCCTCCCTCCCCCAGTGCCCACAGTGATCCTCGATGTGCTTTGCCCTCCTAGCTCTACCACTATGTCGAGGTGTCTCCCCAGGATGCATATCAGCGGTGGAGGCAGCCAGCTGCTTACCTCGTCCTGTGGCCTTTAATGCCCCTGGCGGCTGTCTTCTGGGCGCTCTGAGCCCGGAGGGCCCCAGCTTACTTGTCGACACATGCAAGCCGTGCTGCCATGTCCCGTGCGCTGACTCCCGAGATGCAACCTCATCAGAGGGGGGAGCTGGTGGCCACCTTCGCCACACCATGGACAGGCCCATGTTGCCACTCAGCGTCCTTTCCTCCTGGTTGGTGCCCATAGGGCCCTGGCGGTCACCTCGGGACGGAGCCTGGCAGCCCCTGCATCATCTGGCTCCACCAGCCCTGCAGTTCCCCAATGTCTGCACCATTGTGTCGACGCCCTCAGCGATGCTCCTCAGTGACTGGGACAAGCTCTGCAGCACCTCAGCCATGCCCACCTGTGACTGGGACATGTCCCGCAGAACCTCATCAAAGTCAGCCTGATTACTGAGTCACATCCTCTAGTGAGTCGGACGGTCTGCCGAGACCCTCAGCCATGGCCGTCACCGACTGCGCGACATCTCCACTGATGGTACCAATGTCGTGCACCAGGCTTTCCACTGCAGTCGCCACCATAAAAGTGTTGGCCTCGTTGCCACGCATTGATGGTGCCCTGTCCTGTGCCCGTAACCTCTGGGACTCCTCCAATCGGCTTTGGATCTGTTGGAGTGTCACTGACATCTCCCTCTGAATATCCCGGCCGCTCTCTATCATCTCCATCAGCTCCGGGTACCTCTGTACCACAGGCTCAGCATCAGGCTGGGGCCTAGCTGGGTCCTGGGATCCAGTAGCCCTCCGACTATGGTCTCGCCTGGGGGTTCCTGCCTCCACCAGATGTGCTGCTCACCAGATTGTGCCCCAGAAGCCTGTTCACTAACATGTCCCACTGAGGTGTGTGTATCTGCGCTGGTGGAGGATGGGGATGACAGCTGTGCCGCGGTCTCCTGGGAGGCAGGAGAGGGTGCCATGGGAGAATGGACATGTGGTCAGTGGGAAGGATGGGTCAGTCAGTACGGCAATAACAACTCATGCTTGACAGGTCCGCTGGGAAGAGCTCGGTGGTTCCTCACATCTGCGGCATCCGCTAGCCTCCGCGTTGGTGACCGCTCTGTCCTCGGCCACCCCGGTCACCTCCAGGACATGTTCCTCGAAGGAGGTGAGGATTCTTAAGTCAGTCTGGGCCCTCTCCCAATGATTATGGAAGAGCTTTTCCTGAGGAGACATAGAGAGGGCATCATTAGCCACACGCGTGGATCACAGTGGTGGGAGGGGGATGTAGAGGGAGAATTGGGGTGGGGGGGGGTTGACGGAGGGTTGAGGAGGAAGGGGGTTGGAGGGAAGTCCTGGGGGTCACCTGGCGAGTTGGAGGGTGGGTGGATATTACCTTGGGGGTGGGGGGGCTTGGTGTCTACTCACTCATGCTGCCCGGTGTTGGTTGTTGACCTTTATCCTGCACTGGAGACCAGTCATCCTGGTCACACTCCCCGAGCTCACAGATGCGCAACCTCATCCCAGCAGCACTGGCTGCCTTGTGGCTCACCCTCCGGAATCCTTTGGGGAACAGGACTTCCCTCCTGGCCTCCACGACATCTAACAGCCTCCCCAAGTCAGCATCCCCGAATCTTGGGGCTGGTCTCTTCAGCTCCACTGTTGCGAGCTGGCTGGGGTTGGCTGAGCAAGTGCAGCTTAAGTGCTGCCCCACCTTGTTAACGGGGGGGGCTGGCGAGCGTGGTCCTGGAGAATCAGCTGGCGAACCTTCATCTGAAGCGAGAAGCCTGTGAGGCCTCATTAAGTGAACCAATTAATGTTGAATAGCGTTGCCGGACACTCTGGGACAAGCGGTGGGAAGCTCGCGACAATTCACCAGGATGTTGCCTGGTCTGGTGGGTGTGAGCTATGTGGAGAGGCTGAATAGACTCGGACTGTTTTCATTAGAACGATGGAGGCTGAAGGGTGACCTGTTAGAGATCTACAAAATTATGAGGGGCATGGATAGAGTGGATGGGCTGGCACTCTTTCCCAAGGCGGAGGGGTCAGTCACTAGGGGGCATAGGTTTAAGGTCCGTGGGGCAAAGATTAGAGGAGATGTGTGAGGCAGGTTTTTTTACACAGTGGGTGGTGAGCGCCTGGAATACGTTGCAGGGGAGGTTGTGAAAGCAGAGACATTAACGGTGTTCAAAAGGCATCTTGATAAATACATGGATAGGATGGGTGGAGAGGGATATGGCACATAAAAGTGCTGAGGGTTTTGGCCAAGGTTGGTATCATGACCAGTACAGGTTTGGAGGGCCGAAGGGCCTGGGCTGGATTCCCGGAGCCTCTGCTCCGAAATCGCATTTGGCACGGGGGCGGAGAATGGGCGTTCGCGCGGGAATCGTGGTCGGCACCGCTGAAACGATTCTCCGGTCTCCGAAGAATACCTCGCGAATCGCGCGCCATTGACAGAGGCCCCCACCCCACGATTCACTGGCGAGTTCCTGACGCCGTGGTCCTAACCACCTATCGGCCATCGGGAACCTAGGGTGGCGGCTACGGCCTTAGTCCGCGGTCGCCCTGTTGGGGGGCAGGGGGATTCTTCACCGCGGGGGGGGGCAGCCTCATTGACGGCCAGCCAAGCGATCGGGTGGCACCAGTCCACGGACTCATGCAATCTCGGGGGGGACCTACTTCTTCCATCACGGTCCGCGGTGCGAATCCGCCATGGTCCGCGGTGCGGAACCGCCACGGTCCGCGGTGCGAGTCCGCCATGGTCCGCGTTGCGAATCCGCCATGGTCCGCGGTGCGAGTCCGCCATGGTCCGCGGTGCGAGTCCGCCGTGGTCCGCGGTGCGAGTCCGCCATGGTCCGCGGTGCAAATCCTCCATGTTCCGCGGTGCGAAGCCGCCATGGTCCGCGGTGCGAGTCCTCCATGGTCCGCGGTGCGAGTCCTCCATGGTCCGCGGTGCGAGTCCGCCATGGTCCGCGGTGCGAGTCCTCCATGGTCCGCGGTGCGAAGCCGCCATGGTCCGCGGTGCGAGTCCTCCATGGTCCGCGGTGCGAGTCCGCGGTGCGAGTCCGCCATGGTCCGCGGTGCGAGTCCGCCATGGTCCGCGGTGCGAGTCCTCCATGGTCCGCGGTGCGAGTCCTCCATGGTCCGCGGTGCGAGTCCGCCATGGTCCGCGGTGCGAGTCCTCCATGGTCCGCGGTGCGAAGCCGCCATGGTCCGCGGTGCGAGTCCTCCATGGTCCGCGGTGCGAAGCCGCCATGGTCCGCGGTGCGAGTCCGCCATGGTCCGCGGTGCGAGTCCTCCATAGTCCGCGGTGCGAGTCCGCCATGGTCCGCGGTGCGAGTCCGCCATGGTCCGCGGTGCGAAGCCGCCATGGTCCGCGGTGCGAATCCGCCATGGACCGCGGTGCGAGTCCTCCATGGTCCGCGGTGCGAAGCCGCCATGGTCCGCGGTGCGAGTCCTCCATGGTCCGCGGTGCGAAGCCGCCATGGTCCGCGGTGCGAGTCCGCCATGGTCCGCGGTGCGAGTCCTCCATGGTCCGCGGTGCGAGTCCGCCATGGTCCGCGGTGCGAGTCCGCCATGGTCCGCGGTGCGAGTCCGCCATGGTCCGCGGTGCGAAGCCGCCATGGTCCGCGGTGCGAATCCGCCATGGTCCGCGGTGCGAATCCGCCGTGGTCCGCGGTGCGAGTCCGCCGTGGTCCGCGGTGCGAGTCCGCCGTGGTCCGCGGTGCGAGTCCGCCGTGGTCCGCGGTGCGAATCCGCCGTGGTCCGCGGTGCGAGTCCGCCGTGGTCCGCGGTGCGAGTCCGCCGTGGTCCGCGGTGCGAATCCGCCGTGGTCCGCGGTGCGAGTCCGCCGTGGTCCGCGGTGCGAGTCCGCCATGGTCCGCGGTGCGAGTCCTCCATGGTCCGCGGTGCGGGTCCGCCATGGTCCGGGGTGCGAGTCCGCAATGGTCCGCGGTGCGGGTCCGCCATGGTCCGCGGTGCGGGTCCGCCATGGTCCGCGGTGCGAGTCCGCCATGGTCCACGGTGCGAGTCCGCCATGGTCCGCGGTGCGAGTCCGCCATGGTCCGCGGTGCGAGTCCGCCATGGTCCGCGGTGCGAGTCCGCCATGGTCCGCGGTGCGAAGCCGCCATGGTCCGCGGTGCGAAGCCGCCATGGTCCGCGGTGCGAATCCGCCATGGTCCGCGGTGCGGGTCCGCCATGGTCCGGGGTGCGAGTCCGCAATGGTCCGCGGTGCGGGTCCGCCATGGTCCGCGGTGCGGGTCCGCCATGGTCCGCGGTGCGAGTCCGCCATGGTCCACGGTGCGAGTCCGCCATGGTCCGCGGTGCGAGTCCGCCATGGTCCACGGTGCGAGTCCGCCATGGTCCGCGGTGCGAGTCCGCCATGGTCCGCGGTGCGAGTCCGCCGTGGTCCGCGGTGCGAGTCCGCCGTGGTCCGCGGTGCGAGTCCGCCGTGGTCCGCGGTGCGAGTCCGCCGTGGTCCGCGGTGCGAGTCCGCCGTGGTCCGCGGTGCGAGTCCGCCATGGTCCGCGGTGCGAGTCCGCCATGGTCCGCGGTGCGAGTCCGCCATGGTCCGCGGTGCGAGTCCGCCATGGTCCGCGGGGAGACCGCTGCAGGCAACGCCGTGTACATGCACGGACTCCCGACCAGAAGTGCAGGGCCCCGCATCGCAGTCAGAGCTGCGAGGAGCACTCTGGGGCCCGGTCAGCCCCCTGCAGGTAGGAGAATCACTCAGGACTTTCTTAAGGAAAGTCCAGAGTGAAACGCCAGCATTTTGACGCTGGCGCGGGGACATAGCCCCATTTTTGGAGAATCCCGCCCCCTGTTCCTGTGCTGCGTTGTTCTTTGTTCATTGATATAATTCCCGCTTGCTACCGCACTTAGGGATTTTTCCGGAGACTCGCGCCCATAGAATATAAGAGCAAGGAGGTTATGATGGAGCTGTATAAAACGATCATCAGGCCACAGCTTGAGCACTGTGTACAGTTCTGGTTGCAACACTAGGAAGGATATGATTCCACTTGAGAGGGTTCAGAGGAGAATCACCAGCATGTTGCCTGGGCTGGAGCCTTTCAGCTATGAAGATAGGCTGGTTAGGCTGAGGTTGTTTTCCTCACAGCAAAGAAGACTGAGGGGGACGTGACTGGGGTGTATAACATTTGGAAGGATCCGGTTGCGGCAGGGATGAGCTAGCCGCACGTTTCGGCGGCTCTAGCTCCGACGGAACTTCGGGCTCTTTTAAGAGCCACAACGGGGACTTGGACGGCCGTAAAACCCGGTGCGAGGCGCGAGGGAAGGGAGTCCCCCCCCCGAAAGACAGAGGGAAAAACCGGCGGCGGCGGCTGCAGCCCGAAGAATCTGCAGCCAGAAGATCAGAGAGAGAGAGAGAGGGAGTGAAACAAAATGGCGGCGGAGAAACCACAGGTGACATGGGGGCCTGAGCAGGACGAGGTGGTGAGACGGTGCGTGGACCTGCTGAAGAAGGAGGT
Organism: Scyliorhinus torazame; assembly: GCF_047496885.1. Lineage (NCBI taxonomy): Eukaryota > Metazoa > Chordata > Chondrichthyes > Carcharhiniformes > Scyliorhinidae > Scyliorhinus > Scyliorhinus torazame. Next base: position 88,140,074 of record NC_092719.1, read on the forward strand.
AATGACCCCGTTGTTACAGGCAATTGAGGGGCTTAAGGAGACTTTAAAGACCCAGGAGACGGAACTTTGCGTGGTGGAGCAGAAGGTGTCAGGTATTGAGGACGAGGTCCTGGGCCTGGCGGTCAAGATTCAGACGCACGAGGCACTTCATAAAAAGTGTGCTGACAGGATTGAGGCCCTTGAAAATGGAGCGCGAAGGAAGAACCTTAGGATACTAGGTCTCCCGGAGGGTGTGGAAGGAGTGGACTGTGGAGCGTACGCAAGTAAGATGCTGAGCTCACTGATGGGTGCTGAGGCCCCTGCGGGCCCCATGGAGGTGGAGTGGGCAAATCGGATCCCGGCGAGAAGACCAAAAGCGGGAGAACCACCGAGGGCGATAATCGTGCGATTCTACCGCCTTAAGGACAGAGAAGAGGTCCTGAGATGGGCCAAAAAGGTGCGGAGTAGCAGATGGGAGAATGTGGTGGTAAGGATCTACCAGGATTGGAGTGCGGAGGTGGCGAGAATGAGGGCGAGCTTCAACCGAGCCAAAGAGGTTTTGCACAAAAGGAAGGTGAAGTTTGGGATGCTGCAGCCGGCAAGACTATGGGTCACGCATCAGGAGAGACAATATTATTTCGAGACGGCGGAGGAAGCATGGTCCTTCATAAATGAAGAGAAACTGGACCGGAACTGAGGGACTGATGCTGCAGGGAACTGTTATTGTTGTTATTATTGTTTTTGTTAATGGGATGGTGAAAGTTAAGCGAGAAGTAAACAGGGAAGGGGGGGGACACTGGGGAAATGTGGGCGCCGGTGAGGGGGGAGAGGCGGGACATAGTCAGAGAATGGGGAAGGAGAGGGGGAGGGGAAAGGGAGCTGCGCCATAAGAGGCGGGACAGGTAAAGGGATGTTCCCGCGCCAGAAAGAATAAGGCGGGAAAACAGGCGCAAGGCGGATGGGAGTTCCCTCACACCGGGGGGGCCGAGGAGCGAGCAGGAGTAGCCGGGGTCAGTTGAAGTCAGCTGACTTACGGAAGTGATATGGGAGGAGCAATCAAGCTAGATAGGGATCTAGCGGGGGAGGGGGGGGGGGGGAGGGGGGAGGGGGGAAGGGGACAACTGGGTTGCTGCTGCGGAAATCTAAAAGGAAATGGCTAAAGAGAAGGTGGTCGGCGGCGGAATGCGACGCTGGGGGAGCGAGCGGGAGCGTGGAGGCGGGATATGGGACTGGCCTAGAGAAGGTAATGGCTAGTCGACACGGGAGGGGGGCAGGTAGCCCCCTAGTGAGGCTGATCACGTGGATCGTGAGAGGCCTAAATGGACCGATAAAAAGGGCCCGAGCGCTCGCGCATTTGAAAGGACTAAGGGCAGACGTGGTTATGCTCCAAGAGACGCACCTAAAGGTGGCGGACCAAGTTAGGCTAAGGAAAGGATGGGTGGGACAGGTGTTCCACTCAGGACTGGACGCAAAGAACAGAGGGGTGGCCATTTTGGTGGGGAAACGGGTAGCATTTGAAGCAAAGAACATCGTAGCAGATAGTGGAGGTAGATATGTAATGGTGAGTGGTAGGCTGGAGGGAATGGAGGTCGTGTTGGTTAATGTGTATGCCCCAAATTGGGACGATGCGGGGTTCATGAGACAGATGCTGGGGCGTATTCCGGACCTGGAGGCAGGAAATTTGATTTTAGGAGGGGACTTCAATACGGTGCTGGACCCGGGGCTAGATAGATCCAGCTCAAGGACTGGAAGAAGGCCGGCAGCGGCCAAGGTACTTAAGGGGTTTATGGACCAAATGGGGGGAGTGGATCCATGGCGATTTCTTAGACCCAGGGCTAGGGAGTATTCCTTCTTCTCCCACGTCCATAAAGTGTACTCCCGGATAGATTTTTTTGTTCGAGGAAGGTCGTTGATCTCTAGGGTGGAAGAAGCTGAATACTCAACCATAGCGGTTTCGGATCATGCCCCACATTGGGTGGACCTGGAAGTAGGAGAGGACAGGGAGCAGAGAACACTCTGGCGATTAGATGTGGGACTGATGGCGGATGAGGGAGTGTGTGCAAGAGTGCGGGGGTGTATCGAGAGATACCTGGAGGTCAATGACGACGGCAAGGTCCCTGTGGGAGTGGTCTGGGAAGCACTAAAAGCGGTGGTCAGAGGAGAGCTGATTTCTATTGGGGCCCACAAAAGGAAAACAGAGGCCAAGGAAAGGGATAGATTACTGGGGGAGATTTTAAGGGTGGACAGGGAATTTGCAGAGACCCCGGAGGAGGAGCTGTACAGGGAGAGGAGATGACTCCAGACGGAGTTTGACCTTCTGACCACCAGAAAGGCGGAGGTACTGTGGAGGAAGGCACAGGGGAGGAGGTATGAATATGGGGAAAAGGCTAGTCGCCTGTTGGCGCACCAACTGCGAAAGAGGGCAGCAGCGAGGGAGATAGGAGGAATTAGGGATGAAAGGGGAGACACCGTGCGAAGGGCAGGAAAGATAAATGAGGTGTTTAAGACCTTTTATGAAGAACTGTATAGGTCTCAGCCCCCAGAGGGAGAGGAGGGGATGCGGCAGTTCCTGGACCAGTTGAGGTTCCCGAAAGTGGAGGAGCAGGCGGTGGCAGGCCTGGGGGCGCCGATTGAGGTGGACGAGGTTATTAAGGGACTGGGAAGCATGCAAGCAGGGAAGGCCCCGGGGCCAGACGGGTTCCCGGTGGAATTCTACAGAAAATATGTGGACTTGTTGGCCCCGTTGTTGGCGAGGACGTTCAATGAGACCAGGGAAGGGGGACACTACCCCCGACAATGTCGGAGGCGACGATATCGCTAATTTTGAAGAGGGACAAAGATCCGATGCAGTGTGGGTCCTATCGACCTATTTCACTATTGAACGTGGACGCCAAACCACTAGCAAAGGTGCTGGCATTGAGGATAGAGGACTGTGTCCCAGGGGTGGTGCACGAAGACCAGACAGGGTTCGTAAAAGGGAGACAATTGAATGTTAACGTGCGACGGCTATTAGGGGTGATAATGATGCCCTCAGTGGAGGGGGAGGCAGAGATAGTGGCGGCAATGGATGCAGAGAAGGCATTTGATAGGGTGGAGTGGGAGTATTTATGGGAAGTGTTAAGGAGGTTTGGGTTTGGGAACGGATTTATTCGCTGGGTTAGACTACTTTATGGGGCACCAACGGCAAGCGTAGTTACAGGTCGACATAGATCGGAGTATTTCCGATTATATAGGGGAACAAGACAGGGATGCCCGCTGTCTCCATTGTTGTTTGCGCTGGCAATTGAACCTCTGGCCATGGCGCTGAGAGACTCCAGGAAATGGAGAGGGGTGACTAGAGGGGGAGAAGAACACCGAGTCTCATTATACGCGGATGACCTATTGCTATACGTGTCGGACCCAGCGGGGGGATGATAGAGGTTATGCGAATCTTGAGGAGGTTCGGGGAATTTTCGGGGTATAGGTTAAACATGGGGAAGAGTGAATTATATGTGATACATCCAGGGGACCAGAGTAGAGAGATAGAAGGCTTACCGCTAAGGAAAGTGGAAAGAAACTTCCGATACTTGGGGATTCAGATCACTAGGAGCTGGGGAACCTTGCACAGACTTAATCTGACACGGCTGGTAGAACAAATGGAGGAGGACTTTAAGAGGTGGGACATGCAGCCTTTATCGCTGGTGGGCAGGGTGCAGGCAATTAAGATGATGGTCCTCCCGAGGTTCTTATTTGTATTTCAATGTCTCCCTATTTTAATCACCAGGACCTTTTTTAACAAAATAGATAGGAGCATTACGAGCTTTGTGTGGGCAGGGAAAGTTCCGAGAGTAAGGAGGGGGTTCCTGCAGCGCAGTAGGGACAGAGGAGGACTGGCACTACCGAATTTGGGAGATTATTATTGGGCCGCCAATGTGGCAATGATACGTAGATGGATGATGGAGGGTGAGGGAGCGGCGTGGAAAAGGCTGGAGAGAAGGTCCTGTAAAGGGACGAGTCTAGAGGCGCTGGTGACGGCGCCGCTACCGTTCTCACCGAAAAAGTACACCACGAACCCGGTGGTGGCGGCAACACTGAACATATGGGGACAGTGGAGGCGACAGAGAGGGGTGCGGGGAGCCCTGGTGGGGTCCCCTATCAGGAACAACCATAGGTTCGCCCCAGGAAGAATGGATGGAGGATTTCAGAGCTGGTACCAGTTGGGAATTAGGAAGGTGGGAGATTTATTCATAGATGGTATAAGTTACCCCAGGGGAATTTCTTGAGATATATGCAGGTGAGGGCGTTTACTAGACAACAGGTGAGGGAATTTCCGCGGCTCCCGACACAGGGGATACAGGACAGGGTGCTTTCAGGGGTGTGGGTCGGAGAGGGCAAGGTGTCAGAGATTTATAGAGAGATGAGGGAAGAGGGGGAGGAGTCGGTGGGCGAACTAAAAAGAAAGTGGGAAGAAGAATTAGGGGAGGAGATAGAGGAGGGTATGTGGGCTGATGCCCTAAGCAGGGTAAATTCCTCTTCCTCATGCGCCAGGCTTAGCCTGATTCAATTTAAGGTGCTACATAGAGCACACACAACGGGGGCAAGATTGAGCAGGTTCTTTGGAGTGGAGGACAAATGTGGGAGGTGTGGCGGGAGCCCGGCAAACCATGCACATATGTTTTGGGCGTGCCCGGCACTGGAAGGGTATTGGAAGGGAGTGACGGGAGTGATTTCGCAGGTGGTGAAGGCCCGGGTCAAACCAGGCTGGGGGTTAGCTCTATTTGGAGTTGCGGAAGAGCCGGGAGTGCAGGAGGCGAAAGAGGCCGATGTCGTGGCCTTTGCGTCCCTCGTAGCCCGGCGCAGGATCCTACTCATGTAGAAGGAGGCGAAACCCCCCGGACTGGAGGCCTGGGTAAACGATATGGCGGGGTTTATTAAACTGGAGCAGATAAAGTTTGCCCTGAGAGGATCGGCTCAAGGGTTCACCAGGCGGTGGCAGCCATTCCTCGTCTACCTAGGGGAACGTTAGAGGGAAGACGGATGACCAGCAGCAGCAACGCAGGGGGAGAGGGGGAGGCAGTTGAGTATAGGTCAATAGAGTACGAGGTTTTGTTACTTGTATATTATTACTACTATTATTATTATTGTTAAAAAGTTTAAAAATTTCTGTTTTGTTACTGTTATCGTTTCGCTTGTTTTGTAAGCGGGAAAAATGTTGCTCAGGGAAAAAAAATTCAATAAAATATATTTTAAAAAAAAACATTTGGAAGGACACAGGTAGGGTAGGTAGAAAGGACCCTTTCCCATTAGTAGAGGGTCAATAACCAGGGGGCATAGATTACAGGGAAGTGGAAGAAGATTTAGAGGGTGTTTGAGGAAAAACCTTTTCACTCATAGTGTGGGGGAATCTGGAACTCACTGCCTGAAAGGGTGGTAGAGGCAGGAACCCTCACAACATTTAAGAAGAAATTAGATGAGCACTTGATGAGCCTAGAAGACAATAGACCAAGTGCTGGAAAATGGGATTCGAATAGAGAGGTTCTTGATGGCCAACACAGACACGATGGGCCGAAGGGCCTCTTTCTGTGTTGTAAAAACTCTATGACTCTATGAACTGATGGGATTATACTTGTCTCTTGGTCAAGATTGCAATCTCCGAATCCTGCCTCACTATGTGAACAGGATATCTGTCAGATTGGAAATAAATGAATATGATTTCCAGTTTTACCTATTGGGAAGGAAGATGAGAAATAAATTTTTACCGTTTATCAAAACAGTTATTTTGTGTACAGGCAAATTATTTTACTTAAACAGACGCTGGGAATTTGCTGGAGATCCTCCTGGAACACCAGTGAAATTCGGTGTTGGCTCTCCAGGAAAGTGGGTATCCGGGTCTGTCTCTGGTCAGGCTCTCTGAATCAGTGGCTGGAATTTTCAAGCCCTTCATACCAGCAAAACATTCAGGTACGGCCGATATGAGCAGACATTTCAATGGTTCACCATACCTGCCTCAGGATTCCGCGCGTCAGTAAGATTGGCCAGTAAGTCAGTAAATTTTCCAGCCCTTCCTGGAACCCTGTAGACATCAGCGGAATGGAAAGTTCCCACCACTGGCCAATGGGTGGGCTGCCTCCACAGCCAGAAATATACCGGGGGGGGGGGGGGGGGGGGGCGAGGCATCAATTCACAGCCGGAGAGTCTGTTATTCTGCCCATAACAAGGCCAACTACTCATCTCATTGTGTCCAGGTGAAAAAACTGGCACTTGAGGTTCAATAGGACTCACCCTGTGCATGTAACCAGATCACAGAGGCTTATCACTAGGCAGAACTAGTGGAAGGCCATATTTCCCTCTCCATTAGTCAATTTTGCCCTGAATTAAGAGAGACAGTTTAAAACATATCCATCTTATAAAGTGTAGTGGTCAAAACCCCATCATCTTTCATCACTGTCCTTTAAGTAGAATCCATGAAAAATGATTCTTAGCTCCTGAGGGTTTAACTTCTTTTGTTTTCTCAGCTTTTAACCCCAGAATGTCCTTCATGGTGACACTATTACTGGAGAAAATCCCTCCAGTGCAAGCTAGGTGAATCGTCAAGCCTAATTTTAACTCCTCACAACCTTTTCAAGCTGTGTACCAGCTTCCATCCACATTTTAGTGCAGTAAACCAGGGTGACTTTCAGTCTTTAGCTACTCTCCCTCTCTCCTGGATCCTGGATGACTAACCTGCCTGATATTTGAGGAAAGCCTGTAACCAGATATCACAATGGCTTCTTCTGTATCTTTGTCATCTCAAAGTCCATCACCATGGCAACGTGAATCACATAGGTGTTGTATCCAAGCAGATGTGCTGGTTAGCAATCCTTGGAGCCCAACTCTCTTTCAACTTGGAACTCAATACAGTAAACAGTTAAATCACAACCTTTTATAACCTGACATTCCCAACACTTTTCTGGGACTTTGGAGCCTCACAGTCTATCCACTGTTAGCACCCAGGTTGCTGCCATTGCCTCCAAGTTTAAATGCCTCACATCATCTCCCCAGTAAAGCTATCTAAGCCTTACATTAATCTCTAACAAGCAAACCGCCCAGTTTTACTTTCAGAAGCAGTCACCTGACCTCCTTCATTTAACTTTAAATTAAGAACATAATCCCCAAACGGAGCATTCTTATGAACACCATAATTGTAACAGATTAGTTTGGGGATTGAAACAGGGCTACGGGAAGAGGGTTAGGCTATGGGGTAAGAGTGAGACAGTGGGATTTGTTTGGGATTGATACTGGACTATAGGGAGAGAATGAGACAGTGGGATTTGTTTGGGATTGATACAAGACTATGGGGAGAGAGTGAGACAGTGGGATTTGTTTGGGATTGATACAGGGCTATGGGGAGAGAGTTGGGCAGTAGAATTTGTTTGGGATTGATATAGGGCTGTGGGGAGAGAATGGGGCAGTTGGATTAGTTTAGGATTGATACAAGGCTATGGGGAGAGAATAAAACATAGAACATAGAACATTACAGCGCAGAACAGGCCCTTCGGCCCTCGATGTTGCGCCGACCTGTGAAACCACTCTAAAGCCCATCTACACTATTCCCTTATTGTCCATATGTCCATCCAATGACCATTTGAATGCCCTTAGTGTTGGCGAGTCCACTACTGTTGCAGGCAGGGCATTCCATGCCCTTACTACTCTCTGAGTAAAGTACCTACCTCTATGTCCTATATCTATCTCCCCTCAATTTAAAGCTATGTCCCCTCGTGCTAGACATCACCATCCGAGGAAAAAGGCTCTCACTGTCCACCCTATCCAATCCTCTGATCATCTTGTATGCCTCAATTAAGTCACCTCTTAACCTTCTTCTCTCGAACGAAAACAGCCTCAAGTCCCTCAGCCTTTCCACATAAGATTTTCCCTCCATACCAGGCAACATTCTGGTAAATCTCCTCTACACCCTTTCCAATGCTTCCACATCCTTCCTGTAATGCGGCGACCAGAATTGCACGCAATACTCCAAATGCGGGCGCACCACAGTTTTGTACAGCTGCAACATGACCTCATGGCTCCGAAACTCAATCCCTCTACCAATAAAAGCTAACACACCGTACGCCTTCTTAACTGTTTTATTTTTTATTTTTTAAATATAAGACGGGAACCGGAAGTTCGACCCGCAGACTTCTGGGAAGGTTCCCCCCGCCCCCTCCTCCCCCCCCCAACCAATAAATTCTGGTGGAGAGGAAACCCGAGACACTACACGTGTAGTGTCTCCCACCCGCCCTCCTCCTCTAACCTAATAATAAGACCCATTGGTGTGAGGTAAGTGCCATATTATATTATTATTTTTTAAAAATTTATTTATTAACCAGAACTTGGTTGGAAGTTAGAGGGATGGCAGGGAAGGGAGTGCAATGTTCCTCCTGCAGGATGTTTGAGGTGAGGGATGCCGTTAGTGTCCCTGCTGATTTTACCTGCAGGAAGTGCAGCCATCTCCAGCTCCTCCAAGACCGAGTTAGGGAACTGGAGCAGGAGTTGGATGAACTTCGGATCATTCGGGAGGCAGAGGGGGGTCATAGATAGCAGCTTCAGGGAATTAGTTACACCAAAGATTGGAGATAGATGGGTAACTGTAAGAGGGACTGGGAAGAAGCAGTCAGTGCAGGGATCCCCTGCGGTCGTTCCCCTGAGTAACAAGTATACCGCTTTGGATACTTGTGGGGGGGACGACTTACCAGGGGTAAGCCATGGGGTACAGGCCTCTGGCACGGAGTCTGTCCCTGTTGCTCAGAAGGGAAGGGGGGAGAGGAGCAGAGCATTAGTAATTGGGGACTCGATAGTCAGGGGCACAGATAGGAGATTTTGTGGGAGCGAGAGAGACTCACGTTTGGTATGTTGCCTCCCAGGTGCAAGAGTACGTGATGTCTCGGATCGTGTTTTCCGTGTCCTTAAGGGGGATGGGGAGCAGCCCCAAGTCGTGGTCCACATTGGCACTAACGACATTGGTAGGAAAGGGGACAAGGATGTCAGGCAGGCTTTCAGGGAGCTAGGTGGAAGCTCAGAACGAGAACAAACAGAGTTGTTATCTCTGGGTTGTTGCCCGTGCCACGTGATAATGAGATGAGGAATAGGGAGAGAGAGCAATTAAACACGTGGCTACAGGGATGGTGCAGGCGGGAGGGATTCAGATTTCTGGATAACTGGGGCTCTTTCTGGGGAAGGTGGGACCTCTACCGACAGGATGGTCTACATCTGAACCTGAGGGGCACAAATATCCTGGGGGGGAGATTTGTTAGTGCTCTTTGGGGGGGTTTAAACTAATGCAGCAGGGGCATGGGAACCGGGATTGTAGTTTTAGGGTACGGGAGATTGAGAGTATCGAGGTCAGGAGCACAGATTTGACTTCGCAGGAGGGGGCCAGTGTTTAGGTAGGTGGTTTGAAGTGTGTCTACTTCAATGCCAGGAGTATACGAAATAAGGTAGGGGAACTGGCAGCATGGGTTGGTACCTGGGACTTCGATGTTGTGGCCATTTCGGAGACATGGATAGAGCAGGAACAGGAATGGTTGTTGCAGGTTCCGGGGTTTAGGTGTTTTAGTAAGCTCAGAGAAGGAGGCAAAAGAGGGGGAGGTGTGGCGCTGCTAGTCAAGAACAGTATTACGGTGGAGGAGAGGATGCTAGATGGGGACTCTTCTTCCGAGGTAGTATGGTCTGAGGTTAGAAACAGGAAAGGAGAGGTCACCCTGTTCGGAGTTTTCTATAGGCCTCCTAATAGTTCTAGGGATGTAGAGGAAAGGATGGCGAAGATGATTCTGGATAAGAGCGAAAGTAACAGGGTAGTTATTATGGGAGACTTTAACTTTCCAAATATTGACTGGAAAAGATATAGTTCGAGTACATTAGATGGGTCGTTTTTTTTTACAATGTGTGCAGGAGGGTTTCCTGACACAATATGTTGACAGGCCAACAAGAGGCGAGGCCACATTGGATTTGGTTTTGGGTAATGAACCAGGCCAGGTGTTAGATTTCGAGGTAGGTGAGCACTTTGGGGACAGTGACCACAATTCGGTGACGTTTACGTAAGTGATGGAAAGGGATAAGTATACCCCGCAGGGCAAGAGTTATAGCTGGGGGGGAAGGGCAATTATGATGCCATTAGACATGACTTGGGGGGGATTGGTTGGAGAAGTAGGCTGCAAGTGTTGGGCACACTGGATATGTGGAGCTTGTTCAAGGAACAGCTACTGCGTGTTCTTGATAAGTACGTACCGGTCAGGCAGGGAGGAAGGCGTCGAGCCAGGGAACCGTGGTTTACCAAAGAAGTGGAATCTCTTGTTAAGAGGAAGAAGGAGGCCTATGTGAAGATGAGGTGTGAAGTTTCAGTTGGGGCGATGGATAGTTACAAGGTAGCGAGGAAGGATCTAAAGAGAGAGCTAAGACGAGCAAGAAGGGGACATGAGAAGTATTTGGCAGGTAGGATCAAGGAAAACCCAAAAGCTTTCGATAGAATCATAGAAGTTTACAGCATGGAAACAGGCCCTTCGGCCCAACCAGTCCATGCCGCCCAGTTTTTACCATTAAGCTAGTCCCAGTTGCCCGCACTTGGCCCATAACCCTCTATACCCATCTTACCCATGTAACTATCGAAATGCTTTTTAAAAGACACAATTGTACCCGCCTCTACTACTATCTCTGGCAGCACATTCCAGACACTCACTACCCTCTGAGTGAAGAAATTGCCCCTCTGGGCCCTTCTGAATCTCTCCCCTCTCACCTTAAACCTATGACCTCGAGTTTTAGACTCCCCTACCTTTGGGAAAAGATGTTGACTATCTACCTTATCTATGCCCCTCATTATTTTATAGACCTCTATAAGATCACCCCTAAGCCTCCTACGCTCCAGGGAAAAAAGTCCCAGTCTATCCAGCCTCTCCTTATAACTCGAACCATCAAGTCCCGGTAACATCCTCGTAAATCTTTTCTGCACTCTTTCTAGTTTAATAATATCCTTTCTATAATAGGGTGACCAGAACTGCACACAGTATTCCAAGCGTGGCCGTACCAATGTCTTGTACAACTTCAACAAGACGTCCCAACTCCTGTATTCAATGTTCTGACCAATGAAACCAAGCATGCCGAATGCCTTCTTCACCACCCTGTCCACCTGCGACTCCACCTTCAAGGAGCTATGAACCTGTACTCCTAGATCTCTTTGTTCTATAACTCTCCCCAACGCCATACCATTAACTGAGTAGGTCCTGGCCTGATTCGATCTGCCAAAATGCATCACCTCACATTTATCTAAATTAAACTCCATCTGCCATTCGTCGGCCCACTTGCCTAATTGATCAAGATCCCGTTGCAATCCTAGATAACCTTCTTCACTATCCACTGTGCCACCAATCTTGGTGTCATCTGCAAAATTACTAACCATGCCTCCTAAATTCTCATCCAAATCATTAATATAAATCACAAAAACAGTGGACCCAGCACCGATCCCTGAGGCTCACCACTGGTCACAGGCCTCCAGTTTGAAAAACAACCCTCTACAACCACCCTCTGTCTTCTGTCGTCCAGCCAATTTTGAATCCAATTGGCAACCTCACCCTGGATCCTGTGAGCTTTAACCTTCTGCAACAACCTACCATGCGGTACCTTGTCAAAGGCTTTGCTAAAGTCCATGTAGACAACGTCTACTGCACTGCCCTCATCTACCTTCTTGGTCACCCCCTCAAAAAACTCAATCAAATTTGTGAGACATGATTTTCCATGCACAAAGCCATGCTGACTGCCCCGAATCAGTCCTTGCCTCTCTAAATGCTTGTAGATCCTGTCTCTCAGAATACCTTCTAGCAACTTACCTACTACAGACGTTAGGCTCACCGGTCTGTAGTTCCCAGGCTTTTCCCTGCTGCCCTTCTTAAACAAGGGCACAACATTCGCTACTCTCCAATCTTCAGGCACCTCACCTGTGGCTGCCGATGATTCAAATATCTCTGTTAGGGGACCCGCAATTTCCTCCCTAGCCTCCCACAACATCCTGGGATACATTTCATCAGGTCCCGGGGAATTATCTACCTTGATGCGCTTTAAGACTTCCAGCACCTCCTCCTCTGTAATATGCACACTTCTCAAGACATCACTATTTATTTCCCTTAGTTTCCTAACATCCATGCCTTTCTCTATAGGTATGTCAGGAATAAAAGAATGACTAGAGTAAGAGTTGGGCCAGTCAAGGACAGGGATGGGAAGTTGTGTGTGGAGTCTGAAGAGATAGGCGAGATACTAAATGAATATTTTTTGTCAGTATTCACTCAGGAAAAAGAGAATGTTGTGGAGGAGAATACTGAGACCCAGGCGATTAGAATAGATGGCATTGAGGTACGTAGGGAAGAGGTGTTGGCAATTCTGGACAGGCTGAAAATAGATAAGTCCCTGGGGACTGATGGGATTTATCCTCGGATTCTCTGGGAAGCCAGGGAAGAGATTGCTGAGCCTTTGGCTTTGATTTTTATGTCATCATTGGCTACAGGAATAGTGCCAGAGGACTGGAGGATAGCAAATGTGGTCCCTTTGTTCAAGAAGGGGAGTAGAGACAACCCCGGCAACTATAGACCGGTGAGCCTCACGTCTGTTGTGGGTAAAGTCTTGGAGGGGATTATAAGAGACAAGATTTATAATCATCTAGATAGGAATAATATGCTTAGGGATAGTCAGCATGGCTTTGTGAAGGGGAGGTCATGCCTCACAAACCTTATCGAGTTCTTTGAGAAGGTGACTGAACAGGTAGACGAGGCTAGAGCAGTTGATGTGGTGTATATGGATTTCAGTAAAGCGTTTGATAAGGTTCCCCACGGTAGGCTATTGCAGAAAATACGGAGGCTGGGGATTGAGGGTGATTTAGAGATGTGGATCAGAAATTGGCTAGCTGAAAGAAGACAGAGGATGGTGGTTGATGGGAAATGTTCAGAATGGAGTTCAGTTACAAGTGGCGTACCACAAGGATCTGTTCTGGGGCCGTTGCTGTTTGTCGTTTTTATAAATGACCTAGAGGAGGGCGCAGAAGGGTGGGTGAGTAAATTTGCAGACAACACTAAAGTCGGTGGTGTTGTCGACAGTGCGGAAGGATGTTGCAGGTTACAGAGGGACATAGATAAGCTGCAGAGCTGGGCTGAGAGGTGGCAAATGGAATTTAATGTAGAGAAGTGTGAGGTGATTCACTTTGGAAGGAATAACAGGAATGCGGAATATTTGGCTAATGGTAAAATTCTTGGAAATGTGGATGAGCAGAGGGATCTCGGTGTCCATGTACATAGATCCCTGAAAGTTGCCACCCAGGTTGATAGGGTTGTGAAGAAGGCCTATGGTGTGTTGGCCTTTATTGGTAGAGGGATTGAGTTCCGGAGTCATGAGGTCATGTTGCAGCTGTACAAAACTCTGGTACGGCTGCATTTGGAGTATTGCGTACAGTTCTGGTCACCTCATTATAGGAAGGACGTGGAAGCTTTGGAACGGGTGCAGAGGAGATTTACCAGGATGTTGCCTGGTATAGAGGGAAAATCTTATGAGGAAAGGCTGATCGACTTGAGGTTGTTTTCGTTAGAGAGAAGAAGGTTAAGAGGAGACTTAATAGAGGCATACAAAATGATCAGAGGGTTAGATAGGGTGGACAGTGGGAGCCTTCTCCCGCGGATGGAAATGGCTAGCACGAGGGGACATAGCTTTAAACTGAGGGGTAATAGATATAGGACAGAGGTCATAGGTAGGTTCTTTACGCAAAGAGTGGTGAGGCCGTGGAATGCCCTACCTGCAATAGTAGTGAACTCGCCAACATTGAGGGCATTTAAAAGTTTATTGGATAAGCATATGGATGATAATGGCATAGTGTAGGTTAGATGGCTTTTGTTTTTTGACTTCCCATGTCGGTGCAACATCGTGGGCCGAAGGGCCTGTACTGCGCTGTATCGTTCTATGTTCTATGTTAACAACCCTCTCAACCTGGGTGGCAACTTTCAGGGATCTATGTACATGTACACCGAGATCTCTCTGCTCATCCACACTGCCAAGAATCTTACCATTAGCCCAGTACTCTGTCTTCCTGTTATTCCTTCCAAAATGAATCACCTCACACTTTTCTGCGTTAAACTCCATTTGCCACATCTCAGCCCAGCTCTGCAGCTTATCTATGTCCCTCTGTAACTTGTAACATCCTTCCGCACTGTCCACAACTCCACCGACTTTAGTGTCATCTGCAAATTTACTCACCCATCCTTCTACGCCCTCCTCAGGTCATTTATAAAAATGACAAAGAGCAGTGGCCCCAAATCAGATCCTTGTGGTACACCACTAGTAACTGGACTCCAGTCTGAACATTTCCCATCAACCACCACCCTTTGTCTTCTTCCAGCTAGCCAATTTCTGATCCAAACTGCTAAATCACCCTGAATCCCATGCCTCCATATTTTCTGCAGTAGCCTACCGTGGGGAACCTTATCAAACGCTTTACTGAATCCATATACACCACATCAACTGCTTTACCCTCATCCACCTGTTTGGTCACCTTTTCAAAAAACTCAATAAGGTTTGTGAGGCACGACCTACCCTTCACAAAACCGTGTTGACTATCTATAATCAAATTATTCCTTTCCAGATGAATATACATCCTATCTCTTATAAAGCTTTCCAAGATTTTGCCCAAAACAGAAGTAAGGCTCACTGGTCTATAGTTACCGGGGTTGTCTCTACTCCCCTTCTTGAACAAGGGGACAACATTTGCAATCCTCCAGTCTTCTGGCACTATTCCTGCAGACAAAGATGACTTAAAGATCAAAGCCAAAGGCTCAGCAATCTCCTCCCTAGCTTCCCAGAGAATCCTAGGATAAATCCCATCCGGCCCAGGGGACTTATCTATTTTCACACTTTCCAGAATTGCTAACACCTCCTCCTTATGAACCTCAAGCCCTTCTAGTCTCGCAGCCTGAATCTCAGTATTCTCCTCGACAACATTGGCTTTTTCCTGTGTGAATACTGACGAAAAATATTCATTTAGCACCTCTCCTATCTCCTAGGACTCCACGCACAACTTCCCACTACTGGCCTTGACTGGCCCTACTCTTACCCTAGTCATTCTTTTATTCCTGACATATCTATAGAAAGCTTTAGGGTTATCCTTGATCCTACCTGCCAAAGACTTCTCATGTCCCCTCCTGGCTCTTCTTAGCTCTCTCTTTAGGTCCTTCCTAGCTAACTTGTAACTCTTGAGCGCCCTAACTGAACCTTCATGTCTCATCTTTACATGAGCCGACTTCTTCCTCTTGACAAGTGTTTCGACTGCTTTAGTAAACCACGGTTCCCTCGCTCGATCACTTTCTCCCTGCTTGACAGGTACACACTTATCAAGGACACGCAGTAGCTGTTCCTTGAACAAGCTCCACATTTCCATTATGCCCATCCCCTGCAGTTTTCCTCTCCATCCGATGCAAGTCGCCTCATCGCATCATAATTGCCTTTCCCCCAGATATAACTCTTGCCCTGCGGTATGTACCTATCCCTTTCCATCACTAAAGTAAACGTAATCGAATTGTGGTCACTATCACCAAAGTGCTCACCTACCTCCAAATCTAACACCTGTCCTGGTTCATTACCCAGTACCAAATCCAATATGGCCTCGCTTCTCATTGGCCTATCTACATACTGTGTCAGGAAACCCTCCTGCACACATTGGACAAAAACGGACCCATCTAAAGTACTCGAACTATAGCGTTTCCAGTCAATATTTTGAAAGTTAAAGTCCCCCATAACAACTACCCTGTTGCTTTCGCTCCTATCCAGAATCATCTATGCAATCCTTTCCTCTACATCTCTGGAACTTTTCGGAGGCCTATAGAAAACCCCTAACAGGGTGACCTGTCCTTTCCTGTTTCTAACCTCAGCCCATACTACCTCAGTAGACGAGTCCCCATCAAATGTCCTTTCTACCACGGTAATACTGTCCTTGACTAACAATGCAACCCCTCCCCCTCTTTTACCACCTTCCCTGAGCTTGCTGAAATGTCTAAACCCCGGCACCTGCAACAACCATTCCTGTCCCTGCTCTATCCATGTCTCCAAAATGGCCACAACATCGAAGTCCCAGGTACCAACCCATGCCGCAAGTTCACCCACCTTATTCCGGATGCTCCTGGCATTGAAGAAGACACACTTTAAACCACCTTCCTGCCTGCCGGTACACTCCTGCAACTTTGAAACCTTACTCATGACCTCACTACTCTCAACCTCCTGTATACTGGAGCTACAATTCAGGTTCCCAAGTCCCTGCTGAACTAGTTTAAACCCTCCCAGCCCCTCTCACCATCACCCATCTATCTTTATTCTTTGGAGTAACTACATCCCTGAAGCTTCTATCTATGACCACCTCTGCCTCCCGAAAGATCCGAAGTTCATCCAGCTCCTGCTCCAGTTCCCTAATGCGGTTTCTGATGAGCTGGAGATGGGTGCACTTCCCACAGATGAAATCAGCAGGGACACTGACGGCGTCCCTCACCTCAAACATTCTGCAGGAGGAACATTGCACTACCTTCCCTGCCATCCCCTCTAGATAAGAAAATGGGGCAGTTGGATTAGTTTGGGATTGATACAGGGCAATGGGGAGAGAATGGCACAATGGGATTTTTTTGGGATTAATACAGGGCTATGGGGAGAGAATGGGGCAGTGGGATTAGTTTGGGATTGATACAGGGCTATGTGGAGAGAGTGGGGCAGTGGAATGTATTTGGGTTTGATACAGGGCTATGGAGAGAGAGTGGGACAGCGGGATCTATTTGGGTTTGATACAGGGCTATGGAGAGAGAGTGGGACAGTGAGATTTATTTGGGATTGATACAGGGTTATGGAGAGAGAGTGGGACAGTCTGATTTATTTGGGATTGATACAGGGTTATGGAGAGAGAGTGGGACAGTGAGATTTATTTGGGTTTGATACAGGGTTATGGAGAGAGAGTGGGACAGTCTGATTTATTTGGGATTGATACAGGGTTATGGAGAGAGAGTGGGACAGTAGTTGGAATCACTGCACCAAAACATTTATGGGCTGTAACATGAATTTTTGGTTGATTCTTTATGTTATTGCTACAAAACTATCTTGGTTTATACTTCATAATGCACCAACTTTGGAAATCTCATTTGAAAGAGGATTATTTTTAACATCAGTAGGCACAGCAACTCCATCTTCCATTCAAGAAATTGTAATTTGAATAACAATTTTTATTAGTGTCACAAGTAGGCTTTCATTAACACTGCAATCAAGTTACTGTAAAAAGCCCCTAGTCGCCACACTCCGGCGCCTCTTCGGGTACACGGTGGGAGAATTCAGAATGTCCAGTTCACCAAACAAGCACGTGGAAACGGGAGGAAACCCACAGACATGAGGAGAATGTGCAGACTCCGTACAGATAATGACCCAAGCTGGGAATCTAACCTGGGTCCCTGGTGCTGTGAAGCAGCAGTGCTAACCACTGTGCTACCATGCTGCAACTGCTAATTGAGGATGATGTTTCCCTAAAGGTCAACAAGTTTTTTAAAAAGTGATATTCATACAAAGGAGATTGAGAATTTGTCTCTAGACGCTGTAAATGCTATGACCTTGTTTGTATTTCTGTCTCTGACTGTGTCGCAATTCAGCTGAAGGTTAATTACCTTGAATGTCTTCATGAGCTAAGATCATGCACATCACTAGAAGTTCCTCGGATATCCCGCTGGGAGATCAGATCAGTCATTCTGACTCATACAGCTCCCATTTACTCGGACAAGTTAACAGCTTTACTGACATGAAGACACAAACAACTGAGAATATAAATGGGACATACTTGTGCTTTGGTGCGTTGGTTAGACAGCGTGTAGGAGGTGTTCCTGATCTCTGACCATAATTGCATCTGAATTACTGGCATTTAGAAGATAAATGAGGTAAATGGACTCGGAGCCTAATACACCTCATTCTGCTGGTCCTCAAAGCTCAATGACGGGCAAAGGGCTATGGTTATTCAAGCTATTTGCTAATGCTGCAAGATGATGTAAGTCTGCGATTAGATCTCACCCTTTGCGCTTGTTTGAAGTCTGAGTCAGGTTGGCCATTGTGACTATTCAATGAGATCACGATATAATCCTCAATTCCACTTTCCCGACTTATCCCTATAACCCTGATTCCCTAACTGTCTATCTCAGTCTTGAACATAGTTAATGTCCCAGCCTCTACAGCTCTCTGCAGTAAAGAATTCCACAGGCTCACTACCTTTGAGAGAAGAAATTCCTCCTCATCTCTGTCTTAAATTACCTTGAGATTATGTCCTCTTGTCCTAGACTCTCCCACCAGGGAAACAACCTCTCAGCATCTATCCTGTAAAGCCCACTGGAGAATCTGTTAAATCTCAAAAAGGTTGCCTCTCATTCTTCTAAACTCCAATGAGTACAGACCTAATCTACTCAACCTCTCAGAAGAACAAAAAACAAAGAAAAGTACAGCACAGGAACAGGTCCTTCGGCTTGCTAAGCCTGCACTGACCATGCTGCCCGTCTCAACTAAAATTTTCTACACTTCCAGGGTCCGTATCCCTCTATTTCCATCCTATTCAGGTATTTGTCAAGAAGCCACTTAAACGTCACTATGGTATTTGCTTCACCTTCTCCGGCAGCGGGTTCCAGGCACCCACTGCCCTCTGTGTAAAAGTCCTCCCTCACACATCTCCTCTAAACGTTACCCCTCGCACCTTAAACCTATGTCCCCCAGTAATTGACTCTTCCTGGGAAAAAGCTTCTGATTATCCACTCTGTCCATGCCCCTCATAATTTTGTACACTTCCATCAGGTCACCCCTCAACCTCTCCTCATAAGAAAATACCTCCACACCCGGGATCAGCCTATTGAACCTTCTCTGGACTGCCTTCAATGCCAGTATATCTTTCCTTAGATAAGGGGACCAAAACTGTTCACTGTATTCCAGTGTGGTCTAACTAGTATATAGTTTTCGAAGACTTTCCTATTTTTATACTCCATTCCCTTTGAAATAATTACCAGTTACCTTCCCGATTATCTGCTGAACTTGCATGCCAGAGTTTTGTGATTTATGCACGAGGACCCCCACAGCCCTCTGTGCTGCAGTCTTTCTCCATTTAAATAATATTCAACTCCTTTAATCTGCCAACCCAAGTGCAGAATTTCACATCTGCCAAATTTTTGCCCACTCACCTAACCCGTCTTTATCCCTCTGCAGTTTCTTTGGGCTGGGTTCTTCCACCCCCCCCCCCCACCGCAGGATCGCCACGGGCGAGGGGCAGACAATGAGAAAGTCCATTGACCTTGGGCAGGACTCTCCGATCGCCGGGTGTACGTGGCTGGAGAACCCTGTCCTTTGTGTCATCCTCACCACTTGCTTTCCCACCTATTTTTGTGTCATCCACAAACTTGGCAATAGTGCATTCACTTACCTCATCCAAGTCATTAATCTATATTGTGAATAATTGTGCCCCAGCACTGACCCCTGTGGCACTCCTCTAGTTACAGGCTGCCATCCTCAAAATGCCCCTCTTTTCCCAACTCTGTCTTCTATCAGTTAGCCAATCCTCTATCCATGCTAATGTACCACACCGAACACTATGCGCTCTTGCTGCCTTTTGTGCGTTACCTTATTGAACGCTGTTATAACCTGCAGCGGTCTTACGGGGTGGGAATGATTAACTACCCCATAGACCTTGCAGAACGCAAGCTCCCCCGATAAGGGGGCCAGGGACCTCTAACAATGTCTGGCTATGTATAAACAGAGTCAGCCAGTAAGGCACTGACTCGTGAAGACCTCTCCCTCGGTGCCCGCCCACCCTCCTGCTCCCTCGGTCCCTGCCCACCCTCCCTCTCCCTCGGTCCATGCCCTCTCTCTCCCTCAGTACACCCAATGTGCACTGCTGCCCTCAGTTGCTGAACCATTTTGTTGTTGTGTGTCAACCAGCAGACTCCACGGGCGTGATCCAACAGCCTCCTCACCCCCGACCTGGAACGCAATAATGCCGGTAAATCACACGAGAGACCACTCGCCAGATTTGCAACACTCGTTATGCCTCGCGAAATCTAACGAGATCTAACGCCCCTCATTGGCTGGATTCAGATTTGCCTATTTAAGTGTACAATCAAGCTCACTTAAATATGTTCACGCTGGAATTACCCAAGGCGCTGGAACTAACGGCCTTGCCTCGGAGACCCCGAACAGGCGCCGTTTAGCACTGAATTCCATAAATGGGGACCAGGCATACCGGCACTTGGAGGTCTCCAAGGCTATCAGGGGTCCCCGGGTGGTCAGGTTCTGGACAGGGTGGTACCCTGGCACTCACAATGCCATCTGGGCCCCATAGCACTGCCATCCTGACACCCTGGCAGTGCCACATTGTCACTGCCAGGTGGCAGCGCCAGGGCACCAGTCTGGTGCCCTTATGAGGTGAGGTGCGGGGGCTGAATGACCCCTAATTGGTAAGTTGGGGGAGTCCAGAGGCCATCATTTACAAATGCCGCCCTGATTTCTTCCTGCACTCGTGAGCTGAGCTTGTTGGCATTCCTTGCCAAGGACCCCCAATTAATTTTTTTAATTTAGAGTGTCCAATTCATTTTTTCCAATGAAGGGCAATTTAGCGTGGCCAATCCACCTACCCTGCACATCTCTGGGTTGTGGGCGCCAATCCCACGCAAACATGGGGAGAACATGCAAACTCCACACAGACAGTGACCCACAGCCGGGATCGAACCTGGGACCTCGGCACCGTGAGGCAGCAGTGCTAACCCACTGCGCCACCGTACTGCCTGCCATGGTCCAAAAATTAAGCCGAGCCACGTTTCATAGCGGGGTTGTTCTCGGTGCTACAAGTGCTGGGAACTCCCTGCTGAATGCTCCCAAAACGGGACTGTTTCTTTCCCATTAAATTACGCTAAACACCTTCTGTGGAAGTGATTGTGAGAAACTCACGTATTGGACGCGATCCGATGCCACATTGGGCTTGAAAGGCAACTCGCTGTGGTGCAGCGTGGCTGATAAAAGCCAGGAGACTCCACTCCCGGGTGTATCCTGCATGCAACTCCTCGCGAGATCCAACGCGATCTCGTCAGACGCTGTGATGTAAATCCCGCCCATTGTGGATGGGATCACCTTTTGGCAAATCTGCATAGTAGAGCGAGAAGGCAGCTAGTTTCACTCTAATATGCAGATTCCCCAGGTAGCCGAGGCTTTGGCATTCATCCCCTTCGCCTTGGAGACCTGGGGCGAGCGCAGTTCAGCACTGGTCCCCACAAATCAGTACCAGACAAAATGGCACTTGTGGAGGTCTGCCAAGGAATTGGAGGACCCCAGCTGCATGTCCTTTGGGCAGGGTGCCAGCCTGGTACTCCCAAGGTGCCCAGGTGGCACTGCCAGCTGGCATGGGCACTGCCAGGTTGGCACCACCAAGGTGCCTAGCTGCCATTTTTTGCGTGCGCGTGATTGGACCGAGGGTGCCCTGCATAGGTGTTCAGGGGGGTGCGAAGGCATCCCGAACTCTCGCTACATTTGGGAGTTACAGTGAGCGGTGATCCCCAGTGAACAAAGCAGGGCTATGTGCTGCATCATCTGTGTGTTCCTGCTGACACCCCTTATACAATGCGAGTCACATTGTAAAGCCATTTGTTTCTTGGTGCTGCAAGCACCGGGAAACACGCAGCTCAACGCACGCGCTAGCGTACTTTGTTCCCAATTAGTTGAATCGAGCCCATTGACTTCTGCACAAAAATAGCTTCCAATCAGCACTTGAGTGTTGAACCAGCTGGTTTCTGCTTTCAAACCTGCAGCCATATTCAAATTATGATCATCTGCAAATTCAACTAAATTTGTATTCCAAACCCAGCCTGTCTTGTTCCCACAGCTCCCATTACCAGCTCCTTTCACCTTCTCACGAGCGTAATGAGCCAATGTGTTTTGGCTGCTGTTGCTTAACAGCTATGACAAGTGACCAAACAGCACACAAGATTCTCAGCAGGTCAGACTGTATCTGTGGAGAGAGAGAGAGAAACAAAATAAATGTTTCAGCTTAATGACCTATCCTCTGAGCTCGAGCAGTCACAACCTGTGTGTTGCAGGAGGAGGAAAGAGCGATGTGTAACACAGACGATAGGAGGAACATGATTCATTGCAGGAAGCACTTCAGGCAAGAGAGCAGTCGGGTATTGAGTGTGGCGGACGGACAGCAGACAACGCAAAGTTTCAGGCTGGATGGGAAGCAAGAGAAAGAGCTGAGTGTCGGTGCGAGTGGAGGCAGCAAAGAGCAAAGCGACTCCGTGATCACACTCCTCCTGTCTAACGGTGATGGAATGCTCAGTTACAATTCTAACAAAGATTGACTCAATCTCGCCTGCTTCAATTCCTTTTTAAATCTCTTACCTTGCTTTATTCTTCTGTTTTACCTCTCTCTCTCGCTTTAAACTTACTTCCCATCACTCTCTCTCCCTCTCTCTGTTACTCTTATCCTCTCCCTCTGTTTCTCGGTCCATCCCTTTCTTTGTCTTTTTCACTCATTCCCCCACCCCTCTCTCTCTCTCTGCCACAGAATGGCATGGAGCCCTGGTGGAAAGTTCCCAGTGTATGTTGCGGAGCCAGAGTGCGATGGTCCCCAGTGTATGTTGCGGAGCCCTGGTGTAAAGTTCCCAGTGTATGTTGCTGAGCCAGAGTGCGATGGTTTCCAGTGTATGTTGCGGAGCCAGAGTGCGATTGTTCCCAGTGTATGTTGCAGAGCCAGAGCGCGATGGTTCCCAGTGTATGTTGCGGTGCCAGAGTGCGATGGTTCCCAGAGTATGTTGCGGAGCCAGAGTGCGATAGTTTCCAGTGTATGTTGCGGAGCCAGAGTGCGATGGTTCCAAGTGTATGTTGCGGAGCCAGAGTACGATGGTCCCCAGTGTATGTTGCGGAGCCAGAGTGCGATAGTTTCCAGTGTATGTTGCGGAGCCAGAGTGCGATGGTTCCAAGTGTATGTTGCGGAGCCAGAGTACGATGGTCCCCAGTGTATGTTGCGGAGCCAGAGTGCGATAGTTTCCAGTGTACGTTGCGGAGCCAGAGTGCGATGGTTCCCAGTGTATGTTGCGGAGCCAGATTGCGATGGTTCCCAGTGCATGTTGCGGAGCCAGAGTGCGATGGCTCCCAGGGTATGTTGCGGAGCCAGAGTGCGATGGTTCCCAGTGTATGTTGCGGAGCCAGAGTGCGATGGTTGCGGATGTGAGCCACTGTCTCTTGTGGGGATGTGATGTTTTTTGGTGTGAGGTTTCTCTAGGGGAACAGTGTGAAGCAGAGACAGGTTTTCTCTCTGACTTGAGAATGTTCTGTCAATGGCCAGAACTACCCTGAGAGCCGGAGTGGGGCACTGAGTCAGTCGAGAAGCAAATCCCTCTGGATTGTCAATCGGAATGTCCAGCTGGTGCTCCACTGTCCAGTCGCAGGGACTGTTCACAGTGGGATTGGAACCTGAATTGCCAGCGTGAAGGGGCAAGTCGGGGTGATGGGGTTATGTCGTCATTTTGGGGTAATTGTGTCAGGTCGGGGTGATGGGATCATTTGGGGTGATGGGGTCATTTGGGGTGATGGGGTCATTTGGGTGAAGGGGTCATGTCGGGGTGAGGTAATGTCGGGGTGGTGATAGGGTCATGTCGAGGGATGATGGGGAAATGTCCGGGTGATATGACCATGTAGGATGATGGTGGGGTCTTGTCGGGGTGATGATGTGGTCATGTCAGAGTGGGGATGGGTAATGTCAGTGTGGTAATGGTGGCGTGCAGGGATGATGCTGGGGACATGTCGGGTCAATGGGGTCATGTCGGAGAAATGATGGGGTCATGTCGGGAGGACGATGGGATCATGTCAGGATGGTGATGGGGTCATGTAGGTGTGATTCTGGGGTCAGGTCAGGTTGATGGGGTCATATCCGGGGAATAATGGGGTCATGTCGGGGGGGATTATTTCGGGGATCCCAGGTTTGATTCCCGGCTTGGGTCACTGTCTGTGTGGAGTTTTCACTTTCTCCCCATGTCTGCGTGGGTTTCCTCCGGGTGCTCCGGTTTCCTCCCACAGTCCAAAGATGTGCAGGTTAGGTGGATTGGCCAAGATAAATTGCCCTTAGTGTCCAAAAAGGTTGGGTGGGGTTACTGGGTTATAGGGATAGGGTGGAAGCGTGGGCTTGGGTGGGGTGTTACTTCCAAGGGCCGGTGCAGACTTAATCGGCCGAATAGCCTCCTTCTGCACTGTAAATTCTATGATTTTATGATGATTATCGGGTCATGTCAGGGTGATACTGGGGTCATAGAACATAGAACATACAGTGTAGAAGGAAGCCATTCGGCCCATCGAGTCTGCACCGACCCACTTAAGCCTTCACTTCCACCCTATCCCCGTAACCCAATAACCCCTCCTAATCTTTTTGGTCACTAAGGGCAATTTGTCATGGCCAATCCACCTAACCTGCACGTCTTTGGACTGTGGGAGGAAACCGGAGCTGCCGGAGAAAACCCATACAAACACGGGGAGAAGGTGCATACTCTGCACAGACGGTGACCCAGCAGGGAATCGAACCTGGGACCCCGCGCTGTGAAGCCACAGTGCTATCCACTTGTGCTACCGTGCTGCCCAGGGTCATGTCAGGGTGATGGGGGTCATGTAGGAGTGATGATGGGGAGGTGACAGATTGGATAGTGCAATTTCTTAGCAAACGGCTTGCCCTGGGTAGGGAGAGTAAAGGTGCTAGTGACACATTGAGATTCAGTAATAGAATGTGATCCATTACAAGGGAAGGTTCGATTCCATGAGATGCCCTAAAGTGGTTTGGATACACAAAAATGGAAAATGCTGGAAAAACTCAGCAGGTCTGTCCGTTTCTGTGGAGAATGAGATTTACAATTTGAGTCTGTATGACTCCTCTTCAGAGCTAAAGCGAGGGAGAAATCTGATGGATTTTATGCTCTTTAAGAGGGGGTTGAGCAGCTGGAAAGTGTAGAAGGCCAGTGATTGGTGGATGCTGGGACAGATTTTAACAAAAATGAGCAAGGCACGAGACAGAGGAAGTGTTAATGACAGCATGAAGGGTGGAGAAGATGGTGATAACAGCAGAAAAGTAAAATGGAGAATGCATTAATGGGAGAACAAAGGTCAGTGCTCAATGAAAGCAAACCTGAAGAACATGCGACAGATAGCCCAGTGGGGGAGGGAAGGGGGTTTGTGTTGGGACGAAAAATGTTTGGGATATAAAAAAAGTCAGGATGGAGAGGAAAGTTCACCTTTTAAAGATGTTGAATTCAATGTTGAGTCCTGATGCAAGAAGGCACAGGGTATCAGCCCAATCGGAAGATGGGGTGCTGCTCCTCCAGTTAGCGTTGGGTTCACTGGAACATTGCAAAAGGCCAAGGACGGACACGTGGGCATGAGAGCGAGATGCTGAGTTAAAATGGTGAGCGACAGGAAGGTCTCGCTTGTTGCCGACTGAGTGAATGTGTTCCGCAAAACAGTCACCCAGTCTGCATTTAGTCTCCCAGTGTAGAGTAGACCGCTTTGGTAATAGTCAATACCAGAAACTAAATTGAAGGAGGTGCAAGTGAAATGCTGCTTCACCTGAAAGGAGTGTTTGGGGCCTTGAATAGTGAGGAGGGAGGTGTTAAAGGGGCAGGTGTTGCACTTCCTGCGATTGCGTGGGAAGGTGTTGCGGGAAGGGACGAGGAATTGGGGGAGTTGGAGGAGCAGACCAGGGAGTTATGGAGGCAGTGGTTCCTGAAGAATTGGATTGGATTTGTTTATTGTCACGTGTACCGAGGTACAGTGAAAAGTATTTTTCTGCGAGCAGCTCAACAGATCATTAAGTACATGGGAAGAAAAGGGAATAAAAGAAAATACATAATAGGGCAACACAACATATACAATGTAACTACATAAGCACTGGCATCGGATGAAGCATACAGGGTGTAGTGTTAATGAAGTCAGTCCATAAGAGGGTCATTTAGGAGTCTGGTGACAGTGGGGAAGAAGCTGTTTTTGAGTCTGTTCGTGCGTGTTTTCAGACTTCTGTATCTCCTGCCCGATGGAAGAAGTTGGAAGAGTGAGTAAGCAGGGTGGGAGGGATCTTTGATTATACTGCCCGCTTTCCCCAGGCAGCGGGAGGTGTAGATGGAGTCAATGGATGGGAGGCAGGTTCTTGTGACGGACTGGGCGGTGTTCACAACTCTCTGAAGTTTCTTGCGGTCCTGGGCCGAGCAGTTGCCATACCAGGCTGTGATGCAGCCTGATAGGATGCTTTCTATGGTGCATCTGTAAAAGTTGGTAAGAGTCAATGTGGACATGCCGAATTTCCTGAGTTTCCTGAGGAAGTATAGGCGCTGTTGTGCTTTCTTGGTGGTAGCGTCGACGTGGGTGGATCAGGACAGATTTTTGGAGATGTGCACCCCTAGGATTTTGAAACTGCTAACCATCTCCCCCTCGGCCCCGTTGATGCTGACAGGGGTGTGTACAGTACTTTGCTTCCTGAAGTCAATTACCAGTTCTTTAGTTTTGCTGGCATTGAGGGAGAGATTATTGTCGCTACACCACTCCACTAGGTTCTCTATCTCCCTCCTACCTTCACGGTATTCGGACTCATCGTGATTCGAGATCCGGCCCACTATGGTCGTATCGTCAGCAAACTTGTAGATGGAGTTGGAACCAGGTTTTGCCACGCAGTCGTGTGTGTACAGGGAGTAGAGTAGGGGGCTAAGTACGCAGCCTTGCGGGGCGCCGGTGTTGAGGACTATTGTGGAGGAGGTGTTGTTGTTCATTCTTACTGATTGTGGTCTGTTGGTCAGAAAATCGAGGATCCAGTTGCAGAGTGGGGAGCCAAGTCCTAGGTTTTGGAGCTTTGATATGTAATTGGCTGGGATTATGGTGTTGAAGGCGGAGCTGTAGTCAATAAATAGGAGTCTAATGTAGGAGTCCTTGTTTTCGAGATGCTCTAGGGATGAGTGCAGGGCCAGGGAAATGGTGTCTGATGTGGACCGGTTGCAGCGGTATGCGAATTGCAGTGGATCAAGGTGTTCTGGGAGTAGGGAGGTGATGCGCTTCATGATCAACCTCTCGAAACACTTCATTACGACTGAAGCCAGGGCCACTGGTCGGTAGTCATTGAGGCACGTTGCCTGGTTCTTCTTTGGTACCGGTATGATGGTGGTCTTCATGAAGCAGGTGGGGACCTCGGAGTGGAGTAGGGACAGGTTAAAGATGTCCGTGAATACCTCTGCCAGCTGGTCCGCGCAGGATCTGAGTTCATGACCAGGGATCCCGTCTGGGCCCGTCGCCTTCCGAGGGTTCACTTTCAGGAAGGCCAATCTGACTTCGGAAGCTGTGATGGTGGGTATGGGTGAATTATGGGTTGCTGGGGCACTCACCAGCGGATTGTTGGTTACCTGCTCGAACCGAGCATAGGAATGAAATGAATGAACTGAAAATCGCTTATTGTCACAAGTAGGCTTCAAATGAAGTTACTGTGAAAAGCCCCTAGTCGCCACATTCCGGCGCCTGTTCGGGGAGGCTGTTACGGGAATTGAACCATGCTGCTGGCCTGCCTTGGTCTGCTTTCAAAGCCAGCGATTTAGCCCTGTGAATGCATTGAGTTCATCGGGGAGGGGTGCGCTGCTGCCAGAGGTACTGTTCGGCTTCGCTTTGTAGCCCATTATGTTGTTTAGTCCTTGCCACAACCGCCGAGAGTCTGTCTGTGACTCTAGCTTGGTCTGTGACGGTGGTGGCATACTCATTTCAGTTGGTCGCTGAGTTCTTAAATATGGACCAGTCCACTGTCTCTAAGCAGTCACGTAAGAGCTCTTCTGTCTCCTCGGACCAGCACTGCACAACCTTCTTAGCTGGATCCTCCCGCTTGAGTTTCTGCTTGTATGCCGGGAGAAGGAGCACCGTCGTATGGTCTGATTTCCCAAAGTGCGGTCGGGGGATGGAACGGTAGGCGCCCTTGATTTTTGAGTCGCAGTGGTCAAGAGTGTTGTCGCCCCTGGTGGGACAGGAGATGTGCTAGTGGAATTTTGGCAGTACACTCTTGAGGTTGGCCTTGTTGAAGTCTCCGGCCACGATGAACAAGGCCTCCGGGTGTTCTGTTTCGTAGTTGTTTATTACTGTGTATAGTTCGCCTTCCTCACTACTGCCTGGGGTGGGATGTAGACCGCTGTGATAATGGCTGAAGTGAACTCATGTGGAAGATAATATGGGCGGCACTTCACGGTCAGGTATTCCAGGTCTGGGGAGCAGTAGGTCGCCAGAGTCGCCACATCCAAGCACCAGGAGAATGCTGATAAGGGGAGTGAGGGGAAGATGTGTTTGATGGTTGTGTGCGATGGTTGTGTGTGATGTGGTTGAGAGCCCCATTCTTGGGTTGCCGGTACTGGCAGAGGATGATACTTGAATGTGGAGGCTGGTAGGGGTGAAAGATGTGGACTAACCTGGTTCTGGGAGGGAGGGGAAGGGGTGAGAGCAGAGGTGCGGAAATTGGATGGGACACGGCTGACAACCTCGTCAATCACAGTGGGTGGGCGGGGAACCAAGATCCCAAGAGGGGCGCGCAGGGCTAATGCAAGTAGGCACAGGGTATCAGGCTACTGCCCATTGCTGAGAGAGTGAACAGGGCCCTGGCTTTCAACCACCTCATTAGCGTGTGGCAGGCAGCAGGTTCACTGAGGCCCTCCAGTTTAATTGCTAATGCTCAGCCCAGCCAGCGCTGCACTCTGTTGAACTGAGGGATCAGAGGACAGGCAGGAAGTGGAATGAAACCCCTGGGTGATTATAAAACTTTAATTGCTTTTATACAAAAGGTGAGGTGATTAGAATGAGGTATGAACTCGACAGACCCTGAAAGCAAAGCAAACAGAATTTACTGGAGGTTGAGAAAATGCAACAAATAATCGTGAAATAACTGGGGAATACAGAAATCTATAAAACCCAGTTTGGCAATTCAAAATAAGAAATGGTAATTGAAGCAGTCGTAAATCTTGTGGCCGCATTTACTGTCTGACTATGAAAAATACTAATTATTGTGTGCAAGATGCAGCATGAAATTTCATTTCAGACCAAAGCTCTGATGATAAATGTGTCAGTGAATGGAAGCTGCCTGTGAAATGAATGGGCTGGAGTACAGCTGTCTGAATGTGCTGTGGGGCTACTATTTCAAATTAGGACCATCAATAACGTGATCTGCGCATACAGCCAGCAGCATGACGGATTAGCAACACCATCGCTGGAAGTTGTCCTGATAGTTTATCCAACAATCTGAAAACTGTCCAAACCTTGCCAGCAAGGAAGAAACCATTTGTAATTCGAACCAACAGAAAGAGCTGCATTTCTAAAACACCTTTCCCAACCATCAGTACGTCCCAAAATGCCCAACAGTCAATCAAGTACCTTCGGAGTGTAGCTCCTGTGGAAATGTAGAAAATGCGACTTGTGAGGGAGGGAGGCGGTCTTTGCACTGTGTTCATATTTGTATTTGTACTGTTTACTGTTATTATTATAAAATTATAAATGCCTTAATAAAATGTTTTTTTTAAAAAGAAAATGCGACAGCCAAGCGGTGTACAGCAGGATCATGCCCACAGGAATGTGCTAACGACTTGTTCCAATGATGCTGGTTTAAGGATAAAGGGACTCTGAAACTCTTTGAATAGTGCAAGGAGTATTTTACATTCACTCGGTTTGATGTCTCATCCGAAAGGCTGCACCTCTGGCAGTGCAGCACTCCCTCAGGAATGCCACTGGGAGTGTCGGCCCTGGATGTGCTCTACAGTGGGTAGAAAACCTTTGGGTGCATTACCAGAACATAAACAAACAGCATTACTTTACCAGAGAATAGAGGCTGTGCCTCCAGCTGTTACCTAACCAACATGGTACTTGCTAATGAAGCAGATGGCTGTCCAATTCTACTCCGTGTAAGAATTATATATTGTTTTTATTTTCTAAACATCAAAGCAAAGCTGGCAATTACCCTAATGATACACAAAGCAAGACTGTGATAATTATATCACTTGCCCCTTATCCTTAGCCACATAAGGTGATTTATATCATCAAAGTCAAACCTCAAAATGGCAACCAGCCAATCAGCTGCCTGACCTAGAGCAGCCAATCAAAATTCTCAGGTTTATTTCCTTTTTCTCAAAGCTTTGAATAAACCAAAGGGAACTTTAAATCTGAAGAATGAAACTATTCCCGATGTCCACCAACACTCCAGGCCATGTGGTGTCTGTCAGTCTCCATCAGTCTTCCACAGGCCCTAAGCCTAGACACGTTCTCCAGGGAAACCCGGGCAGGGGCGAGACTGTAGAGGAGAGACAATCAGTCAGAGTGACCACCACCATTCTCACCCTGGCCATGGACTGTGTCCATCCTGGGCCTGAAGGTGACCATGGCAGCTGTTGTAGGGGACTGTGTGAGATTTTGTGTTCTGGCAGAAAGAAAGGATTAGACTGGCAAACCATTATTGTTAGAACCATGATACATCCAGTCACACCTACAAAGCCAGGGGCAACGAAGAGGCGACAGTCAGTGGAGTTGCTACTGATTTTTAATATTTGTGTTTCCTTTCCAGATACTATGATCTTATTGAACGATGTATCGACCCATCCGTCGTGACTCCCCTGAGTGAGGACTCCCTGCAGAGAGTCTATGCTTACGTTCCGACTGCCAACTACACACAACTGAAGGACCTGTGTCAGCGATTATCACAGGTAGGAGCTGAAGGAGACTCTGAGCTATTGTTTATGGGTATCTCCTGATTTGTAGCCTGTGATGTGGTGAGTGAATGGTCAACAGGGTCATTCTTTACTATTTCAGTGGTGTCAATATATTTCACATGGGTTAACTGATGTTGGTGTTAACTCGCAGACAGAGGAAAGTACACAGATATTCAGGATATATAGAAAATAGGAGCAGGAGGAGGCTATTTGGTCTCATGGTTGATCGTCCAATTCAATAGCTTAGTCCCGCCTTTCCCCCGTATCCTTTGATCCCCTTCGCCCATGTGCTATATCCAGCTGCTTCTTGAAAACATTTCGCCTCAACTGCTTTCTGTGGTAACAAATTCCACTGGGTGAAGAAATTTCTCCTCAACTCTGTCCTAAATGGTTTCCCCTGTATTCTCAGACTGTGACTCCTGATCGACTTGGGTGTAGGTCGGAGTGGGTGACCCTTCGGGGTGAGGAGAGTTAGCTGTGTTAAATGTGTGTACCTAATTAAACCTGAGTTCATTTTATCCTACCGTGCGTTCCGATGTGTCTCTTTGTTGTAATCTACACTGGCAACGAGGCTGAAGTGGATCTGCCGCAGGAATCGCGTACTGCACCGCTGAACCACTCTGCCTAGGCCTCAGGAGATGTCTACTCCAGCCATAGAGATGCTGCACATTGGGACACATGAAGCTTTTGACGTGAGTAGCAATGACTGAACCCAGTACATTGAGAGGATACAATATTGTTTTCGTTCAAATGCCACAGTTGGGGATGAGCGGCAAACTATGATATTGCTGACCACTGTCGGTGAGCCGACCTACACACTGATAAAGAGCCTCACTCACCCGGACAGGTCAGACTCCAAGCATTTTGATGCATTGGTGGCTTAGTTGAAGGGCATTTGCACCCGAAACCCCCAATTATGGTCCGCAGGTTTCGGTTCCACATGGCCTCACAGGCCCAGGGGCGTCCAATGGTGACTTGAGGATGATTGCCGCCACTTACGAGTTTTGGCCCACATTGGCCGAGTCCCTGCGAGACTGTTTCGTTTGTGGGTTCCGAGATGTTGACAGCCAACGAACGTTACTGGCGGAAACCCACTTGACCCTCCAGCTGGCAATTGACATTGTCATTTCCCGGGAGAGCACCAAGCTCGGGGTCCAAGATCTTCAGGGTCTGCCAGTCCTACAGTAACGTCATTGCAGTGTTAATGTAAGCCTACTTGTGACAATAATAAAGATTATTATTATTGTTATTATTGAAACTCGTGACCGCCTGACAGCCAGGACCAGACCCAGAGGCCGCAACCCCCCACAGGGCGGAACCTACCGTAGGAATAGAGGCCGAGAACAGGGCATCCGGGATCGGCTGGGATGACACCCTCGAGCTGGAATACCAAGGTGGCGGCTAGATGTCAGGCATTCTTCGTCGAAGTCCAAGATGATGCCTACCAACAGCTTCATTGCGTGACGGCTCCCAGAGTCACACCCATCAGGATAGCACTGCAAGTCAATGGGCATCCCATTGAAATGGAGCTCAACACCAGAGCGGTGGTCACGATCATCAGCTGCCGGACATTTACCACGATCCAATCAGGTCTCCAGTCCTTGTCCCTCCTAGACACAGATGCCATGTTGGCTACGTATAGCGGGGAGCCTCTGGCCATTGAAGTACCCAATTACTCGGGACGTATGGGGACCATCGGCGTGCTTGCCCTTGGTGGTGGCCCCAGTTTTGTTGGGCCGCAACTGGCTGTGCCACTTAAAATTGGACTGGCAACATGTCTGCCGAATGTACTCCATGGTCCGGAGGGTTTCTGGTGAAGTTCCCAGGGGTTTTCACCAATGGTCTCTGATGCACAATCAATAACCTCAGAAACGAGATTGGAGACAATTGAAGGCTTTAATACGCTAGATGGTTCCCCCAGCAGCGCAGGTACAGAAGAAAGCTGCTGGGGCAGCACGGGCTCTTATACCCCGCCTTGCAAGGCGGAGCTAACGTGCAAGCTTATCCAATGGGAACAAGTACATTCTCCACCAATGGTATTCCGGCATTACTAGGTACCGTAATCCTCCTAACACAGACTACCACATTCACGCCCTGTTAAAAAAGAGACTGGCGGGGGTGGTGGCTTCGTATTACAACGTGGTAGAAGTGGTTGAAGTTATACTTATGAAGGTACCATAATGCCTCCGTACAGCGTTTTGCCTCATTACAACTTTTGACAATTTACAACAGTAATGCACATTTCAAAAGGAAGCAATTAGTCGATCGGGGGCCCTGGTCATCCTCTGCAATCATTGTAGCTTTGGTGGTGATGTCGGTGGAGGTTTGGGCGCCTGTGTCTCCGGGAGCGTGGTTTCGGCTTCTGCGGTGGCTTCATCGCCCCTAGATGTGGCTGGTGAAATGGCCGACTGGCCTGGCGA
Organism: Scyliorhinus torazame; assembly: GCF_047496885.1. Taxonomy (NCBI): domain Eukaryota; kingdom Metazoa; phylum Chordata; class Chondrichthyes; order Carcharhiniformes; family Scyliorhinidae; genus Scyliorhinus; species Scyliorhinus torazame. The sequence continues at coordinate 88,173,228 of NC_092719.1, forward strand.
GGGGGCAGCTGTGGGGTGCGCCGGTGGGCAGGGCCTAGACGGGGCCGGTGGAAGAACCGATCCACCTGGGAAGGGGGCAGCTGTGGGGTGCGCCGGTGGGAGGGAGGGTGGGGCTGGTGGGGGGGGGGGGGGATCCAGAGGGCGCCAGGTCCCGTAGGGAGACCGTATCCTGTCGGCCGTCGGGGTACACGTACTGAAGGTTAGCGTGGAGGAGATGGACCCTCTCGACCAATGGGTCCGATTTGTGCGCCCGTATGTGTTTTCGGAGCAGGATGGGTCCGGGAGCTGCCAGCCAGGTCGGGAGCAAGGTCCCAGAGGAGGGCCTCCTGGGGAAGACAAGGAGACATTGGTGAGGTGTTTGGTTGGTCGTGGTACACAGCAGTGACCGGATGGAGTGGACGGCATCCGGGAGGACTTCCTGTCAGCAGGAGACTGGGAGATTCCTGGACCGCAGGGCCAGTAGGACGGTCTTCCAGACCGTTCCGTTCTCCCTCTCTACCTGTCCGTTTCCCCGGGGGTTGTAACTGGTCGTCCTGCTCGAGGCAATGCACTTGCTGAGCAGGAATTGACGCAGTTCGTCGCTCATAAAGGAGGACCCCCTATCACTGTGTATGTAGGCGTGGAAACCGAACAGCGTAAAGATACCATGGAGGGCTTTTATGACGGTTGTTGCGGCCACATCGGGGTAGGGGATGGTGAAAGGGAACCGGGAGTACTCGTCAATCACGTTCAGGAAGTAGGTGTTGCGGTCGGTGGAGGGGAGGGGGCCTTTGAAGTCCATACTGAGGCATTCAAAGGGACGGGATGCCTTTATCAGGTGCGCTTTCTCTGGTCTGTAGAAGTGCGGCTTGCACTCCGCGCAGATTTGGCAATTCCTGGGGGCTGTCCTGACATCCTCAATGGAGTAGGGCAGGTTGCGGGTCTTGATGAAGTGGAAAAATCGAGTGACCCCCGGGTGGCAGATGTCTTCATGGAGGGCTCGGAGGCAGTCCACATGTGCGTTGGCACATGTCGCGGGATAGGGCATCAGGAGGCTCATTTAGCTTCCCGGGACGATACAAGATCTCATAGTTGCAGGTGGAGAGTTCGATCCTCCACCGTAAGATTTTGTCGTTTTTTATCTTGCCCCGCTGTGCATTATCGAACATGAAAGCAAATGACCGTTGGTCAGTGAGGAGAGTGAATCTCCTGCTGGCCAGGTAATGCCTCCAATGTCGCTCAGCTTCTACTACGGCCTGGGCCTCCTTTTCGACTGAGGAATGGCGGGTTTCGGAGGCGTGGAGGATGCGTGAGAAGAAGGCCACAGGCCTGCCCGCTTGGTTGAGGGTGGCCGCCAGAACTACGTCGGACGCGTCGCTCTCGACCTGGAAGGGGAGGGACTCGTCGATGGCATGCATTGTGGCCTTTGCAATGTCTGCTTTGATGCGGCTGAAGACCTGGTGGGCCTCTATCGACAGGGGAAAAGCTGTGGATTGGATCAGGGGACGGGCCTTGTCCGCATAGTTGGGGACCCACTGGACATAGTAAGAAAAAAAGCCTAGGCAGCGCTTCCGGACCTTGGAGCAGTGCGGGAGGGGGAACTCCGTAAGGGGGTGCATGCGTTCAGGGTCGGGGCCTATCACTCCATTACGCACTACGTAGCCGAGGATGGCTAGGTGATCGGTGCTAAACACGCATTTATCCATGTTATACGTTAGGTTAAGGATTTTGGGGGTATGGAGGAATTTTCGGAGGTTGGTATCGTGGTCCTGTTGGTCGTGGCCGCAGATGGTGACGTTATCGAGGTACGGGAATGTGGCCCGTAAACCGTACCGGTCAACCATTCGGTCCATCTTTCGCTGGAAGACCGAGACCCTGTTAGTGACACCAAAGGGAACCCTTAAGAAGTGGTAGAGTCACCCATCTGCTTCGAAGGCAGTGTATCTCCGGTCACTAGTGCGGATGGGGTGCTGGTGGAAGGCGGACTTAAGATCCACCATGGAGAAGGCTGCAGACATTGAGGGGGTTTATAGGGCCGCCGAATTTGAACGTTAGACTTTGGAGGTTACACTGAAAATCCAATCCTAGGAGTGTGACCGCGCAGAGGTGGGGAAGGACGTAGAGTCGCTAGTTTTTGAACTGCCTTCCTTGGACTGTGAGGTTAGCTATACAAAACCCTTTGATCTCTACTGAGTGGGAACTGGAGGCCAGGGAGATTTTTTGATTAGCAGGGTGGACGGGGAGAGAACGGCGTCTTACCGTGTTGGGGTGTATGAAGCTCTCCGTGCTCCCAGAGTCATTAAGCAGGACATTTCATGCCCGTTGATAAGCACCGTCGTCGTAGCAGTCGATAGTGCTCGGGGCCGAGACTGGTCCAGGGTCACCGAGGCTACTCGTGGCAGCAGTTGAATGTTCTCTTCAGGCAGTGTGTGGTCAGCCGAGCTGGGGTCCTGGGAGTCCATCCAAAATAGTGGCGACTATTGGTCGCACATGGCTGGGGGTGCACAAAATGGCGGCGCCCATCCATCGCACGTGGCGTCCGTGGGACAAGATGGCGGCGTCCGGAGGCCGCACGTGGCCCTGGAGGAGGAAGATGGTGGCACCCGCATGGCCGCACGGGGACCGTGGAGAGGATTGTGGTGGCGGTCCGCATTCGCCACCGGAGACCGCAGCGACCGCCCGGGCCTGGCATACCGCCACAAAGTGGCCCTTTTTTACCACATCCCTTGCAGGTGGATGCGCGGGCCGGACAGCACTGTCGGGTGTGTTTGGCCTGCCCGCAAAAATAGCAGTGGGGCCCCCCGGGGTTGCCAGGCCGTCTTGCAGCACAAGCTTGTGGGGGGATGGGAGATGTTTCGGGTTCGGCCGCATGGGGGTTCCACGCTGCCCAAGGGGCTGCCACGCGGTCGGGGACGTAAGCGTGGGCGTTTCGGGAGGCCACATCCAGGGAACTGGCAAGGGCCCATGCCTCCTTGAGGCGTAGGGTGTCTTTCTCCAGCAATCGTTGGCGGATTTGGGAGGACAGCGTACCTGCAACGAAAGCGTCCCGGATCAAAAGTTCTGTGTGGTCGCTCGCCGAAACTTGCGGGCAGCTGCAGTTTCTCCCCAACACTAGGAGCGCACAGTAGAATTCTTCCAGCGATTCCCCAGGGATTTGTCGCCTCGTCGCTAGCAGGTGTCGGGCGCAGACCTGGTTTACCGGGCGAATATAATGTCCTTTCAGCAGCTCCATTGTTGCATCGAAGTCGTCCGCGTCCTCGATGAGGGTGTAAATTTCTGGGCTATCCCTTGAGTGCAGGACTTGCAATTTCTGTCCTCCCGTGGGTGTGTTTTCGGCAGTTCCAAGATATCCGTTGAAACACGCCAGCCAGTGCTTGAAGGTTGCCGCTGTGTTTGCCGCATGGGGGCTGAGTTGCAGACACTCCGGCTTGATTCGGAGCTCCATTCTTTTAAATGTAGCGTATTAAATTGATGCACAATCAATAACCTCAGAAACGAGATTGGAGACAATTGAAGGCTTTAATACGCTAGATGTTTCCCCCAGCAGCGCAGGTACAGAAGAAAGCTGCTGGGGCAGCACGGGCTCTTATACCCCGCCTTGCAAGGCAGAGCTAACATGCAAGCTTATACAATGGGAACAAGTACATTCTCCACCAATGGTATTCCGGCATTACTAGGTACCGTAATCCTCCTAACACAGACTACCACAGTCTCAGCATCATCAAAGGAGCAGTTCCTAAAATCAGTGTGTACGCCCACGAGCAGCCCTGCCCTTTCTGTGCCCGGCCGATTCCATACAAACTGCACCCCAAGGTTGACTCCGAATTGGATCACCTTGGCATCATCCACCCATCCACTCCCCCTCCCCCCCGCCCAGCAACACTACTCTAAAACCTAACCCATCTTGTAAACTAAACAGATGCACCCCCCTACACTGTGCTTCCGTGAGCTAGCTCACCCAGCTAGCTTGGTGGCCCCTGCCTCCAGCGCCAAAAGGCCTCCCACCTATTGTTCGCTCGCTCCCCTCCCCCCCCCCCGCTCATACAAACAAATTCCCTCATCTAACAAGCCCCACAGAAACACCCAGCAGCAAGAAAAAAAATCACCCACCGAAACTCAAACAAGCACGTCTCCACCCCATAAAAGTGCACATCAACAAAAAAGACATTGCCAACATCCACCGAAAAGAGAACCCGAAAACGAGAAATAGACTTTTTCCCTCCCCCCTCTAAAACAGAACTCTAAAACAGAAACAAAACAATAGGAGGAGACAAAACCAGTTTAAAACAGAAAAAAGGGCCCAATAGAGGCCAACATGTTGCCTCAAAGTTTGCGAGTTCTCAGCCCCCCCACCAGTCCTTTTCGCAAAGTCCAGCGCATCTTCGGGCGACTCAAAATAATGATGCTGGTTCTCATATGTGACCCAAAAACGAGCCAGATACAGCAGTCCAAACTTCACCTGTTTCTTGAAGAAGATTGACTTAACTTGGTTGAAGCCTGCCCTTTTCCTAGCCACCTCCACACTCGGGTCTTGGTAAATCCGCAGGATACTGTTGTCCCATTTACAGCTCCGCGTTCGCTTGGCCCACCGAAGAATACATTCCTTGTCCAGGAACCTGTGGAATCTCACTACCATTGCCCTTGGAGGGTCACCCACTCGCGGCTTCATCGTAAGCACTCTATGCGCCCTGTCCACCTCCAAGGGTCAGGAGAATGCCCCCTCCCCCAGCAGCTTTTCGAACATACCCGCTACGTATGCCCCAGCATCCGCTCCCTCAGCCCCCTCCGGGAGCCCGACAATTCTTAAGTTCTGCCGGCGGGACCGATTCTCTAGGTCCTCCACCTTCTCCAGAAGCCTTTTCTGCTGGTCTCGAAGCATCCCCACCTCTAGCTCTACCGCTGTTTGATGCTCTTCCTGCTCAGCCAGCGCCTTCTCAACCTTCTGGAACGTCCGATCCTGGACGTCCAATCTGTGCTCTAGCCGATCAATCGATTCGTTAATTGGGTCCAAACAGTCCCGTTTCTGCTTGGCAAAGCCGTCCTGGATGACCTGCATCAACTGCTCCGTTGGTCGCTGTGCCGCAACCCCAGGGGTCCGGTCCTCGGCCATGCTGTCTCCTGCTGCAGCTTCAACACAGCTCTTGCCTATCTTCTTATTTCTGCCTTTTCGTGCACTTCTGGTTCTTTTCTCCAAACACCGATATGTGGAAACGGTGCCCAATTGCCTCAGCCTTTAAATTCACCGTTTAAAACCAGCAAAAAGTCCGGGGGAAATGTCCAAAAGTCCGACCAGTGCGGAAGCCACCAAATGTGCGACTTACTCCTTCATAGCCGCCACCGGAAGTCCCTAAAGCAATAAATATTATTTGCTAGTCTTGATCAACACATCAGAGCTTCCAACATCTCATTGAAAAGCTGAAAGTTCTGGGGCGACATTCTCCGAACCCCCGCCGGGTCGGAGAATCGCGGGGGGCTGGCGTGAATCCCGCCCCCGCCGGTTGCTGAAGTCTCCGGCACCGGATATTCGGCGGGATCGGGAATCCCGCCGCGCCGGTTGGCGGGCCCCCCCCCGCTCGATTCTCCGGTCCGGATGGGCCGAAGTCCCGGCGATAAATTGCCTGTCCCGCCGGCGTAAATTAAACCACCTACCTTACCAGCGGGATGAGGCGGCGTGGGCGGGCTCCGGGATCCTGGGGGGGTCGCGGGGCGATCTGGCCCCAGGGGGTGCCCCCACGGTGGCCTGGCCCGCGATCGGGGCCCACCAATCCGCGGGCGGGCCTGTGCCGTGGGGGCACTCTTTCCCTTCCGCCTCCGCCACGGTCTCCACCATGGCGGAGGTGGAAGAGACTCCCTCCACTGCGCATGCGTGGGAAACTGTCAGTGGCTGCTGACACTCCCGCGCATGCGCCGCCCGGGGATGTCATTTCCTCGCCAGCTGGCGGGGCAACAAAGGCCGTTTCCGCCAGCTGGCGGGGCGGAAATTCCTCCGGCGTCGGCCTAGCCCCTCAATGTTGCGGCTCGGGCCCCAAAGATGCGGAGCAATGCGCACCTTTGGGGCGGCGCGATTCCCGTCTGATTGGCGCCGTTTTGGGCGCCAGTCGGCGGACATCGCGCCGTTTCCAGAGAATTCCGCCCCTGTTCTCTGTCCAGTCCATTAAGCTGATCACAATCGATTGTAGAAAGTGTATTTGTGAGCATGAACTAATTAGCTGCGGGAATACAGAGCATGGTATTATGACATTTTGTACAGCACATAAAAGTGCAGAATCAGGCCCTTTGGCCCATTAAATCTGCATGACTCTCTGAAACAGCACCTGGCCTAGGCCCACTCTCCCAACCTATCCCTGTAACCCTACACATTTGGGTAATTTAGCATGGCCAATCCACCTAACATGCACATCTTTGGACTGTGGGAGGAAACCCACACAGACATGGGGAGAATGTACAAACTCCACACAGACAGTCACCCAAGGCCAGAATTGAACCCGGGTCCCTGGAGCTGTGAGGCAGCAGTGCTAACCATTGTGCCACCCCAGAGTGGGACAGTGTGTTCAGTGACTCTTCCCATGGCTAACAAACCTGGCTGTGTGGCAGGTAGAAGTTTAAAGCACCTTGAATGTTTTATTTGGAGGGTATTTAGATTGAGCATTGAGTAATACCTGTACATGGAGTGTTGATTCACCCTGATGGACCAGAGAATTATGTATCTCACTGATGGAAATAGGCACCTGCTATCAATAACATATCTAACTAAATTGATGTTTCTTTATGGATCATTGAATGTTATCAGATATGAAGAACAAAGATTTTGTTTCCATTCAATAATTCATGCTGATGCGATTACATATTAATATTTAAAGGTCTGCAGGTTTCGCAGAACTTTCCGAGGGGTCAGTAAACATATATCATCAATAGCTGTGACTTGCTACTAGTTGTAACAGAGCGTAAATGACCATCATTGTCCACATTTCTTGAAATATTTTGCTTGCCCCATCTGTTGGGGATTGATAAATACAACTTCAGCAGCATTACATTTGTGTGTGTGAACATTCATTTGACATGTTTTGGGCGCAGCAAAAGCTGTTATTTTAGTTTGTATTCCACACAGAACAATTGTCACTTCTGGGGGCATTGTGGTATTGTCACTGGACTAGTAATCCAGGTTCGACCCGGGTTCAAATCCCACCATGGCAGATGGTGAAATTTGCATTCAATAAATATCTCGAATTGGGAGTCTGATGATGACCATGAAACCATTGTCGATTGTTGTAAAACCCATCTGGTTTACTAATGTCCTTTAAGGAAGGAAATCTGCCGTCCTTACCTGGTCTGTCCTATATGTGTCTCCAGACCCAGAGGAATGTAGTTGACATTTAAAAATGCCCTCTGAAATGACCCAGAAAGCTGTTCAGTTCAAGAGCAATTAGGGATGGGGAATAAATGCTGGCCCAGCCAGCGAAGTCCACATCCCATGAATGAATATTTTTTTAAATTTTGAAGCACCCTCCATTCTCCCATTGTAGCACCTAATACATTCCTGATTACATCCATGGCTTGCGCCTCCACCAGTCCACCTGGAAGTCCATTATTGGTCAGTGTTTCAGATCTCACTCTTTATAAACTGTGTTCCTTCATGGTAGCCCCACCATAGAACCAAAGAAGACAGAAGCACTATTTAGTCCAGTATGCCTACACTGGTTATCCATTTAGTCCCAATCCGCGATGCTTTTCCAGGAGCACCACAGATATTTCCTTTTTATACAATTCCCTTTTGAAAGCTTGTGATGCAGTTTGCATCTAGTGCCTTTCAGACAGGGTACTCCAGATCAAACAACACTGACAAGAATGTCAGCAACCCTGGATTTAGACCTGAGCTGCAGCTAGAAATAACTGCACTTTCAAAAATCTAATCTGGAGCAAAAGCCCCTATTGTCGAACGTTTGCTTCTATTGAACCCATTGAATCCAGTCTTTAGTTAACCAAATTCATCAAATGGTGGGTTTTACTGAAGAAAAGTCTTTAATGCTTGCTGCTTTCTGTTCAATTCTTTAAGCAGCCAGTCTGAAACTCATCAATTCTTTCACACAGGAGATTGAAGACATGTACACAGGAGCTGTAAGGAAGGCCATACTCGACTATGTGCTTTTAGATCCAGTCGAACAGAAGAGACTTGACATTGAACTCCCTCCTCAGGTGTGTGGGAACTGTGATGTTTGTGTTCTAGTGATCTTAAAAACTGGAGGAATTTGCGAGTCTTCATGATTCACTGTCGGAGGATTAGGCGTTCCTCACAATCCCTGCACTTGGAATATTGAAGGTACATTTCTGAAATCCTGAATCTTGTCAGGAAGCAGTTCACCCAGAAAGGGTAGTCGTGATAGAATTCTCACCACCTGCTAAGACTGAGAATTCCATTCAAAACTCCAAGAGTGTGATCGGTAGAGTTTGTTATGTAAGAGAAATGGAATGAAGGTGTGCTGGGGTTAAAACTCAGATTACCAGTAATGTGACTGAATTACGAGGGTTTGAGGGGTTAATTAGCTTATTCCGGTACAACAGACTCAAGGGGCTAAATAGTCTCCTTTTACTATGGTCCTTGAATTCATTTGCATTTCCAACATGTCTCCAGAATTCCCGACTGACCTCTTCCAGAGGAATTTATTTGAGGACATTTTGAAAGGGGCACCGAAGAGTCCACACCGAGTTGTTAGACAAAACAGGGCTTATTTTATTCAACACGTTAGCTGTTATGTTTAGCTCCAGTAGTTCCCTTCTGGGCCTTCTCTAGTTGGTGCCTGACTGGTCGACAATTTATACAAAGAAACATGAACCTTGTTATCAGGGTAATCGTATTCTGCAAGCTACATGGGGTAGTGGATCATCCCTACCCCGTTAGACCCATGCAATTTACAACAGGACAGAACAGGCCTAATGGGTTGAATGGCCTCAACCTATTGCTCTGTTTGTTCAGACAGGAGGTGGATTTTAAGGTGAGCATCCCAGGTAGGTCCACAGTGACAAAGTAAAGAAGCAGCCTGTACTGAACACACCTCTGTAGTCAAGCTTGTCAGCCTCTGTGCCTTCGAGCTTCAATCACAGAACCACAGACCTGTAGACATAACAATTAACACATAGAAACTAGGCTCAGGAGGAGGCCATGAAATGAAATGAAAATCGCTTATTGTCACAAGTAGGCTTCAAATGAAGTTACTGTGAAAAGCCCCTAGTCGCCACATTCCGGCGCCTGTTCCGGGAGGCTGTTATGGGAATCGAACCGTGCTGCTGGCCTGCCTTGGTTTGCTTTCAAAGCCAGCGATTTAGCCCAGTGTGCTAAACAGCCCCTCGAGCCTAATCATGGTGGATCATCGAACTCAATATCCTAATCCCGCTTTCCCCCCATATCCTTTGACCCCCCCTTCGCCCCAAGTGCTACATCTAACAGCTTCTTGAAAACATTCAATGTTTTGTCCTCAACTACTTCCTGTGGTAACAAATTCCACAGGCCGATCACTCTCTGGATGAAGACATTTCTCCTCATCTCTGTCCTAAGTGGTCTACCCAGTGTCCTCAGACTGTGACCCCTGGTTCTGGACACACCCACCATCAGGAATATCCTCCCTGCATCTACCCTGTCTAGTCCTGTTATAACTTTATAGGTTTCTATGAGATCTCTCCTCATTCTTCTGAACTCCAGCGAATATAATCCTAACCTAGCCAATTTCTCCTCATACGTCAATCCCGCCATCCCAGGAATCAGTCTGGTAAACCTTTGCTGAGCTCCCTCTCGAGAAAGAACATCCTTCCTCAGATAGAGACCAAAAATGCACACAATATTCCAGGTGTGGCCTCACCAAGGCCCTGTATGATTGCAGCAACACATCCCTGTTCCTGTACTCGAATCCTCCCCACAAATGGAGAGCAGACGGAACGGCACTCATGGGGGTCTCCCATGGGATAGGAGGCCCCCAGATGCGTGCCCTCTGGGTAGGGTGGTACCTGGCACTGTTGGTGCCACCCGGGCACCTTGGCATTGGCTAATCTTGTGTGCTGTGGGACTCTGTCCCCATTTGGGTAGATCGCACCCTCTAATTCACACCCTAACCCACACACTCATACTCTATAACACACACTCTCTAACACACACAAATACATCTAACACACACACACACACACACACACACACTGTGACACACACATGGACACTCTACATACACATATGCATTCTAGTATACACACACACACGAGCACACATACACACACTCTAACACACACTCTGACACACACACACAAACGCACTCTAACACTGTCATGGAAATGTCCCTTTCAGAAATGTTTGTCTTCTCAAATGGCTTCAGTGATATCATTGAGTGGGTGGAGCTGGGCTGTTGCTCTGGCTTTTCCTTTCGTTTTGAGCTAGAAGATGGGCTGTGGCTCTGAGTTTTACTTTAGGAAAGTTGGAACAGTTGGAACAACTTACACAGTTGGAAGCTGGATTCAGAAAAAGAAAGCTTCTCCTCTCTCTCTCTGTATGTTAAAAGTGTCAAATCACTTTATAATTTAAAAGTGATAACTGTTTTCTGTGAAGAATTCAAACCTACTGTTTTGTTAAAAGGGTTTTCCTGGTTTTATTGGATGTTGTTATCAAGTTGAAACAGTTGAAAGGGAAGTTATTACGGGTTTTATATATATATATATATATATAGAGAGAGAGAGAGAGAGAGAGAACTGTAGCTGTCTGGGGGATTTATGTTTGTAGTTGATAAAAATGCTTACTGTGTGTGTTTATAAGCTGTTAACTGAATTCGTAGAATACACTTTGTTTTGTTTTAAAGTGCTTAAGGCCTCTGTTAAAATAACACCTGAAAAGTAGGCCCTTGTTCTCATTGTAGCCAAAATGAATAAGCAGTTGTAGTTCAGATGAACCCCATGACGTACTTTGGAGTTTTCTAAACCCTGGCCCATTACAAATTGTGGGCTCGTGGGATAAAAGTATTTTGTGATTGGGTTGGCTTAGTGAACTTAAAGACAGTGAGGGGTGAGCATATTTGTGTTTGTTTTCCAGGTGTGGTATTCCAGTTTAAGTAGGCAGTGTGTTGTGGACAATAGCTCTTTCAGAGGCTCAGAAGTTTGGGGGCATGGAAAAGGTCACACGCAGAATCTTACAAACAGAGACTAAAAGAAAGGCTTTTGGATTTGGCAAGAACATTGCAGTTAACATTTCCTGACAACATACAAAAAGAAGCAATAATTACAGCGGTAGCTGAGCCTTTAAAATTGCCTGAGACAACGTCAGAATCATTGGAAATGGCAAGAATTCAATTACAGATCAAGCAGCTTGAACATGGAAAAGAATAAAAGCAGCAAAATGAGGGATAGGGAAAATCAAAAAAAGAGAGAAGAAAGGGAAAAAGAAAGAATAGCCCTAGTAGAACAAAAAGAAAGAGAAGAAAAAGAAAGGGAGAAAGGGAAAAAGAGAGAGACTTTGAACTTCAGAAAATGGCCAAGAAACATGACAGTCAATTAAAATTGGCGGATGTAAAGAGAAATGTACAGTCTGAGGATAGTGATGAGGATTGTGAGCATGAGCGTCATAGTTGAAGGGTTGGTTGGGATCTATTTAAATATGTCCAAGCATTGCCAACGTTTGATGAGAAGGAGGTAGAAGCCTTTTTCATTTCATTTGAGAAGGTAGCTAAACAAATGAAATGGCCACAGGACTTGTGGGTATTATTGATGCAAACAAAGTTGGTAGATAGAGCTAGTGAAGTGTTTGCATCACTATCAGAGGAGGTATCTGGGACGTATGAGGAGGTGAAAAATCCATCTTGGTTGGATATGAACTAGTGCCTGAAGACAATGGTTTAGAAATTTAAGGGAAGAACCTGGTTAAAGATACATGGAGTTTGAAAGGATCAAACAGAGTAATTTTGATGGGTGGATAAGGGCTTTGATAATAGACCAAACGTATAAACATAGAATTATAGAATTTACAGTGCAGAAGGAGGCCATTCGGCCCATCGAGTCTGCACCGGCTCTTTGAAACAGCACCCTACCCAAGCCCACACCTCCACCTATTCCCATAACCCAGTAACCCGACCCAACACTAAGGGAAATTTTGGACACTAAGGGCAATATAGCATGACCAATCCACCTAACCTGTGCATCATTGGACCCTGGGAGGAAACCGGAGCACCCGGAGGAAACCCACGCACACATGGGGAGAACATGCAGACTCCGCACAGACAGTGACCCAAGCCGGGAATCGAACCTAGGACCTTGGAGCTGTGAAGCAATTGTGCTAACCACCATGCTACCGTGCTGCCCCTTTTAAAAAAATATGTATTTATTAAAGTTTTTTAACACAATTTTTCTCCCTTACAAACAATAACACCACCCCCCCTCCCCTCGTAACAAAAAAAAAATGAGAAATCGCGCAGAGCAAGATATATACATAGCAAAATGATATATTTACACAGCTTTGTACACTGGCCCTCACCCGTACGTGCCAGTTCCCCCAACCCTTCATGTTATTATCTCTTGCTCATCCACCCTCCCAGGCCTCCCTTTCCTCCCCCCCCCTCCCAGGACGTCCCCTTCCACATTAGCAAGATCCTTCGCCGGGCTACGAGGGACACAAAGGCCAGAATGCCGGCCTATTTCGCCTCCTGCACTCCCGGTTCGTCCACTACTCCAAATATTGCTAGCCCCCAGCTTGGCTTGACCCGGACTTTCACCACCTGAGATATTGCTCCCGCCACTCCTCTCCAGAACCCCTCCAGTGCCGGGCATGACCAAAACAGATGGACATGGTTCGCCGGGCTCCCTGAGCACCTTCCACATCTGTCCTCTACCCCAAAGAACCTACTCAACCACGCCCCCGTCAAGTGCGCTCTGTGGACCACCTTAAATTGTATCAGGCTGAGCCTGGCACATGAGGAGGAGGAATTAACCCTACCTAGGGCATCAGCCCACAGACCTTCCTCGATCTCCTCCCCCAGCTCCTCCTCCCATTTACCCTTCAACTCTTCTACCAGCGCTTCCCCCTCTTCTTTCAACTCCTGGTGTATTTCCGACACCTTGCCCTCCCCGGCCCATACAGCCGAGATCACCCTATCTTGAACTTCTTGTGCCGGGAGCAACGGGAATTCCCTCACCTGTCGCCTCACAAAAGCCCTCACCTGCATATATCTAAAGGCATTTCCCGGGGGTAACTCAAACTTCTCCTCCAGTGCCCCTAGGCTCGCAAACGTCCCGTCGATGAACAGGTCCCCCATTCTTCCAAACCCCGCCCGATGCCAGCTCTGGAACCCCCCGTCCACCTTCCCTGGGATAAACTGGTGGTTACCCCTGATCGGGGACCACACCGATGCTCCTATTGCACCCCGGTGCCGTCTCCACTGGCCCCAGATCCTTAGCGTTGCTGCCACCACCGGGCTCGTGGTATACTTTGTCGGCGAGAGCGGCAGCGGTGCCGTCACCAACGTCCCCAGGCTCGTTCCTTTACAGGACGCCATCTCCATCCTCTTCCATGCCGCCCCCTCTCCCTCCATAACCCACTTGCGGATCATCGCCACATTTGCTGCCCAGTAGTAGCTCCCCAGGTTTGGCAGCTCCAACCCTCCTCGGTCCCTACTGCGTTCCAGGAACCCTCTCCTTACTCTCGGGGTCTTATTCGCCCACACAAACCCCATAATACTCCTGCCTACTCTCTTAAAAAAGGCCTTAGTGATCATGATGGGAAGGCACTGAAACACAAACAGAGACCTCGGAAGGACCACCATTTTGACCGACTGCACTCTACCTGCCAGCGAGAGCGGTAACATGTCCCATCTTTTGAAATCCTCCTCCATTTGCTCCACCAACCTCGTCAGATTCAGTTTATGTAGGGTCCCCCAACTCCTGGCTATCTGGATCCCCAGATACCGAAAGCTCCCCTCCGCCCTCCTCAGCAGTAGGTCCCCTCTCTCTCTTTCTTGGTCCCCCGCCTGTAATACAAAGAACTCACTCTTCCCTACATTGAGCTTATAGCCCGAAAACTCCCCAAACTCCCTTAGAGTCTGCATGACCTCCACCATCCCCTCCATTGGATCCGCCACGTACAGCAACAGGTCATCCGCATATAGCGACAACCGATGCTCTTCTCCCCCTCGGACCACCCCCCTCCATTTATTAGACTCCCACAATGACATGGCCAATGGTACGATCGCCAATGCGAACAACAGGGGGGACAGGGGGCACCCCTGCCTCATCCCTCGGTACAGTCGAAAGTACACCGACCTCCGCCGGTTCGTCACTGCACTCGCCATCGGGGCTCTGTAAAGGAGCTTAACCCAATTGATAAACCCTACCCCGAACCCAAACCTACGCAGCTCCTCCCAGAGGTACTCCCACTCTACTTGGTCAAAGGCCTTCTCCGCGTCCATAGCTGCCACTATCTCCGCCTCTCCCTCCTCCGATGGCATCATTATCACGTTTAAGAGCCGCCGCACATTGGTGTTTAGTTGCATGCCCTTTACAAATCCCGTCTGGTCCTCGTGGATTACCCCCGGGACACAGTCCTCGATCCTCATGGCCAGCACTTTTGCCAGCAACTTTGCATCCACATTGAGGAGCGAGATTGGCCTGTACGATCCACATTGCAGTGGGTCTTTGGTCCGCTTTAGGATCAAAGAAATTGTCACTTCCTACATTGTCGGAGGTAGGGTCCCCTCCTCTCTTGCCTCATTAAAGGTCCTCACTAGTAGCGGGGCCAACAGGTCTGCGTACTTCCTGTAGAACTCCACCGGGGAACCATCCGGTCCCGGGGCTTTCCCCGCCTGCATGCTCCCCAAACCCTTGCTCAGCTCCTCCAACCCAATTGGTGCCCCCAAACCAGCCACCTCTTGCTCCTCCACCCTCAGGAATCTCAGCTGATCTAGGAATCGTCTCATCCCCTCTTCCCCCGCTGGGGGCTGGGATCTGTACTTCATAAAAGGCCTTGAATACCTTGTTTATTTTCGTCGCACTCCGAACCGTGGCTCCCCTTCCATCTTTGACTCCCCCTATTTCCCTCGCTGCCATCCTCTTACGGAGCTGGTGTGCCAGCATCCGACTAGCCTTTTCCCCATACTCGTAGGTCGCCCCCTGCGCTTTCCTCCACTGTGCCTCCGCCTTCCCTGTGGTCAACAGGTCAAACTCCGTCTGGAGCCGTCGTCTTTCCCCAAGTAATCTTTCCTCCGGGGCCTCTGCGTATATCCTGTCCTCTCTCAAAATCTCCCCCACTAACCTCTCCCTTTCCATACCCTCTGTCTTCTCCCTATGAGCCCTAATGGAAATTAGCTCTCCCCTAATCACCGCCTTCAACGCCTCCCATACCACCCCCACCTGCACCTCCCCATTGTCGTTGGCCTCCAAGTACCTTTCGATACACCCCCTCACCTTCCCACACACCACCTCGTCCGCCAGCAGTCCCACACCCAGCCGCCACAACGGGCGTTGGTCCCTCTCCTCTCCCAGCTCCAGTTCCACCCAGTGCGGGGCATGGTCCGAAATGGCTATAGCCGAATACTCCGTCCCCTCCACCTTCGGGATGAGCGCCCTACCCAGAACAAAGAAATCTATCCGGGAGTAAGCTTTGTGTACATGGGAGAAGAAAGAAAATTCCCTGGCCTGCGGCCTTGCAAACCGCATGGGTCCACTCCCCCCATCTGATCCATAAACCCCCTAAGTACCTTGGCCGCCGCCGGCCTCTTTCCCGTCCTTGATTTGGAGCGGTCCAGTGCTGGATCCAACACTGTATTGAAGTCCCCTCCCATTATCAGGCCTCCTATCTCCAGGTCCAGAATGCGCCCCAACATGCGCTTCATGAATCCTGCATCATCCCAGTTCGGGGCGTATACGTTTACCAACACCACCCACGTCCCTTGCAGCCTACCGCTCACCATTACATATCGCCCTCCATTGTCCGCTACAATAGTCTTGGCCTCAAATGACACCCGCTTTCCCACCAATATTGCCACCCCTCTATTCTTTGCGTCCTGTCCCGAGTGGAATACCTGTCCTACCCATCCTTTTCTTAACCTGTCCTGGTCTGCCACCTTCAGATGTGTCTCTTGGAGCATGGCCACGTCCGCCTTCAGTCCCTTTAAGTGTGCGAACACTCGAGCCCTCTTCACCGGCCCATTCAGGCCCCTCACATTCCACGTTATCAGCCGGATTGGAGGGGCTCTCACCCCCCCCCCCCCCCCCATGCCCCGCCGACGAGCCATCTCCTTTTCTGGGCCAGTCCCGTGTCCACGCCTCCCTCACCCTCCAATCCCCCACCTCTTCTGTGTCCCATTCCCTTTCGGCCAGTGCAGCAGCAACCCTTCCCCCCCCCACCCCCCCCCCCCACCCCCCCCCGCCGCTAGACACCTGTCTAGCTTTTTTGCTCCCCCCATGTTACTCCCGTAAGTCAGCTGACGCCTGCTGATCCCGGCTTCCCCCGCCGTCCCATTGACCTCCCCGCGTGGGAGTCTCCCAATCCATATGCATTCCTTCGTTCCCCTTCCCGCCTTTCTTCCCGCGCGCGGGAAAAAAACCCACGCTTTCCAAAGCCCGCTCCGCCCCCTCTGGCGCAGCTCCTGTCGCGGCCTTGTCTCTCTCCCCCAGCCCATGTAACCTTTCCTGCGCGTGATTGACCCCCTATATACAACAACCATCACACATCAAACCCCAAAACATCCCCCCCACCCTCACAAACCCTCAGTTAGAGTCCAACTTTTCGGCTTGTACAAAGGTCCACGCCTCTTCAGGCGTTTCAAAGTAATAGTGTTGGCCCTTGTATGTGACCCACAGTCGCGCTGGCTGCAGCATTCCGAATTTCACTTCTTTCCGGTACAACGCCGCTTTGGCCCGGTTGAAACCTGCTCTCCGCTTTGCAACCTCCGTGCTCCAGTCGGGGTATATTCGGATCTCTGCATTGTCCCACTTACTGCTCCGCTCCTTCTTGGCCCATCTCAGGACCCACTCTCCGTCCGTGAACCGGTGGAATCTCACCACCATCGCCCTTGGCGGCTCATTTGCCTGGGGCTTCTTCGCCAGCACCCGATGTGCCCCATCCAACTCCAGCGGCCTCGAAGGGGCCTTCGTGCCCATCATCGCCTCGAGCATCGTGCTCGCGTATGCCCCGGCATCAGCCCCCTCTATTCCCTCAGGGAGACCCAGGATTCGCAGATTCTTTCTCCTCGACCTGTTCTCCAGGTCTTCGAGTCTTCCCGCCCACCTCTTGTGTAGCGCCTCGTTCTGCTCCACTCTCACCGCCAGGCCCACGAGCTCGTCCTCATTCTGACTGACTCTTTTCTGTACCTCCTGGATCTTAGCTTCGTGGGCCTTCTGCGTGATCCTGAGTCCTTCAAATGCCGAAAGCATAGGCGCCAACATCTCTTTGCGCATCTCCTCGCGCTGCTCCTCGAAGCAGCGCTTGATGAACTCCTGCAGCTCCACTTTGTCCCTGGCCGCCGCCATTTTGTTTTCTTTCCCTCGCTTCTCCCGTTGCTCCAGTGCCGCTCCTTTGGCCGTTACACTTCTGATCCGTTTCATAGAAGTTGGCAGTGTTTGCTTCACCAGTCTGCCCCAAAAAGTCTATGGAAACTCCTGAAAAAGGTCTGAGAGTCGGTTCCAGACAGGAGCTGCCGAATGCGCGACCTACTCCTCCATGGCCGCCACCAGAAGCCTCGTCCCTGCTTCTTCAATGGCCTTGGTAGATCTTTTCACAGTTGTTCCCTCTGCTGCTAGAATTCACCTTTGACAGAGTCAAGTCAGATTGCAGCTTTAAGCTTGCACTTCCCTCGCCTGCATGCTGGAAGAGGCTCTGTTTATCCTGCAGTTACAGCCAAATCTTTTACTGTTTCTGCCGGGTCTGGTAGCCAAAAGACATAACATTCCTGGGGGACACTGTCAGAGGAATGCTGCAGTCTTCTTCCCACACCGGGAAATGTCAAACAAATGCCGTGGGGGCCCTGTAAAAGAGCCCAAAAGTCCGTTGCAAGCGGGAGCTGCCGAATATGCGACCTAGCTCTGCATAGCCGCACCCGGAAGTCCTGCCCCTTTTTTTAACCAAATGGGAATTATGTCCCATGGCGAGCACGTTTCGCCGTGTGTTTCCTAGCGCTCGCAGCACCGAGAAATACAACGCTATCTAATGTGATTCCAGTTAGATACGGGGTGTCAGCAGGGAAAGCATGGCTGAGGCTGCATTTAGTCCCATTTCCTGCACTGAGGAGTCCCGCTCGCCAAAACGCCTCAGTGCAGGGAGAGATCGGGATGACATTTTAAAATCTCTCAAGCGCCCGACGCGACCCCTGACTCAATGTAAGGGTGCCCCCAGCCCCCCTCAATCCACCCACACCCGTGCAAGGCCTGATCATCACCGCGCAAAATATGTCAGCTTGGCAGTGCCAGCCTGGCAGTGACAGCAGCAGCTGACAGTGCCCCCTGGGCATCTTGGCAGTGCCAGGCTGGCATGCAGATGGTATTGCCAGGCTGGCACTGCCAAGGTGCCCAGGTGGCACCAGCACTGCCAGGGAACCACCCTGCCTAGAGGGCATGCACTTGGGAGTATCCAATCCCCTGGGAGACGCCCACATGTTTTGTTGAGTCTGGTCCCCGTTTGTGGAGACCAGTACTGAACAGCGCTTGGCCGATATCAGCTGTTAGAGAAATGATAATTTTGGAGGAGTTTAAAAATTCAATTCCTGATGCAGTGGGAACTCATGGGAAAGAGCAGAGGGTTAAAACTGCGAGATTAGCAGCAGAAATGGCAGATGATTATGAATTAGTTCATAAATCAAAGTTTGGTTTCCAACATCAGTTTCAGCCTGTGAAGGATAGAAACTGGGGAAAAGAGAAATATTCAAGTGATAAAGGTAAAGGTGATCTGATCGGAGATAATAAGGAAAGTGTACCTCAGATTAAAAAGAAATCCAGGACAGTGGAAGCGAAATGAAAAGTTTCAGATGTTTTTACTGTAATCTAGCTGTTCAAGTGAAGACAAGCATCCAGCAGAGGGCAGTAGAGCGGAGATGCTGATTGGCTGTTGTGGGGGAAATTTGCATACGTGCGTTGTGGTCACCCTAACTTGAAGGTGTACCTGTGCAAGAGACCCTAGCTGTTCAAGTGAAGACAAGCATCCTGCAGAGGGCAGTAGAGCAGAGCTGCTGATTGGCTGTTGCGGAGGAAATTTGCATACGTGCGTTGTGGTCACCCTAACTTGAAGGTGTACATGTGCAAGAGACCCTAGCTGTTCAAGTGAAGATAAGCATCCTGCAGAGGGCAGTAGATCAGAGCTGCTGATTGGCTGTTGCAGGGGAAATTTACATACGTGCGTTGTGGTCACCCTAACTTGAAGGTGCTTTGTGGAGGAGCTGTTGTCAAGTGACACTTAAAGATCAAGAGGAAGGCTCGAGGGCAGGTAGAAGTAGAAAGAAGTTGAACCGTGACGTCAAAGCCTGCAGATAGGGGATTGGCTGGTGACTGGTAAGTAGTTTTTCTTTATTTTCCCTCAGGTGTTATCGTGCGGGGCACAGAGGTTGCTGAGTGAGTGCTTGCTGAGAAGGGGAGTAAATTTTTTTTTAAACTTACTGTAGGGAGTTTCCAGCTGAATCCGGTCGGAGTGAGGACAGAGTGACTTCTGGGGAGGAGTAAAGATTTAAATTGTTTGCGCAGGCCAATAACAGCTGATTGCTGTTTTTGTGTGGAGTGCAGCAGTTGCTGGTTAAGTGTTTTATTTTGACCTGTATTTAAATTGGGCAGTTTCTCAACCCTAGACACTACACTTGTGGTGTTCCCCCACCCTTCCACCTCCTTTAACCTAAGGGGTAGAGTGAATAACAGGTAAGCTCTTAGCAGGTCAGCTCTTTATTTTTCTTTCTTTATCTAGAGGGGATGGCAGGGTAGGTAGTGCAATGTTCCTCCTGCAGAATGTTTGAGGTGAGGGACGCCATCAGTGTCCCTGCTGATTTCACCTGTGGGAAGTGCACCCATCTGCAGCTCCTCAGAAACCGCGTTAGGGAGCTGGAGCTGGATGAACTTCGGATCATTCAGGAGGCAGAGGTGGTTATAGATAGAAGCTTGTGGGATGTAGTTACTCCGAAGAATAAAGATAGATGGGGACGGTGAGAGGGGCTGGGAGGAAGCAGTCAGTACAGGGATGTGGTCGTTCCCCTTAGTAATGCTGTTGGGTTGAACACGAACATACGGAGGCTGCCAGCGGTGATGATGATGCCCCCACCAGAGGGGGAGGCGGAGATAGTGGTGGCGATGGACGCCGAGAAAGCATTCGACAGAGTGGAGTGGGACTACCTGTGGGAAGTGTTGAGGAGATTTGGTTTTGGAGAAGGGTTTATTGGATGGGTACAGCTGCTATATAGGGTCCCGGTGGCAAGTGTGATCACGAACAGGCAGAGGTCTGACTACTTCCGTCTTTATAGAGGGACGAGGCAGGGGTGTCCCCTGTCTCCGTTACTGTTTGCATTGGTAATTGAGCCCCTGGCTATAGCATTGAGGGGCTCCAGGAAGTGGAGGGGAGTACTCAGGGGAGGAGAAGAACACCGGGTATCATTGTATGCAGATGATTTATTGCTGTATGTTGCGGACCCAGTGGAGGGGATGCCTGAGATAATGCAGACACTCAGAGAGTTTGGGGAATTCTCGGGGTACAAATTGAATATGGGGAAGAGTGAGTTGTTTGTGGTGCATCCGGGGGAGCAGAGTAGGGGAATAGATGATTTACCGCTGAGGAAGGTAACAAGAGATTTCCGGTACTTAGGGATTCAGATAGCCAGAAGTTGGGGAACCTTACATAGGCTAAATCTAACACGATTGGTTGAACAGATGGAGGAGGATTTTAAGAGATGGGACATGGTGCCCCTGTCACTGGTGGGTAGGGTGCAGGCGGTCAAAATGGTAGTCCTCCCGAGATTTCTTTTTGTGTTTCAGTGCCTCCCGGTGATGGTCACGAAGGCTTTTTTCAAGAAAATCGAGAAAAGTGTCATGAGTTTTGTGTGGGCTGGGAAGACCCCAAGAGTGAGGAGGGGTTTTTTGCAGCGTAGCAGGGAAAGGGGGGGACTGGCACTACCGAGCTTAAGTGAGTACTATTGGGCCGCCAATATCTCAATGGTGTGTAAGTGGATGGGAGAAGGGGAGGGAGCGGCGTGGAAGAGATTGGAGATGGCGTCCTGCAAAGGAACCAGCCTACAAGCACTGGCGACGGCGCTGTTGCCGTTCTCCCCGAAGAAATACACCACAAGTCCAGTGGTGGTGGCAACATTGAAAATTTGGGGGCAGTGGAGATGGCATAGGGGAATGACGGGAGCCTCTGTGCGGTCCCCGATAAGAAATAATCATAGGTTTGTCCCGGGGAGAATAGATGCGAGATTTAGAGCATGGCAGAGAGCTGGGATTGTGCAACTGAGGGATCTGTTCTTAGACGGGACGTTTGCGAGTCTGGGAGCGCTGACGGAAAAATATGGGTTGCCCCAAGGGAATGCATTTCGGTACATGCAACTGAGGGCTTTTGCGAGGCAACAGGGGAGGGAATTCCTGCAGCTCCCGACGCAGGAGATTCAGGATAGAGTGATCTCAGGGACATGGGTGGGGGATGGTCGGATGTCGGATATATACAGGGAAATGAGAGACGAGGGGGAGATCATGGTGGATGAGCTGAAGGGAAAATGGGAAGAAGAGCTGGGGGAAGAGATTGAAGAGCGGCTGTGGGCAGATGCCCTACGTAGGGTAAACTCTTCGTCCTCGTGCGCCAGGCTTAGCCTGATACAATTCAAGGTTTTGCACAGGGCGCATATGACCGGAGCAAGGCTCAGTAAATTTTTCAGGGTAGAGGATAGGTGTGGGAGACGCTCGAGGAGCCCAGCAAACCACACCCACATGTTTTGGTCATGCCCGGCACTGCAGGGGTTCTGGGTGGGGGTGGCGAATGTGCTTTCGAAGGTGGTGGGGGTCCGGGTCGAGCCAAGCTGGGGGTTGGCTATATTTGGGGTTGCAGAAGAGCCGGGAGTGCAGGAGGCGAGAGAGGCTGATGTTTTGGCCTTTGCGTCTCCAGTAGCCCGGCGAAGGATATTGCTTATGTGGAAGGAAGCCAAACCCCGGGCATGGAGACCTGGATAAACTACATGGCAGGGTTTATAAAACTAGAACGGATAAAGTTTGCACTAAGGGGTTCGGCTCAAGGGTTCACCAGGCGGTGGCGACCGTTCATTAACTACCTCGCAGAACGATAAAGGAAATGGGAAGGTAACAGCAGCAACCCAGGGGGGGGGGGGGGGGGGGAGGGCTCGGGTGGGTCCTCAGGGGTGTTTTTGTATAGATATTTGTACTTGGTTATGTATATTGGATTGCTTGATTTTATTATTTGGGAGAGCTATTATTTTTGTTATGGCAGTTGCCACTTAGTTTATATATTATTTATTTATTTGTTAAAAACTGTCACTGTTATTTATATTGTTTTATTGTTGTAAAAAGGGAAAAACCTTTGTACTGTTTTGTTTGGCCGAAAAATTTGAATAAAATATATATATTTTTTAAAAAGTAATACTGTTGGGTGGGGGGGACTTACCAGGGGTAAGCCATGGGGTACATGTCTCTGGCACAGAGTCTGTCCCTGTTGCTCAAAAGGGAAGGGGGGAGAGGAGTAGAGCATTAGTCATTGGAGACTCCATAGTTAGGGGGATAGATAGGAGATTCTGTGGGAACGAGAGAGACTCGCGGTTGGTGTGTTGCCTCCCAGGTGCCAGGGTGCGTGATGTCTCGGATCGTGTTTTCGGGATCCTTAAGGGGGAAGGGGAATGGCCCCAAGTCGTGGTCCACATAGGTACTAACGACATAGGTAGGAAAAGGGATAGGGATGTAAGGCAGGAATTCAGGGAGCTAGGGTGGAAACTTAGATCTAGGACAAACAGAGTTATTATCTCTGGGTTGTTACCTGTGCCACGTGCTAGCGAGACGAGGAATAGGGAGAGAGAGGAGTTGAACACGTGGCTACAGGGATGGTGCAGGAGGGAGGGTTTCAGATTTCTGGATAATTGGGCTCATTCTGGGGTCAGTGGGACCTCTACAAATGGGGTGGTCTACACCTGGACCAGAGGGTTACCAATATCCTGGGGGGGGGGGGGGGGGGGGGGGGGGGGGAATTTGTTAATGCTCTTCGGGAGGGTTTAAACGAGTTCAGCAGGGGCTTGGGAACCCGAATTGTAGCTCCAGTATACAGGAGGTTGAGAGTAGTGAGGTCATGAGTAAGGTTTCAAAGTTGCAGGAGTGTACCGGCAGGAAGGAAGGAGGTTTAAAGTGTGTCTTCTTCAATGCCAGGAGCATCCGGAATAAGGTGGGTGAACTTGCGGCATGGGTTGGTACCTGGGACTTCGATGTTGTGGCCACATCAGAGACATGGAATAGAGCAGGGACAGGAATGGTTGTTGCAGGTGCCGGGGTTTAGATATTTCAATAAGCTCAGGGAAGGTGGTAAAAGAGGGGGAGGGGTGGCATTGCTAGTCAAGGACAGTATTACGGTGGCAGAAAGGACGTTTGATGAGGACTCGTCTATTGAGGTAGTAAGGGCTGAGGTTAGAAACAGGAAAGGAGAGGTCACCCTGTTAGGGGTTTTCTATAGGCCTCCGAAAAGTTCCAGAGATGTAGAGGAAAGGATTGCAAAGATGATTCTGGATAGGAGCGAAAGCAACAGGGTAGTTGTTATGGGGGATTTTAACTTTCCAAATATTGACTGGAAATGCTATAGTTTGAGTACTTTAGATGGGTCTGTTTTTGTCCAATGTGTGCAGGATGGTTTCCTGACCCAGTATGTCGATAGGCCAATGAGAGGCGAGGCCAAATTCGATTTGGTACTGGGTAATGAACCAGGAATATTAGATTTGGAGGTAGGAGAGCACTTTGGTGATAGTGACCAGAATTCGATTACATTTACTTTAGTGATGGAAAGGGATAGGTATATACCGCAGGGCAAGAGTTATATCTGGGGGAAAGGCAATTATGATGTGATGAGGGAAGACTTAGGATGCATCGGATGGAGAGGAAAACTGCAGGGGGTGGGCACAATGGAAATGTGGAGCTTGTTCAAGGAACAGCTACTGCGTGTCCTTGATAATGAGGCAGTGGGGAAGGGAACACTGACAAAGGAGAGTATTTGCAGGCACGCAGATGGGTTGAAGTGTGTATACTTCAACGCAAGAAGCATCAGGAATAAGGTGGGTGAACTTAAGGCATGGATCGGTACTTGGGACTACGATGTGGTGGCCATCACGGAAACTTGGATAGAAGAGGGGCAGAAATGGTTGTTGGAGGTCCCTGGTTATAGATGTTTCAATAAGATTAGGGAGGGTGGTAAAAGAGGTGGGGGGGTGGCATTATTAATTAGAGATAGTATAACAGCTGCAGAAAGGCAGTTCGAGGAGTATCACCCTATTGAGGTAGTATGGGTTGAAGTCAGAAATAGGAAAGGAGCAGTCACCTTGTTAGGAGTTTTCTATAGGCCCCCCAATAGTAGCAGAGATGTGGAGGAACAGATTGGGAAACAGATTTTGGAAAGGTGCAGAAGTCATAGGGTAGGAGTCATGGGCGACTTTAACTTCCCAAATATTGAGTGGAAACTCTTTAGATCAAATAGTTTGGATGGGGTGGTGTTTGTGCAGTGTGTCCAGGAAGCTTTTCTAACACAGTATGTAGATTGTCCAACCAGAGGAGGGGCAATATTGGATTTAGTACTGGGTAATGAACCAGGGCAAGTAATAGATTTGTTAGTGGGGGAGCATTTTGGAGATAGTGACCACAATTCTGTGACTTTCACTTTAGTAATGGAGAGGGATAGGTACGTGCAACAGGGCAAGGTTTACAATTGGGGGAAGGGTAAATACGATGTTGTCAGACAAGAATTGAAGTGCATAAGTTGGGAACATAGGCTGGCAGGGAAGGACACAAGTGAAATGTGGAACTTGTTCAAGGAACAGGTGCTACGTGTCCTTGATATGTATGTCCCTGTCAGGCAGGGAAGAGATGGTCGAGTGAGGGAACCATGGTTGACAAGAGAGGTTGAATGTCTTGTTAAGAGGAAAAAGGTGACTTATGTAAGGCTGAGGAAACAAGGTTCAGACAGGGCATTGGAGGGATACAAGATAGCCAGGAGGGAACTGAAGAAAGGGATTAGGAGAGCTAAGAGAGGGCATGAACAATCTTTGGCGGGTAGGATCAAGGAAAACCCCAAGGCCTTTTACACATATGTGAGAAATATGAGAATGACTAGAGCGAGGGTAGGTCCGATCAAGGACAGTAGCTGGAGATTGTGTATTGAGTCTGAAGAGATAGGCGAGGTCTTGAATGAGTACTTTTCTTCTGTATTTACAAATGAGAGGGGCAATATTGTTGGAGAGGACAGTGTGAAACAGATTGGTAAGCTCGAGGAAATACTTGTTAGGAAGGAAGATGTGTTGGGCATTTTGAAAAACTTGAGGATAGACAAGTCCCCCGGGCCTGACGGGATATATCCAAGGATTCTATGGGAAGCAAGAGATGAAATTGCAGAGCCGTTGGCAATTATCTTTTCGTCCTCACTGTCAACAGGGGTGGTACCAGGGGATTGGAGAGTGGCGAATGTCGTGCCCCTGTTCAAAAAAGGAACTAGGGATAACCCTGGGAATTACAGGCCAGTTAGTCTTACTTCGGTGGTAGGCAAAGTAATGGAAAGGGTACTGAAGGATAGGATTTCTGAGCATCTGGAAAGACACTGCTTGATTAGGGATAGTCAGCACGGATTTGTGAGGGGTAGGTCTTGCCTTACAAATCTTATTGAATTCTTTGAGGAGGTGACCAAGCATGTGGATGAAGGTAAAGCAGTGGATGTAGTGTACATGGATTTTAGTAAGGCATTTGATAAAGTTCCCCATGGTAGGCTTCTGCACAAAGTAAGGAGGCATGGGATAGTGGGAAATTTGGCCAGTTGGATAACGAACTGGCTAACCGATAGAAGCCAGAGAGTGGTGGTGGATGGCAAATATTCAGCCTGGATCCCAGTTACCAGTGGTGTACCGCAGGGATCAGTTCTGGGTCCTCTGCTGTTTGTGATTTTCATTAATGACTTGGATGAGGGAGTTGAAGGGTGGGTCAGTAAATTTGCAGATGATACGAAGATTGGTGGAGTTGTGGATAGTAAGGAGGGCTGTTGTCGGCTGCAAAGAGACATAGATAGGATGCAGAGCTGGGCTGAGAAATGGCAGATGGAGTTTAACCCTGAAAAGTGTGAGGTTGTCCATTTTGGAAGGACAAATATGAATGCGGAATACAGGGTTAACGGTAGAGTTCTTGGCATTGTGGAGGAGCAGAGAGACCTTGGGGTCTATGTTCATACATCTTTGAAAGTTGCCACTCAAGTGGATAGAGCTGTGAAGAAGGCCTATGGTGTGCTCGCGTTCATTAACAGAGGGATTGAATTTAAGAGCCGTGAGGTGATGATGCAGCTGTACAAAACTTTGGTAAGGCCACATTTGGAGTACTGTGTACAGTTCTGGTCGCCTCATTTTAGGAAGGATGTGGAAGCTCTGGAAAAGGTGCAAAGAAGATTTACCAGGATGTTGCCTGGAATGGAGAGTAGGTCTTACGAGGAAAGGTTGAGGGTGCTAGGCCTTTTCTCATTAGAGCGGAGAAGGATGAGGGGCGACTTGATAGAGGTTTATAAGATGATCAGGGGAATAGATAGAGTAGACAGTCAGAGACTTTTTCCCCAGGTGGAACACACCATTACAAGGGGACATAAATTTAAGGTGAAAGGTGGAAGATATAGGAGGGATATCAGAGGTAGGTTCTTTACCCAGAGAGTAGTGGGGGCATGGAATGCACTGCCTGTGGAAGTAGTTGAGTCGGAAACATTAGTGACCTTCAAGCAGCTGTTGGATAGGTACATGGATTACGGGAAAATGATATAGTGTAGATTTATTTGTTCTTAAGGGCAGCACGGTAGCATTGTGGATAGCACAACTGCTTCACAGATCCATGGTCCCAGGTTCGATTCCGGCTTGGGTCATTGTCTGTGCGGAGTCTGCACGTCCTCCCCGTGTCTGCGTGGGTTTCCTCCGGGTGCTCCGGTTCCCTCCCACAGTCCAAAGATGTGCGGGTTAGGTGAATTGGCCAATGATAAATTGCCCTTAATGTCCAAATTGCCCTTGGTGTTGGGTGGAGGTGTTGAGTTTGGGTAGGGTGCTCTTTCCAAGAGCTGGTGCAGACTCAGGGGGCCGAATGGCCTCCTTCTGCACTGTAGATTCAATGATAATCTATGATTAATCTAGGACAAAGGTTCGGCACAACATCATGGGCCGAAGGGCCTGTTCTGTGCTGTATTTTCTATGTTCTATTAAGTATGTACCTGTCAGGCAGGGAGGAAGTGGACGAGCAAGGGAACCGTGGTTTACTAAAGCAGTCGAAACACTTGTCAAGAGGGAGAAGGAAGCTTATGTAAAGATGAGACATGAAGGTTCAGTTAGGGCGCTCGAGAGTTACAAGTTAGCTAGGAAGGACCTAAAGAGAGAGCTAAGAAGAGCCAGGAGGGGACATGAGAAGTCTTTGGCAGGTAGGATCAAGGATAATCCTAAAGCTTTCTATAGATATGTCAGGAATAAAAGAATGACTAGGGTAAGAGTAGGGCCAGTCAAGGTAAGTTGTGGGAAGTTGTGTGTGGCGTCCAGGAGATAGGAGAGGTGCTAAATGAATATTTTTCATCAGTATTCACACAGGAAAAAGACAATGTTGTCGAGGAGAATACTGAGATTCAGGCTACTAGACTAGAAGGGCTTGAGGTTCAGAAGGAGGAGGTGTTAGCAATTCTGGAAAGTATGAAAATAGAGTCCCCTGGGCCGGATGGGATTTATCCTAGGATTCTCTGGGAAGCTAGGGAGGAGATTGCTGAGCCATTGGCTTTGATCTTTAAGTCATCTTTGTCTCCAGGAATAGTGCCAGGAGACTTGAGGATAGCAAATGTTGTCCCCTTGTTCAAGAAGGGCAGTAGAGACAATCCCGGTAACTATAGACTAGTGAGCCTTACTTCTGTTGTGGGCAAAATCTTGGAAAGGTTTATAAGAGATAGGATGTATAATCATCTGGAAAGGAATAATTTGATTAGAGATAGTCAACACGGTTTTGTGAAGGGTAGGTCGTGCCTCACAAACCTTATTGAGTTCTTTGAGAAGGTGACCAAGCAGGTGGATGAGGGTAAAGCAGTTGATGTGGTGTCTATGGGTTTCAGTAAAGCGTTTGATAAGGTTCCCCACGGTAGGCTACTGCAGAAAATACGGAGGCATGGGATTCAGGGTGATTTAGCAGTTTGGATCAGAAATTGGCTAGCTGGAAGAAGACAAAGGGTGGTGGTTGATGGGAAATGTTCAGACTGGTGTACCACAAGGATCTGATTTGGGGCCGACTGCTGTTTGTAATTTTTATAAATGACCTGGAGGAGGGCGTAGAAGGATGGGTGAGTAAATTTGCAGATGACACTAAAGTCGGTGGAGTTGTGGACAGTGCGGAAGGATGTTACAAGTTACAGAGGGACATAGATAGATAAGCTGCAGAGCTGGGCTAAGAGGTGGCAAATGGAGTTTAATGCAGAAAAGTGTGAGGTGATTAATTTTGGAAGGAATGACAGGACGACAGAGTACTGGGCTGATGGTAAGATTTTTGGTAGTGTGGATGAGCAGAGAGATCTCAGTGTCCATGTACATAAATCCCTGAAAGTTGCCACCCAGGTTGAGAGGGTTGTTAAGAAGGCGTACGGTGTGTTAGCTTTTATTGGTAGAGGGATTGAGTTTCGGAGCTACGAGGTGATGTTGCAGCTGTACAAAACTCTGGTGCAGCCGCATTTGGAGTATTGCGTGCAATTCTGGTCGCCGCATTATAGGAAGGATATGGAAGCATTGTAAAGGGTGCAGAGGAGATTTACCAGAATGTTGCCTGGTATGGAGGGAAGATCTTATGAGGGAAGGCTGAGGGACTTGAGGCTGTTTTCGTTAGAGAGAAGAAGGTTAAGAGGTGACTTAATTGAGGCATACAAGATGATCAGAGGATTAGATAGGGTGGACAGTGAGAGCCTTTTTCCTCGGATGGTGATGTCTAGCACGAGGGACATAACTTTAAATTGAGGGGAGATAGATATGGGACAGATGTCAGAGGTAGGTTGTTTACTCAGAGAGTAGTAAGGGCGTGGAATGCCCTGCCTGCAACAGTAGTGGACGCGCCAACACTAAGGGCATTCAAATGGTCATTGGATAGACATATGGACGATAAGGGAATAGTGTAGATGGGTTTTAGAGTGGTTTCACAGGTCGGCGCAACATCGAGGGCCGAAGGGCCTGTACTGCGCTGTAATGTTCTACGTTCTATGTAATAAACTAGGCCATGTAAAGTCACATTGTTGGGGGTTGAAGAAAAGCACTGGGAAGGCTGATGTGGGAAAACAGGATAAGACAGTGGGGTTTGTTAAAGTGGTAAAGGAAAGTCCAATTGAAGCAAAGAAGGTGCAAAAGATTATACAGGCTGATCAAGAGGTGATTGATAAGAAGGTGCCAGATCTCTTTGAAGAATTTATTTGAGTGGGTAAAGTTTACTCATGCGTGCCAGGAGGAGTAGGTAAATAAGTCAGAATTTTAAGAGATACGGGAGCTAGTCAGTCTTTGATGGTAAGAGATGAGGAATTATGTAGGAATATTGCCAGAAACGGTGGTAATATGTGGAATTAGGGGTGAGAAGAGTAGTGTCCATTATATAAGGTAAGGTTGGAAAGACCAGTGAAGAGTGGTGAAGTGGTAGTAGGAGTTATAGAGAAACTATCTTGTCCAGGAATACAGTTTATCTTGGGCAATGATATAGCTGGATCGCAGGTGGGAGTGATGCCTACTTTGATTGATAAGCCAGTGGAAAATCAAACAACTGAATTGTTGAAGGAAGAATATCCTGGGATTTTTCTGGATTGTGTCGTAACAAGGTCGCAAAGTCATTGGTTTAGACAAGAGGAGAAATCAAAGAGTGAAGATAAAGTTGAAGTTCAATTATCAGAATTGATTTTTGATCAGATGGTTGAAAAAGGTGAAGGTGGGGCGGATATTTTTAGTTCAGGAAAATTGGTGGAGTTACAACAGAAAGATATAGAAATAAAATGGATGTATCAGAAAGCATACACAGAAGAGGAATCTGAGTGTATACCAGAATGTTATTACCTTAAAAATGATGTCTTGATGAGAAAATGGAGACCTTTACAAGTGCAGGAAGATGAAAAGTGGGCAGAAGTTCATCAAGTGGTATTGCCGGTAGGGTATATAAAGGAGGTGTTGCGAGTAGCAAATGAGGTATCAGCAGGAGGTCATTTGGGAGTAAGAAAAACTGAAGCTAAAATCCAAAAACATTTTTATTGGCCTGGACTACATAACTTATAACTTCTGACTTATTGGCCTTAACTATATAAAGATGTAGTTAAATTTCGTCGGTTATGTCACACATATCAAACGATAGGGAAACCTCAAGCAGTGATAAAACCAGCGCCCTTAATACCCATTCCAGCATTTGAGGAACCTTTTACAAGGGTCTTAATTGATTGCAAAGGACCACTTCCTAGGACTAAAGGTGGGAATTAATATCTTTTGACCATAATGAATGTGTCTACTAGATTTCCAGAGGCCATTTCAGTATGCAATAATACAGCTAAAACGATTGTGGCGGAGTTACTTAAATTCTTTACTAGATATGGACTACCACAAAAATACAATCGGATCAAGAATCAAATTTTACCTCAAGGTTATTCAAGGAAGTTATAGATAGGTTAGGAGTAAAACAATTGAAATCAACTGTGTACCATCCAGAATCACAGGGAGCGTTAGAAAGGTGGCATCAGATTTTAAGGATAATGTTGAGGGCTTATTGTCAAGATTATCCAGAGGATTGGGATAAAGGAATTCCATTCGTTCTGTTTTCAATTAGGGATGCACCTAATGATTCAATCAAATTCAGTCCTTTTGAACGAATTTTTGGTCATGAGGTAAGAGGACCACTTAAATTGATTAAGGACAAATTGGTGAGTGAGCAGTTGGAACTTACATTATTGGATTATGTGTCAAATTTTAGGGATCGATTAAATAGAGCAGATGAATTGGCTAGACAACATTTAAAGTTGTGATGAAACGGGTAGCACACAAGAAAGCAAAAGTTTGTAGTTCTGTCAGTGGAGATAAAGTTTTAATATTGTTACCAGTGGTAGGTGAACCTTTAAAAGCAAGGTTTTGTGGATCTTATCAGACTGAAAGAAATTAAGTGAGGTGAATTATGTGGTTAAAAACACCAGATAGAAGGAAAACTCACCGAGTGTGTCATGTGAATATGCTTAAAAGGTACTTTGAAAGGGAAGGAGAGCAACAGGAGGAGGTTTTAGTGATACTAACTCAAAGTGAAGAACCAAGTCCAGATGACTCTGAATTCGACATTCCTCAAATTAAATTGGATAACGAGGGTGTTCTTAAAAATTGGGATAAATTGTCGAATTACCTTCCAGAGGAAAAATGAACTGACCTGAAAGAGTTATTAAGATGGGCATGTTTGCGGAAATAAGTTAGGAAGTACTAAAATGGCTATACATGATGTTGATGTGGGAAATGCTGTTCCAATCAAACAACATCCATATAGATTGAACCCTTTAAAATTGGCACAGGTTAACAAAGAGATTGAAAGTGTGCTTAAAGATGGCATAATTGAAGTGGGTTGCAGCCAATGGAGCTCACCCATAGTGATGGTCCCAAAACCGGATGGTACCCAACGATTGTGTGTGGGCTATAGAAAGGTTAATGCAGTCAGAAGAACAGATCCTTATCCAATCCCACGCTTGGAGGATTGCATTGAGAAGGTGGGACAATCAGCTTTTATTTCCAAACTGGATTTACTTAAAGATTACTGGCAGGTACCTTTATCTGAAAGATTGAAGGAGAGTTCAGCTTTTGTGACTCCAGATGGTACATACCAATTCAATGTTATGCCATTTGGCATGAAAAACACCCCAGCCATATTTCAACGGTTAACGAACAAAGTTGTTTCAGGATTATCCAATAGTGCAGCATACATTGACCATCTGATGATTTTTAGTCAGACATGGAAAGAACATTTGAAGCATCTGATGGAGTTATTCAATCGACCTCAGGAGGTGGGCTTGGTGGTAAACCTAGCCAAAAGTGAATTTGGAAAAGCCCAAGTTACGTTCTTTGGCCATACAATTAGACAGGTCGGATGGTCCCACGGGATGTGAAAACAAAAGTTACTTGGGAGTTTCCAATACCCTCTACACGAAGGGAAGTAATGCGATTTCTTGGCATGAGTGGGTAGCCTTGAGTGGCATGAAGGGCAGCACGGTAGCATTGTGGATAGCACAATTGCTTCACAGCTCCAGGGTCCCAGGTTCAATTCCGGCTTGAGTCACTGTCTGTGCGGAGTCTGCACATCCTCCCCGTGTGTGCGTGGGTTTCCTCCGGGTCCTCCGGTTTCCTCCCACAGTCCAAAGATGTGCAGGTTAGGTGGATTGGCCATGATAAATTGGCCTTAGTGTTCAAAATTACCCTTAGTGTTGGGTGGGGTTACTGGGTTATGGGGATAGGGTGGAGGTGTTGACCTTGTGTAGGGTGCTCTTTCCAAGAGCCGGTGCAGACTCGATGGGCCAAATGGCCTCCTTCTGCACTGTAAAATCTATGATCTATGAGTGGATTTTACCGAAAATTTGTGCCGAGTTTTAGCAGCGTAGTTGCTCCACTGATGGACTTGCTGAAGAAGCGTAGGAAATTTCTGTGGACGGCGGAATGTCAACAGACATTTGAAGGCCTGAAGGCTGTTTAACCACTGTTTCTGTGTTGGAGAATTACAAGAGGCTCTGTGATTGGATTGAATTAAAGTACCCGACCTTAAAGAAAAATGCCGAGTCGTAGAGAAATGGAAGGATCATGCAGAGACCTTCTTGTCCAAAGAGATTGTCAATCAAGAGGGATTCCAGTTGCAGGAAGAAGAACTAAAATGGACTATGTTGTTATAAATGCTTGCGTGTTTTGTTTTGTTTAAAAAAATGTATATTTACTGTCACTTTTTCTTAAAGGAAAGTGAAAAGGTGAAAAATGAAACCATCTTTGAAGTTGATGGCTTTTTTTTTCTTGGGGGGGAAATGTCATGGGAATGTCCCTTTAAGAAATATTTGTCTTCTCAAATGGCTTCAGTGATGTCATTGTGTGGGTGGAGCTGGACTGTGGCTCTGGCTTTTACTTTCGCTTTGAGCTGGAGGCTAGCGGTGGCTCTAAGTTTTACCTTCGTTTTACACAGTTGGAAGCTGGATTCAGAAAAAAGAAGGCTTTTTCTCTCTCTCTGTATGTCAAAAGGTGTCCAGATCACTTGATAATTCAAAAGTGATAACTATTTTCTTTAAAGAATTCAGACCTACTGTGTTATGGGCCAGGGTTTAGAAAACTCCAAAGTATATCATGGAGTTTACCTCACCTACAACTTTTAAGAGATTTTGGTTATGGGGAGCACTAGGGCCTACTTTCCAGGTGTTATGCAACAGAGACCTGAAGTATTTTTAACCAGAACATGGTTTATTCTATGAATTCAGTTAGCATTTTATAAACACACAGTAAACATTTTATCAACTGCCAACACAAATACCCCCCACAGATACAGTACTCTATCTGTAACCATTAATAACTTTCCTAACAACATCCATAAGCCAAACACCCTTTTGATTTTCATTTGATTTGATTTATTGTCACGTGTACCGAAGTACAGTGAAAAGTATTTTTCTGCGGCCAAGGAATGTACACAGTACGTACATAGTAGACACAAGAATAATCAACAGAGAACACTGACAAATGGTACATCGACAAAACAGTCATTGGTTACAGTGTGGAACAAGGGGCCAAACAAAGCAAACAAAGCAAATACATGAGCACAGCATGTATTTAACACAGCAGTAGGTAGAAATGCTTTACAGAAGACAGTTATCACTCTTAAATTATCAAATGATCTGGACACCTTTTAACATACAGAGAAACAAAATGAACCTTGTCTGAACTCAGCTTTCAACTGCCTAAAATGAAAGTAAACACAAAGCCACAAACAGCTTCCAGATCAAAACGAAAGTAAAAGCCAGAGACACAACCCAGCTCCACCCACACAATGACATCACTGCAGCTATTTTATAAACACCCATTTCTTAAAGGTACACTCCCACGATAACTTTTGTTAAAAGGGTTTTCCTGGTTTTATTGAATGTTGTTATCAAGTTGAAACAGCAGAAAGGGAAGTTATTAAGGGATTATATATACATAGAGAACTGTAGCTGTGTGGGGAATTTATGTTTGTAGTTGATAAAAAAATGCTTACTGTGTGTTTATAAAATGTTAACTGAATTCGTAGAATAAAGGTTGTTTAAAAGTGCTTAAGGCCTCGTTAAAATAACACCTGAAAAGTAGGCCCTTGTTCTCATTGTAACCAAAATTAAGAAACAGTTGTAGGTCAGATGAACTCCATGATATACTTTGGAGTTTTCTAAACCCTGGCCCATAACAACACATACACACACGCAGTGGCTGAAACACGTACATGCGCATACATGTATATACAAGTAAACACACGTACACATACACACACACAGTAACAGAGAGCAACAGGTAAAGGCAGAAACCAAAGAGAAAATGCTGTAAAATCTCAGCAGGTCTGGCGGCATCTGTAGGGAGAGCTACAATTTTGAATCCAGACGACCCTTTGTCAAAGCTCAAGGTGGGAAATATTGATACTGTGGAGTGAGAATGAAAGATGAGTCATAGCCACAGAAACGAAGGGGAAAGAGTGCTAATGGCTGTCCATCTACTAATATCCACTACAAGTCCACTGACTCCCACAGCTATTTGGACTCCAGCTCTTCGCACTCTAGATCCTGTAAGGACGCCATTTTTCTCAGCTCCCTTCGCCTCCGTCGCATTTGTTCCGATGGTGCCACTTTTCAATATAGTGCTTAGAAAATGTGTTCCTTCTTCCTCCACCGTGATTTCCCACCTACAGTTGTTGACAGGGCCCTCAACAGTGTGCAGTCCATCTCCCGCGCCACTACCCTCGCCCCCTCCTTCCCAGAGAAGGATAGAGCCCTCCTCGTTCCCACATTTCACCCCACCAGCCTCCTGCAAAGCATTTTCCACCATTTTCGCCAACTCCAGCGTGATGTCACCACCAAACACATCTTCCCTTCACTCCCTCTGTCAGCATTCCGCAGAGACTGTTCCCTCCAAGACAATCTAGTCCACTCCTCCACCATACCCAGTACCTCTCCTATCACCCATGGCACCTTCCCAGGCAATCGCAGAAGGTGTAACACCTGCCCCTTTACCTCTTCCATGCTTAACATTCCAGGCCCAAAACACTCATTCCAGGTTAAGCAGCATTTCACTTGCACCTCTTTCAATCTGGTCTATTGCATTCGCTGCTCCCAATGTGGTCTCCTCTATATCGGAGAGACCAAACGCAGACTGGGTGATCGCTTTGCTGAGCACCTTCGGTCTGTGCGCATTCAGGACCCTGACCTTCCCGATGCTTGCCATTTTAACACAAGAACCTGCTCCCATGCCCACATGTCTGTCCTCGGCCTGCTGCAATGTTCCAGTGAAGTTCAACGCAAACTGGAGGAACAACATCTCATCTTCAACAACTTCAGATGATTAGCTATACCCCACCTCAACCCCTTTGTTTTCATCCCATATCATTTTAACTGTCTTTTATCATTTCTTTCTTTCTTGTCTTTCTTTATATATATTTAACCCCTCCCCATCTGATTAACCTTTCCTTACACTTTTTCTCATCTGCTTCCCCCTTCCCCTCCCCCACATCTACATCTGTAACAATTTACCCTCTGATGTTAGTTTCTCTGCTGTTTGGCCTTTCACACCTTTTGTTCTCTCTGGGGACTGCCATTAGCTCTCTTTCCCCGTGGTTTCTGTGGCTATTAGCACCCCGCTTCCCTGGGTTTCTGTGGCTATGACTCATCTTTCATTCTTACTCCACAGTATAACTATTTCCCACTTTCTCTGTCTTTTAGCTTTGACAAAGGATCGAAGCGTTAGCTCTTTTCTCTCCCTACAGATGCTGCAAGACCTGCTGAGATTTTCCAGCATTTTTTCTTTGGTTTCAGATTCCAGCATCCGCAGTAATTTGCTTTTATCCAGATAAAGGCAGATACCTCCTCTCCTCCCCTTTCCCATAGAGGTGCCATAGTATAAAGCAAGATTTTTAATGTTCTGTCAATGCCAGCAAATCAGAAATATCAACACTATACCAGCAAGGAAAACAATACTCTTTCGAAGAAATCAGTAATCAGTAAATTGAACACAAATGACAAGGGTGGCAGCCCCTGGCGGGGCACTGTAACTAAAACAAAACAGCAAAGGAAACTTAACTAAACCAAAATGTCATTCCTGGGAGTGATGATGTGCCCCAGCCCCTGCAGTGCCCATCGGTCGTGGAATGCCTGAACCGTGTCGGCGGACACCGCCTGCTCCGTCTCCAAGGCCACCCGGCCGTGAATGGGGCAACAGACAGTCGGGTCAGATGACGTCCTTGGCTGCCAGCTGCCTGGACCTGTTAGTCGCCAACTTGGCCAGGTCCTGGAGGAGGGTTAAGAGGAGGTCCTCCTCATCCCCTCCTCTGCACCAAATGATCGGAGATTAGGAGCTGATAGGGGCTGAAGTGCAACCAAAAGTTGAGGAACAGCCCCTTGAAGTAGCTGAAGAGGCTGCAACCTCGGGCAAACTACATAAATGTGGAATACGGACTCCCTTGCGCACAGAAAAGGCATGTCCCCTGCGAGCCATACAACACGGGAGGAACACTAGAGGGGACAAATCAAAATGGGCAAATTAAATTGATTTGAGGTCATCCACCTTAAAGAACAGGATAATATTGCCAGAGCCTCACAATGAAAGCTGATGAAATGTAAAATTGAGCAACGATCTCAATCATGAGCTTAATGAACTCACTGATCAGGAGCTTCCAGGGTAGATTTAACCTGTGCCTTTATTCTTTCTGTTCTTCCTATAAACCATTTGATTTTTCTAGCAATCTAATACAGCAGGCAGAGGGAGTCTTCCATGGCATGAAAGCATTAGCTAT
Source organism: Scyliorhinus torazame (assembly GCF_047496885.1). NCBI lineage: Eukaryota > Metazoa > Chordata > Chondrichthyes > Carcharhiniformes > Scyliorhinidae > Scyliorhinus > Scyliorhinus torazame. The sequence goes on from NC_092719.1 coordinate 88,210,398, forward strand.
GCACGGCAGAAGTTAAATGATGTCTTGTACATCACTCATCCCGTCATGTCTGCAATATTACTGAATTTTCAGACCAGGTATGTCACTTCAAATTGTTTGATAGTTTTCAAATCAATGTGAAAAGCTATTTGTGTTAAAGAACAGAAGGCAGACATTACCCCAGGGCATTACCCCAGGGCGTTGCCCAAGGACATTGCCCAGCCTTATCAAAGTCCTACTCGACAACTCATGACCTATGCTGCATTCCTGCTTGCAAATTAAATATATTTACACATTGTGCTCCATTCAAATGGAAGTTCAATTTTTTCCAGAGTTTAAAGATGATTTTGTTCAATAGCCTCTAATGCATTAACATTCTTGTGTACCATCAACAATATCCCATAATATCCTCACTAACATTTCTGTCACTGTTGATCCTCACTAACATTTCTGTCACTGTTGATTTTTTGCTAATATACTTTTCTTCCAAAAATTAGAGACATTCTCCTCATTTTTCTCAGGACTGAGTCAGGCCCCAGAAAAACAGGTGAAAGAAATCTAAAACAATTCTGTTCACAGAACCAAAATACGTTGGATGCTGGGAATCTGAAATAAAAGCAGAAAATGGTGGAAACGCCCAGCAGGTCTGGCAGCATCTATGGAGAAAGAAACAGAGTTAATGGACTGAAGTTTTGTGGAGTTACAGAGACTCTGTGGAGGATTAAGAATGGTGGCCAGAACCCGATCCAGGATGCCCAACCCCATACCCAGCACCCCACCCTTTGCCCCTCCAATTCTACCAGTGTGTGTTAATCAACACCCTGCATTCTGACCTGCCCATTTCCTAATCTTCCACAATTTTCATGGAGTTGTAATGTGGAGATGCCGGTGTTGGACCTGCAAAGACTCGCATTCAAAGTATCGTATTGTATCTTTGACTTTGTCTATATATATTTGTCTCTGGAACCCACCTCTTCTTTCACCTGAGGAAGGAGAAGTGCTCCGAAAGCTAGTGAATCAAAACAAACCTGTTGGTCTTTAACCTGGTGTTGTAAGACCTCTTACTGCTCTCATGGAGGTGAGCTAACGTTTAAAGGACTTGTGGCTCTCAGCTCCTCAGGGATGTTGTGAATTATAGTCTGGATGAAGGAAGTTAAGTTCACCCATGCCCCCATGCCAAGCTCTGCCTCCTCCCATCCACCCAACTACCCCAAGGCCCCTCATTCGCCTACGCCAAGCTATGGTAATTTCACAGCCATTCAGTCACGACACACTCTCTATGGACCCAACGAACCCTGTGGTGACAATGGAATGTATTTTTGGCTGAGAGTCCAGACATTCATTTGATTGTTGAGACAGCTGCACCGCAGGGAAAACTGTTTGATTGACAGCTCTTGCTCTCTGATCAGTTCAGTCAATGGTACAATATTTTCTCACACAGATAAATAAATGTCAGGTGCTTGCAGTTTCTGCTATTGATTCTTTAAAGGTTCTGGGTGATATTGGGCTGCAGTGAAAGGCGGAAAGGCGTTTTCTTTTAAAGTTGGAAATTATGAAGTACCTTTTTAAAAATCTTTCTTAACATATCATCTTGTCATTATTAGGTTTATTGGTTCTGTACGGAGTGTATAATCGGTGAATGGGCATGGAAGTGCCATAGATTGGCATGAGGTGTATCAGCGTTCATGAGGATGTGGGTGGGGGAGCATAATTTGGCATGGTGATGTGGCGATGGGGGGGGGGGGGGGGGCTGGCGGGGGTGAGGAGGTGTGAGGGCTGTCCTTTATTTTGCTGGGATTGTCATAAGGTCCCAAAGCAGCGATATGGGCTGTTTAAACATCCCACCCTGGCATCTTTCCGAGGGTAGTGGGCCTACGGACACCTGCAAGTGCCCCACTCCGCCCCCTCCCAGAATGAAAGTTCCATCTTTTCTGGAACTTTCTCCTGAGACAGGTGTGCCATGCTAGGAAATTACCCAACACCTGGTCCTTACCTCAAATATGAAAATCCAGCTCCGTGTTCCGAAATGAAAAATGAAAATCGCTTATTGTCACAAGTAGGCTACAAATTAAGTTACTGTGAAAAGCCCCTAGTCGCCACATTCCGGCGCCTGTTCGGGGAGGCTGATACGGGAATCGAACCGTGCTGCTGGCCTGCCTTGGTCTGCTTTCAAAGCCAGCAATTTAGCCCTGTGCTAAACAGCCCCTTAACCTTCCAGGTTAAGAACTGAAGGAAAATTTAAATGTCAGAGTTTGTGATCTAGTGGAAAGGGGATGGGTAGGTAGACAAACACAAGAAGAGAAATAGGAAGAAAAGAAGGTGAGTAAGATAGAAGAGAACCTCTTTCAAGATAGGGGTTCCTGGAAGAGCATGGCAGCGAATTAAACATCATGGATGCTGGAAACAAGGGGCCTCCTGGCACCGAGGACCCGGGTTTGATCCCGGCCCCGGGTCACTGTCTGTGTGGAGTTTGCACATTCTCCCCGTGTCTGCGTGGGTCTCACCCCCACAACCAAAAGATTTGCAGGGTAGGTGAATTGGCCATGCTAAAATGCCCCTTAATTGGAAAAAAAGAATTGGGTACTCAAAATTTATGTTTTGAAAAATGGGTGCTGGAAACAAATCAGCAAATGTATGAAATGTGAAACAGTTCAAACAATAGCGGCCCAAATCTTCCAATTTGGTTGGGAACCCCTTCTACTGACCCTGATCAGACAAACAGAAATAACCACTTACCTTCCTCTGATTTTTCTGACAATCTTCCAATGGAGGATTCTGCAGAACTCAATCAGCGCAGGAAACCTCGGAGACATAAGGCAAGGGAATCGGTGCATGAGCCACTGCCCCTTTTACAGCACTCACTGCTGTATTCTGGTAAGTGTTCACCAACACAATAAAAAGCTAAGGGTCATTTAAAGAGCTTTGCAGTATGTTAGTGAATGAGTGTTGTAGGGTGGGTGAGGTGAGGGGGTGGGAGATAAGGTAAGTGGGGGGGGGGGGCGAGAGGGGTTGGGGGGGTTGGGGATGAGGTAAGTGGATGAGGGCAAGTCCAGACAGGTAAATCATGGATCATGGGCTTCTCTGTTACTCTGTTACCAGCCCCTTCAACCCCCTCCCCACTTTAACTTCCCCCCCACCCCCCGCTTGGTTATGTTTGATCATTTTTCCTCTTTCAAGGTTCACAATCAATCACAGCAAGGCTCCAGTTAAATAATAATATCCATTGTTGACATCTCGTTACAGGTATTGTCTGATATGTATACATGTCGCTCTCATTGATACTAAGAGCGGCAACAACATAATGCAGTCTTAGTTTCTGTGTTCCCTTTAGGTGACCCCACTGGGACTATTAAACAAACCAGAGAGTACAAATTGTACTTCATCAGCACTGTGCAATATTGTTAATTTGGCAGGAAAATGTCCATTATTTAGGGGTTGCCACACAGCACCAGGGACCCAGTTTCGATTCCAGCCTTGGGTGACTGTGCGGAGTTAAGGAAATTCATATTTAGGGGAAGGTTCAATACTTGCTAATCCAGATAAACTGCACAAGATCTTTTCCATTCTGTAGAAATAGAAGACTTCCTTCTGCCTGGGTACATGATATTATTCAATATGATTATTTCAGGGGTGTATTGGATTTTACTTATCAGTGATCTCACAGGGTAGAAAGGTCAAATAAGCCTGTGGGGCTTCATTAAATGGACCGATTAATGTTGACTAGCGTTGCCGGCCTCGCCGGGCCAATTGCCAGGAAGCTTGTGGTCGTTCCCGCTCACTACCACACTTACAAAATCTTTCCGGAGAATCACGCCTAGAGCCTCAGGTCCAGAGCTAGGGGCACCATCACTGAGCCACAGGACCTCCTCAGGATAATTAATCGCTGAGCAATCAATGGGTGTTTGGAAAGTGGCTGCAGACAAATCAATATATTTACAAAACAATTCAACTCTGTAGCTAATACAACTTTAACATTTTGAATTCTCTGTCACCCACCTAGTGTCGTGCAATTGTGTTGCCTATCCAAACATCCCATATAATGTTGCATTATATTTGTACTAAATAGATGTGCAGATAGTATTTTTAAAAATTCTAATAATTGTTTGAGGTGTTAAAGAAATAGACAAATTGGGCCGAGGTCAGGGGGATTCGGGAGGCGATGGGGATGGTGGGGAGCCAGGAGCTTGGGAGAGCCGGGAGGTTGAGAGGAGTAGGGGAGGTCAGGTGGAGGGGCGGTTCGGAGGAGTCGGTGGGTGATTCGGGGAGGTTCAGGGATGGGTGTTGGAGGAGCCGGGGAGTCGGGATGCGAGGGACAGTCAGGAAGGTCGGGGTGAGCGGGAAGAGTAAGGGAGGTCGGGGGGAGCCAGGGAGTTGGGCGGTCAGAGGGAGCCAGGAGAGTGGGGTCAGTTTGTGAGGGGTTGTCAGGTTGGGTCAGGGCAATCAGAGGGTTAGGAGGGGTGGTTGGGGAAGTCATTGTGAGAAAGTGTGGGGGAGTGGGCGGTCAGTTGTATAGTTATCCAGGAATTAGACTAGAATTTTTCTATCTTATTTCCAGGGTGAATAAACTCAGGTAAATAAGTCAGAACTGTTCAAGTCCTCGACTCTAATCCAGAATCAGAATTTTTTTCAAAGGGCCCAGGAGAGCAGGCAATTTGCCTATCGCAAGCTCCCACTGTGTCATCGTGTTGGGACTCTCACGGGACCCTGAACCTTCAGGGGTACATCCGATCACTTACCATTTGGCCATTGTTTACAGTCAGGATGATTTCCGCTTTCTATCTCCCACAGACTCAACTCAATGTCTATTACAGTCAGAAAATAAATTTCAAATGTTGTTCCCTTTATCACCCTTTCGCCAGCTACAAAGCCACTTCCACAATTCAAAACTGACCAATCGAATAGAATTGGGTTTCTCATCACTTGAATATAGGTGTATTCAGTTAGGCCCAAGCACTCCAACATCCCGTTATTTCCCTTATCTCGCAAATTGTTAAAACTTCCACAAGGACATTATACCTGACACAATTAACATTACCAGACCCTGGATTTGACTCAATGTTAACAATCTCACCACAGACTGGACATCGGAGGCCCACACCTCACTCCAGGGGCGTGAGAACACGATCAGGTTGACACTTCAGTGCAGTACTGAGGGAGTGCTGCATGGTCAGCGATACCTTCTTTCAGGTGAAAAGCTAAACCAAGACCTCTTCAGATGAATAGTAAAAATGCCAGACCACGATTTGAATATTTGAAGAATACTTTAGTTTGATGTTGGGCGGAGGGTTCACCCCGCCTGACAATCCACATCATTTAAAACATATTTACTTCATTAGCACATTGCTTTTTAGGATCTTGCTGTGCATAAATTGCCTGCCCTACATCTCTGAACATGCTTTCCAAGATACTCCACAGGTTGTCATGTGCTTTGGAATTTCCCAATGTTAGGAATGCTGCCAGGTGAATGGACTTACATTTGTACAGCACCATTTATGACATCAAAATATCAGAAAACATCTACAGCCAATTAAATAATTTCAAAGTTGAATCTCTGATGAAATGTTGAAAAAATCTGTTTATTGACTTTACAAAAGTGCATCTTGTTGGTCATTTGCATTTTTGCGTTACAGATACAGACACTTCAGACTGATCGAACCCAAGGCTCTCTCACAGCTCTTCCCCTTCTCCCTGGACCAGTTAATTAACCATGTCTCCTTGGTTACGGAGAACAGGGCTTTGGTTTTGCAGGATGAGTGGCTAAAGGATTGTTCTGATATAATCGGTGAGCACAGAGAAAGTATCGAATCCTGGATGCCCCAGGATAATGAGGTAAAATATTTCCATTCAGAATGACTTTTCCTTGCTAAATCCTGATTGTCGTAACACTCCTCAAGATGTCTCCCATTCACTTGTGGAACTGTAACAAAATGGACAAACTGTGCCCCTTCTCTGAACCCCACCCCTCTCTCCGACCCATCCCCCCTCCATCCCAACCCCTATTCCCTCCACCACCACTGCTTCCTCCCTCACCCCGACCTATCTGCCACTTATCCTATGCCCATTCCCCCATCTCTTGTTGGAGTGCTTGATTCAGTAGGTCTTAGAGCTGCTGGATGTTCATCTTAGAGTCAAAAATCACGTGTTTGGCCGTTTCCTGATTTAGTGTTCCTGTCTCTTGCATAAGCTCACACACGCAGACATTATTTTCCTCCTGGGGAGTAGTGCTTGGTCTGAGATCAATGCCACTACCTCCCGAAACAGGCCCAACTGTGGGAATGGAGGCTTGTGGCTGACGGGATTGGCAGGTTAAAAGCCCCACCTCTGTGCACTGGGAGATTGGCTCAGTTCTATTCATGACTTTTTGGCCCCCGTGCCTCACCTCTCACCCTTATGCAACCCCCATCCCCTCTCCAGATCCCCCAAACCCCAGAATATCTTCCATGCCCTTCATATCTTCAAGCCAGGTGACACATTAATATCTGATACTCATAACTGTTGAATGCATAAGAGCTCATTATCAAATGGGGAAAGTACTCTACTGCATCTGAATACTGACACAATACTGATCAATTTAATAGTCACTTACCTTTTAAAGAGAAAGCCCGATGATTAATCATTTGCATTAAAAACATACATAACTTACCATACACATGTCATAATAAACTGCTGTAAGGTTGGCAAGACCTTCTGTCAAAGGTTCCTGATTCCATACAACAGGCTTTCCCCAAGGTTCAGGACTTCAGCAACCTGACGTGGTTCACACACACTTTAAAATGGCGATCCTGCCACCACTTGTACAAGTTTCAGGTTGTGCCCACCCTGTTCCCTCACTGGACAAAATGGCGGACATGTGGATCGGAGGGGAATATATTTCTGCTGTCTGTTCAGCTGCCTGACTCGGGCTCACTCCACAATATTAAAACCTAGATCTCAAGTGAGGTTCACAAAAGAAATCTCCCGACCTCCACTCGCAGTTCCTTGAACAAAGTTGAGCCAACAGTTTTCAGTGTTTCAATCTGCGAACTTCTGTCAATGTGAGCCAAAATTGAAGTAAGAAATTTAATAAAAAATAGAACCGATCAGAAGAGAAAGTGAAGCATATTTTTAACTCAAATCAAGAGCAGCAGTGTAGATGCTGAAAGGATAATGAAATCCACATTGAATGAACAGTCCCGAGTCAACTGGATCAAGCTGCCAAACAAATCACATCACATTCTGCCTTGGAACCTCCTCATGTTGGTAACATTGTGCAATTGCAATGATTAACCAATGGAGATTGTATGAATTGAGGGAAATTAAACTGAATCACTGTAAAGATCTATTTATATGTCAACTGCTTACAAGCCTTTCTATAAGCATCTTTTGTTTAAACAAATAACATTTATTGTGCCATGGAGTGTAGGAGATGAGGATGAAAAAGATGGACCATTTCTTCGTCAGTGTTGCTACACTCACCTCAAATCTGCTCAGAAGCATAGTGGAAGAATCACTGGAAGACTTAGCTCAGATGTTTGAGGCATATCAACAAGGAAACAATTATGAAGGGGAGTATCCTGCCAATTCCCTAGGGCTTCCCGTCAAACCTCATCCCATTACTATCTTCATGGTGAGTGTAACAGTTCATTCACTGGCCATTGAGAGATCTTGTAAAACATTTTACTTTGCTTGTTTCTTCCCCACAGATGAGCGAGGCAGAGGGTGGGGATGAGGAGAGAGGGAGAAAGGGAATGAGAGAGGAGAGGGGGTGAGGGAATTTGGGGTAAGGGGAGAGAGGTAGGGAGAGGGACGAGGGGGTGGGTGAGGGTAGAGGACTGAGTGGAGAAGGATAGAGCGAGGGGGTGAGGGGCAAGAGGAGTGAGGGGAGAGGAATAGAGGGCAGGATTGAAAGGAGAGAGGAGTAAAAGGAGATGGGTAGAGGGAGGAGGAAGGGGAGAGGGAGGCGGTGGGGGGGCGGAGGGTATGGGATAGATGGAGGGGCAAGAGGGGTGGAAGGAGGGGTAATGAGTGGTTTTAGAGAATTGTAAAATAAACCTCCTTCAGTGTTGGACCTCACTCCTAGAATCATAGGGCACGCTCCAATGGCCACGCTGTTTGCTGTGACACAGCGTGGCCGAGGGAAGCTGGGAGATCCCGCTCCCAGGATCTACCCGTCTCACCACACCTCGCCAGATCCAATGCGATCTCATGAGACGTTGCGATGTAAATCCCGCCCATTGTGGATATGTGGATCATTGGGATATCTTCTGGGGAAGGTGGGACCTATACATGAAGGACGGATTGTACTTAAACTTGAGGGGCACCAATATCCTGGGAGGTTTGCTAGAGCTCTTCAGGAGGGTTTAAACTTGTTTGGCAGAGAGATGGGAACCAGAGCTATGGATCAGAGGATAGGATAGCTGTTGAACAGGCAGAAATAGTATGCAGCAAGTCTGTGAGGAAGGATAGACAGTTGATAGGGCAAATTTGCACTCAGTGGAATGGTTTAAAGTGCATCAGTTTCAATGCAAGGAGTGTCAGGAATAAAGGAGATGAACTTAGAGCATGGATCAGTACTTGGAGACATTACGGAGACATGGATTTCACAGGGGCAGGAATAGTTGTTAGATGTTCCGGGTTTAGATGTTTTCAGAAGAATAGGGAGGGAGGTAAACGAGGAGGGGGAGTGGCACTGTTAATTAGGGAGTGCATCACAGCTGCAGAAAAGGAAGTAGTTGAGGAGGGTTTGTCTACTGAGTCGGCATGGGTGGAAGTCAGAAACAAGAAAGGAGCAATTACTTTATTGGGAGTTTTCTATGGACCCCACAATAGCAGCAGAGAGATAGAGAAACAGATTGGGCGGCAGATCTTGGAAAAGTGCAGAAGTAACAGAGTTGTTGTCATGGGTGACTTCAACTTCCCTAATATTGACTGGAACCTCCTTTGTGCAAATGGTTTGGATGGAGCAGATTTTGTCAGGTGTGTACAGGAAGGATTCCTGACTCAATATGTAGATAGGCCGACTAGGTGGGAGACCATATTGGACTTGGTGCTCGGCAACGAACCAGGCCAGGTGTCAGATGTCTCGGTGGGAGAGCATTTCGGTGACAGTGACCACAACTCCTTGACCTTTACCATAGTCATGGAGAGGGATAGGAACGACAGTATGGGAAGGTATTTAATTGAGGGAGGAGAAATTATACTGCTATTAGACAGGAGCTGAGGAGCATAAAGCGGGAACAATTGTTCTTGGGGAAATGCACAACAGTAATGTGGGGATTGTTTAAGGAGCACTTGCTGCGATTGCTGAATTGTTTTGTCCCACTGAGACGAGGAAGGACTGGTAAGGTGAAGGAGCCTTGGATGACAAGAGAAGTGGAGCTTCTAGCCAAGAGGATGAAGGAAGCTTACATAAGGTTGAGGAAGCAAGGATCTGACTCGGCTCCAGAGGGTTACAAGGTAGCCAGGAAGGAACTCAAAAATGGACTGAGGAGAGCTAGAAGGGGGCATGAAAAAGCCCTGGCGGGAAGGATTAGGGAAAACCCCATGGCGTTCTACACGTATGTGAGAAATAAGAGGATGATCAGAGTGAGAATAGGGCCGATTATGGATAGTGGAGGGAACTTGTGCCTAGAGTCTGAAGAGATGGGGGTGGCCATAAATGAATACTTTGCTTCAGTATTCACTAGAGAGAGGGACCTTGTTGCCCATGAGAACAGTGTGAACCAGGTTAATAGACTCGAACAGGTTGATATTAAGGAGGAGGATGTGCTGGAAATTTTGAAAAGCATCAGGATAGATAAGTCCCCTGGGCCTGACGGGATGTACTCACGGTTACTACGGGAAGCGTGGGAGGCGATTGCTGCGCCGTTGGCGATGATCTTTGCATCCTCACTCTCCACTGGAGTAGTACCGGGTGATTGGAGGGAGGCGAATGTTGTTCCCCTATTCAAGAAAGGGAATAGGGAAATCCCTGGGAATTACAGACCCATCAGTCTTACGTCTGTCGTGAGCAAAATATTGGAAAGGATTCTGAGAGATAGGATTTATGATTATTTAGGAAAACATAGTTTGATTAAAGATCAGCATGGCTTTGTGAGGGGCAGGTCATGCCTCACAAGCCTCATTGAATTCTTTGAGGATGTGACGAGACACATTGATGAAGGTAGGGCAGTGGATGTGGTATATATGGATTTTAGATAAGGTTCCCCATGGTACGCTCATTCAGAAAGTTAGGGGGCATGGGATACAGGGAAATCTGGCTGGCTGTATACAGAATTGGGTGGCTGAAAAAAGACAGCGAGTGGTAGTGGATGGAAAGTATTCCGCCTGGAGGTCGGTGACCAGTGGTGTCCCGCAGGATCTGTTCTGGGACCTCTGCTCTTTGTGGTTTTTATAAATGACTTGGATGAGGAAGTGGAAGGGTGGGTTAGTAAGTTTGCCAATGACACGAAGGTTGGGGGAGTTGTAGATAGTGTTGAGGGTTGTTGCAGGTTACAACAGGACATTGACAGGATGCAGAGTTGGGCTGAGAATTGGCAGATGGAGTTCAACCTTGATAAATGTGAAGTGATTCATTTTGGAAGGTCGAATTTGAATGCTGAATACAGGGTTAAAGGCAGGATTCTTGGAAGTGTGGAGGAACAGAGGGTTCTTGGGGTCCACGTACATAGATCCCTCAAAGTTGACCCAGGTTGATAGGGTTGTTAAGAAGGCATATGGCGTGTTGGCTTTCATTAACAGGGGGATTGAGTTTAAGAACCGCGAGGTTTTGCTGCAGCTTTATAAAACTCTAGTTAGACCACACTTGGAATATTGTGTCCAGTTCTGGTCGCCTCATTATAGGGAGGATGTGGATGCTTTGAAGAGGATACAGATCAGATTTACCAGGATGCTGCCTGGACTGGAGGGCATCTCTTATGAAGAAAGGTTGAGGGAGCTATGGCTTTTCTCATTGGAGCGAAGAAGTGACTTGATAGAGGTGTACAAGATGATGAGAGGCATGGATAGAGTGGATAGCCAGAGACTTTTCCCCAGGGTGGAAATGGCTGTCACGAGGGGACATAATTTTAAGGTGATTGGAGGAAGGTATAGGGGAGATGTAGGTTCTTTACACAGAGAGTGGTGGGTGTGTGGAATGCACTGCCAGCAGAGGTGGTGGAGTCAGAGTCTTTAGGGACATTTAAGCGACTCTTAGACAGGCACATGGACAGCAGTAAATTGAAGGGGTATAGGTTAGGTTGATCTTAGATTTGGATAAATGGTCGGCATAACATCGTGGGCTGAAGGGCCTGTACTGTGCTGTACTTTTCTATGTTCTATGTAACCTTTGAGCACTAAAGGACATTTTTACCAAGGCCAATTCACTTAACCTGCACATTTTTGGACTGTGGGGAAGAATACTGAAGCACCCGGAGGAAACCCACGCAGACACGGGGAGAGCATGCAAACGGTTTCTGGAATTTAGAGAGAGGGAGGTTACTGGGATTTGGTGAGAGAGGGAGGTTTCTGGGATTTGGAGAGAGAGGTTTCTGGGATTTAGAGAGATGGAGGTTACAGGGATTTAGAGAGAGGGAGGTTACAGGGATTTAGAGAGAGGGGGGTTACTGGGATTGAGAGAGAGGCAGGTTACAGGGATTTAGAGAGAGAGGGAGGTTACTGGGATTTAGAGAAAGTGGGAGGTTACTGGGATTGAGAGTGAGGGAGGTTACAGGGATTGATCGAGATGCAGGTTACTGGGATTGAGAGAGAGGGAGGTTACTGGGATTTAGAGAGAGGGAAGTACTGGGATTGAGAGAGGGAGGGAGGTCACTGGGATTTAAAGAGAGGGAGGTTACAAGGATTTAGAGAGAATACGTTTACTGGGATTGAGAGAGAGGGAGGTTACTGGGATTGAGAGAGAGGGAGGTTACTCGAGTATTGTCATGTGAGTGCCCCTTTACAAAATGTTTTTGTCTTATCACATGACTTCAGTGATGTCATTGTGTGGGTGGAGCTGGGCTGGGCTCTGAGTTTTACTTTCGCTTTGAGTTTGAACTAGTTTTGTTCTGAACAGGTTGATAGAAGGTTTTTTTCTCTATCTGCATTTTGAAAGCCGTTTCGAGACTGCTTGATAACTTGAAAGGAAATAACTGTTTTCTGGAAGGAATTCAAACCTGCTGCTTTGGGAAGGAAACAAGAAGTATCCATACCAGGTCTTACAGATAGTAAGAGTGCCGTGTGCTGGTCACACCGTTGGAAATAATTTTCTGGTTTATGGGATCTTGTTATTAAATGGGAACATCTAAAGGGGGAACATTCTTAAGGGTTATACATAGAGTATGATAGCTGTGTGGGGTATTTATGTTGGTAGTTGATAAAAATGCTTATTGTGTGTGTTTTTTAAAATGTTAACTAAATTTGTCGAATAAGCTTTGTTTCTGATTAAAAGTGCTGAAGGCCTCTGTTGAATAACACCTGAAAGGCAGGCCCTTGTGCTCATCGGAACCAAAATGAATAAACAGTTGTAGGTCAGGAGAACTCCATGATATACATTGGAGTTTTCTAAACCCTGGCCTATAACAGTATCCTGTGGATATTTAGGTTTCATATCAATGTCCAATTGGTGTCAAGTTCAGTGCAGCAATGGTTATTGTTCTACCCTAAGGACATTTTAAATTTGTTCATGGGCTGTGGTGCCGCTGGCTAGGACATCATTTATTGCCCATCCTTAATTGCCCTTTAGAAGGTGCCGGTGAGCTTTCTTCTTGAACCTCTGCAGTCCATGTGGTGCAGGTACACCTACAGTGCTGTTAGTTATGCTCCATATGATACTCCGTGAGTGTGACCGTTCTTTCAGTGGAGCTGGTCATTTGTTCATGTGCCTGAGACGTAACAGTGCTCATATCCACCATCGTCTCTTCCATCTTCAGCGCAGGCTTCCCTTTCCTGCTGCATAAAATACATGTCGAAAGAGGCGAAGCATCTGTGTGGTGCCCAGCACAATTGTATATTTCCTTCGGTCTCGGGTATTCTCCAGAGCTGTGTGCACAAACTCCACACCTTTTACCGCTCTGTTATCTGTGACCGAGGTGGAGGCCCGTTATAATGAGGCACACGCTGTCTCCTGTGCTGTCACTGAGCTGTGCATCGGACTGCTCAAAATGCATTTCCAATGCTTGGACCGCTCAAGTGGTGCCTTGCAGTACATCTCCCAGAGGGGCTCTCGCTTTATGGTGGTCTGCTGTGCCCTACACAACCTGGCACAGGAGTGGGCAACATGCTGGAGTAGGAGGAAGAGGGACATGTGGCCTCGTCTGAGGAGGCAGACAAGGAGGGGCTGGAGGTCGAGCCTGGGGAGATGCTAGAGGAGGGCCCGGTGGGTGGGGACAAGCAGCAGCAAGAAATCGACACACCCAGAAAACCAGGGAGGCCCTTATCTTCACCAGATTCACATAGGACGAACCCCTACCTCCCCCTTTCCCCTTCAGGTTTTCCACTGCGGGCGCCACCCTAGCAGTGTTGGCCTCAGTGCCACACATTGTCGTCATTACCTCCTGCGAGCAAAGCCTTTGGAACTCCTCCAATTGGCTATGCAGTCGCTGGAATGCCGCTGACATCCACTCCTGAATGGCATGGCTCTGGCTCATCATCTTCATCAGCTCTGGGAGAACCGTGTCCAGAAGCTCAGCATCTGACTGGGACCCAGCTGAGTCCTGGGATCCAGCAGACCTCCGACTACTGACTCCTTTGGATGTTCCTGCCTCCACCTGATGTGCATCAGCAACTGTGTGGTGATCACCAGATTGTGCCCCAGAAGCTTGACCATTAATGCCGTCCACCGGGGTATGTGTCACTATGTTGGTGAAAGGTGGGGGGCTGAGATGCCTCAATGGTGGTCTCCTCAGAGCTCTGCTCCAAGGTGGTCTCTTGAGTGGCCAGGGGTGGGTTACCACTCCAGGTGGCCCAGTCTCATCGGATGAAGATTCTGCGAGGCAATGGACATTTGGTCAGTCAGAGGGAAGGATCATTTTATCTGACATGAACAACTCACTTGAGGCAGGTCATCTGGGTGAAGGGGCAGTGGATCCTCAACTCGATGTCAGTGACTGCTCTCTCTTCAGACAACCATGCAATCCCCGTTCCTCATAGAGGGTGAGAACTCGGGACTCTGGGACGCTGCCCTCATCTTGGCTCTTTCCCACTTATCATGGGCTACCTTCTCCTTCAGGGACAAAGAGAGGGTATTGCGAGCTGCACACTTGAGGGGTCGTGGGGAGATCTACAGCAGGTGACATGTGTGGGCACCGCACCTGGGCATGAAAGGGTTGCACTGGTGGGTCCCAGTGGGTTCTGAGGAACAAGCACGAACAACAGATGTGCGCTGCCACATGCCTCGCAGGCAGCATGGCTGACCCTGCTGCTGGTCCTCCGACCTCTTCAGGGAACAGGATGTCCCATCTCTCGCCAAAGAGTGTAATGAGGCAGTGGGGAAGGGAACACTGACAAAGGAGAGTACTTGCAGGCACGGAGATGGGTTGAAGTGTGTATACTTCAACGCAAGAAGCATCAGGAATAAGGTGGGTGAACTTAAGGCATGGATCGGTACTTGGGACTATGATGTGGTGGCCATCACGGAAACTTGGATAGAAGAGGGGCAGAAATGGTTGTTGGAGGTTCCTGGTTATAGATTTTTCAATAAGATTAGGGAGGGTGGAAAAAGAGGTGGGGGGGGGGGGGGGTGGCATTGTTAATTAGAGATAGTATAACAGCTGCAGAAAGGCAGTTCGAGGAGTATCAGTCTACTGAGGTAGTATGGGTTGAAGTCAGAAATAGGAAAGGAGCAGTCACCTTGTTAGGAGTTTTCTATAGTAGCAGAGATGTGGAGGAACAGACTGGGAAACAGATTTTGGAAAGGTGCAGAAGTCACAGGGTAGTAGTCATGGGTGACTTTAACTTCCCAAACATTGAGTGGAAACTCTTTCGATCAAATAGTTTGGATGGGGTGGTGTTTGTGCAGTGTGTCCAGGAAGCTTTTCTAACAAAGTATGTAGATTTTCCGACCAGAGGAGGGGCAATATTGGATTTGGTACTTGGTAATGAACCAGGGCAAGTGATAGATTTGTTAGTGGGGGGGCATTTTGGAGATAGTGACCACAATTCTGTGACTTTCACTTTAGTAATGGAGAGGGATAGGTGCGTGCAACAGGGCAAGGTTTACAATTGGGGGAAGGGTAAATACGATGTTGTCAGACAAGAATTGAAGTGCATAAGTTGGGAACATAGGCTGTCAGGGAAGGACACAAGTGAAATGTGGAACTTGTTCAAGGAACAGGTACTACGCGTCCTTGATATGTATGTCCCTGTCAGGCAGGGAAGAGATGGTCGAGTGAGGGAACCATGGTTGACAAGAGAGGTTGAATGTCTTGTTAAGAGGAAAAAAGAAACTTATGTAAGGCTGAGGAAACAAGGTTCAGACAGGGCGTTGGAGGGATACAAGATAGCCAGGAGGGAACTGAAGAAAGGGATTAGGAGAGCTAAGAGAGGGCATGAACAATCTTTGGCGGGTAGGATCAAGGAAAACCCCAAGGCCTTTTACACATACGTGAGAAATATGAGAATGACTAGAGCGAGGGTAGGTCCGATCAAGGACAGTAGCGGGAGATTGTGTATGGAGTCTGAAGAGATAGGAGAGGTCTTGAACAAGTACTTTTCTTCTGTATTTACAAATGAGAGGGGCCATATTGTTGGAGAGGACAGTGTGAAACAGACTGGTAAGCTCAAGGAAATACTTGTGAGGAAGGAAGATGTGTTGGGCATTTTGAAAAACTTGAGGTTAGACAAGTCCCCCGGGCCTGACGGGATATATCCAAGGATTCTATGGGAAGCAAGAGATGAAATTGCAGAGCCGTTGGCAATGATCTTTTCGTCCTCATTGTCAACAGGGGTGGTACCAGGGGATTGGAGAGTGGCGAATGTCGTGCCCCTGTTCAAAAAAGGGACTAGGGATAACCCTGGGAATTACAGGCCAGTTAGTCTTACTTCGGCGGTAGGAAAAGTAATGGAAAGGGTACTGAAGGATAGGATTTCTGAGCATCTGGAAAGACACTGCTTGATTAGGTATAGTCAGCACGGATTTATGAGGGTTAGGTCTTGCCTTACAAGTCTTATTGAATTCTTTGAGGAGGTGACCAAGCATGTGGATGAAGGTAAAGCAGTGGATGTAGTGTACATGGATTTTAGTAAGGCATTTGATAAGGTTCCCCATGGTAGACTTCTGCAGAAAGTAAGGAGGCATGGGATAATGGGAAATTTGGCCAGTTGGATAACGAACTGGCTAACCGATAGAAGTCAGAGAGTGGTGGTAGATGGCGAATATTCAGCCTGGATCACAGTTACCAGTGGCGTACCGCAGGGATCAGTTCTGGGTCCTCTGCTGTTTGTGATTTTCATTAATGACTTGGATGAGGGAGTTGAAGGGTGGGTCAGTAAATTTGCAGACGATACGAAGATTGGTGGAGTTGTGGATAGTGAGGAGGGCTGTTGTCGGCTGCAAAGAGACATAGATAGGATGCAGAGCTGGGCTGAGAAGTGGCAGATGGAGTTTAACCCTGAAAAGTGTGAGGTTGTCCATTTTGGAAGGACAAATATGAATGCGGAATACAGGGTTAACGGTAGAGTTCTTGGCAATGTGGAGGAGCAGAGAGATCTTGGGGTCTATGTTCATACATCTTTGAAAGTTGCCACTCAAGTGGATAGAGCTGTGAAGAAGGCCTATGGTGTGCTCGCGTTCATTAACAGAGGGATTGAATTTAAGAGCCGTGAGGTGATGATGCAGCTGTACAAAACTTTGGTAAGGCCACATTTGGAGTACTGTGTGCAGTTCTGGTCGCCTCATTTTAGGAAGGATGTGGAAGCTTTGGAAAAGGTGCAAAGGAGATTTACCAGGATGTTGCCTGGAATGGAGAGTAGGTCTTACGAGGAAAGGTTGAGGGTGCTAGGCCTTTTCTCATTAGAACGGAGAAGGATGAGGGGCGACTTGATAGAGGTTTATAAGATGATCAGGGGAATAGATAGAGTAGACAGTCAGAGACTTTTTCCCCGGGTGGAACAAACCAATACAAGGGGACATAAATTTAAGGTGAATGGTGGAAGATATAGGGGGGATGTCAGAGGTAGGTTCTTTACCCAGAGAGTAGTGGGGGCATGGAATGCACTGCCTGTGGAAGTAGTTGAGTTGGAAACATTAGGGACCTTCAAGCAGCTATTGGTAAAATGATATAGTGTAGATTTATTTATTCTTAAGGGCAGCACGGTAGCATTGTGGATAGCACAATTGCTTCACAGCTCCAGGGTCCCAGGTTCGTTTCCGGCTTGGGTCACTGTCTGTGTGGAGTCTGCACATCCTCCCCGTGTCTGTGCGGGTTTCCTCCGGGTGCTCCGGTTTCCTCCCACAGTCCAAAGATGTGCAGGTTAGGTGGATTGGCCATGATAAATTGCCCTTAGTATCCAAAATTGCCCTTAGTGTTGGGTGGAGGTGTTGACTATGGGTAGGGTGCTCTTTCCAAGAGCCGGTGCAGAGTCAATGGGCCGAATCGCCTCCTTCTGCACTGTAAATTCAATGATAAATCTATGATTAATCTAGGACAAAGGTTCGGCACAACATCGTGGGCTGAAGGGCCTGTTCTCTGCTGTATTTTTCTATGTTCTATGTTCTCATCAGCTACGTCGAGAAGCCTTGTGAAGTTGGCATCCCCAAAGCGAGGAGCAGGTCTGCGCGCTGCCATGCTTGTGTATTAATTGAGAGTGCGTATTGAAGGAGCGTTTATAAGCAGCTCTGTCTCGTTAGTGGCGAGATGCTGAGACGCGAGTTGAGTGAATCAGATGGCGAGACAGCCAGTAATGGCGAGAAGCTCATGGTGGCTCATTTTTGGAACTAAGTACCGTTGAATATGGGTTGTGATCTCGCCAAAGTGGCTGTTGAGAAACACCTTGCCAAACACGCCCAAAATTACACTTATTTTGCCCGTTGAATCGTGCTTTAAGTGTTCCCAGTGGAAGTGTTATTCAATAAGAGAGTCAGGACATGCTGATTTGCCAGATCTCTGCCGGCCCGAATTCCGAACAATTTCCAGCGCAGCGGCCGTTCTAACCGCCGGGGCCGGAGATAGGACCAAAGAGCCTGGCAGCTGGAGCTGTTTTTAAGCGCTCCACATACCACACTCTCAGTGCAGTCACCAAGATGGCTCAGAGAAGACCTGCCCCCGAGGTTGGGAGTTCGAGATGGACCCACAGCTCCATGCCAGTGAGGAGCGGAGGGACACTGTCTTCCCCAGCGTGGGCTGCAGACTCAAATCTGCCCTGCAGAACACTGTCTGCGAGGTAGTGGCAGGGGCAGTCAGCATTGCCAGTTTCACCAAGAGGAGGCAGCTGGTGATCCGGAGGGGTATGAGTCACTGGTCAGTCCTCTTCACCTGAGTGGGGCGAGAACCAGGGAGAGCACCAATGGCCGCGGTGCAGGTGTTCTCTGGTTGGGGTGAGCTCTGCTGATCCCTTGCTTCCTCTGCAGTGGGTCAGCACTGTCATGATATTAAAACACACACATCATGATAGACACACCAACAGACAAATCAGAACACACAACACCACAACCAATGACAGAAAGATATAAAAGCACAGACACGACCCCCGGTGGTCAGTATTAGCTGCAGAGGAGGACCAGGACAGATCTGTTACCAAACACACTCAGGGAGACAGCACGTGCAGAGTATCCAGAACGAACTGTATTATAAGAGTTAAAATAAAATAGAGTTGTACCACATACAACTGTGTTGGCTCATCTGTGCACCAGAGCACCCAACACCACAAGCACTTCTTAAGAATGGCAACACCTAATGGGCCCCTGATTGAGCTTGGCCTAAGATGATACAGCTGGGGTATGAGGGTGTCCAGAGGAGTGGCCTGGGTGGGCTCCCAGATGACCAGAGGCTCTCTGAGCATTTAAAGGACAAAGGCAGCTCTCAGCAGAGTGAACAGCCAGGAGCCTGTAAGCAGCATCAAAGGGGTGTGTTTAGAACAGCAATGGTGGCCTGAGCCAGGCCACCCCCAATCCTGAGGTCGTTCCCCCCACCCCCGTAAACACAACAATCTTCAAAGGTTTTTCAGTGTCTCCCCCCCACACCCCACCCCACAGCTATGGCGCCCAATCTCTGTTTGTAAGTACTTGTAGTAATTCAAGTATTCTCCTTCCAGGGAGAATGAACTTGCAGCTCGCTTATAACGCGGATTCTGTTTTTCTTAGAATGTGTGATTCGTTGGGATGGAAAATGGCTCTTCCTGTGGCGTGGGTGTGGCTTACCTTGCACTCTAGCTTTTTGTGTCACAATGTTCTCATTGGTTTGCTTCCTTGCCCCACTCAGGTGTTCAGCGCTCAGTCGATGGCTGCTTCTCTGTTGCAGCAACGTCTGGCTGGTGGTTGCAGTGTTTGGGGCGTGGTGCTGACCGACAGATGTCGGAGCCGGAGGTTGAGGTTCTTCTTGCTGCTGGTTCATCTATTGGCTGTTTTTCACTGGAGTCGCCATGGTAACCACCTGAGTGGTTGGCTGGTCGGATTAGCGAGGCGCCTCTGGCACCTGCGAAGAAACCAGCTTTGTGCTGCGTGAAGTCAGTTCCGAACTGAAGACTTAGTCAAGAGTATCCTTATTGGTGGATCTCTTGGGAACTTTCCGTTCTGTGTAATTGATGACAAAGGCTCTTTCGGCATCTTCTGCTGTTTTAAGGATGTTCAAGGCAACACAGGCATCCCTGCTCAGACTGGTTACGGATTGATGGACATGACTTCAAATATTTGTTTGCCTCCATACCTTAATGGTTCCAGAATCAGACCTGTAACCAGAAGTCAGATTCCTCTGGGTCTCTAGAGTTGTGTATCTGTCGGTAGTAGCCACAGCTCTCTCAGCCACGGTTCCTTTCATCTGTGAGGGCCGTAACACTGGCTCCCATGTCCAATTTAAAGTATGTGAGATGACCATCAATGTCGATGTCCGTGTTTCAGAATGAAAAGCCCTGGAGCTGGATTCTCCGATTCCGAGACTAAGTGTTGACGCCGGCGTGGGAACGGTGGCGTTTTACGACTGAAAAAACGGCGCAAAAAGGCCACCAATCCCCCGTCTGGTGGGGGGCTAGCAGGCACGCAGCGGAGAGCACCTGGCTCTAGCTGCCGGTACGGCCGGAGAATTGCCGGGTCCGTAGCCACGCATGCGCACGGTGCCGGCCTGCAGTGGTCACGCCGTGCAACATGGTGCCGGCCGCGCGTAGCCTTGGCCTGCCAAATAGTGACCCCTTTGGACAGGCCACCCCCGGACCATCCCCAACAGTGCCCCCTGCCAAAGCCCCCCTGCCCACGGATCGTCTCTTCCCCGACTGTGGCGGCGCTGGACTTAGTCCGCAACCGCCACGCTGAGTTCCCAACAAAAAATAGCATGAGAGACGCACGCTGTCGGGAGGTGGTGGTACCTCAACCTTGTGAATCGCCTTGGGATCTTCTGTGCATTTGGTTGCGTTAGCTTTGCAGAGTTTTCTGAACTGTCCTGTGCAATTGCAATTAACTGGTGGCACAGTGGTTAGTACTGCTGTCTCACAGTGCCAGGGATCCAGGTTCGATTCCAGCCTTGAGTCACTGTCTATGTGGAGTTTTCATGTTCTCCCCATGTCTGTGTGGGTTTCCTCCAGTTTCTTCCCACCACCCAAAGATGCGCAGGTTAGGTGGATTGGCCATGTTAAATTGCCCCTTAGTGTTCCGGGATGTGTAGGTTGGGTGGGGTTACAAGGATAGAGCAGGGGGTGGGCCTAGGTAGAGTTCTTTTTTGGGTCAATGCAGACTCAATTGGCCGAATGGCCTCCTTCTGCATTGTAGGGATTCTATGAAAACACTGCTGATCACTTCCGTGGGGTCACTTGGCTCCACAGAACTGGCATAGTCGACCACTTATGGTCAGTTAGGGTACTGCTTCCCTTGGAATGTCCCTGCTCCTTGACTGATTTTAGCTCGGTTGACTGGACAGCTGGTTCGTGATGCGGAGCGAGGCCAACAGCGCGGGTTCAATTCCCGTGCCGGCTGAGGTTATTCGTGAAGGCCCCGCCTTCTAAACTTTGCCCTTCACCTGAGCTGTGGTGATCCTCTGGTTAAATCACCACCAGTCAGCTCTCCCCCTCAAAGGAGATAGCAGCCTATGGTCATCTGAGACTATGGTGACTTTACCTTTACTGATTTACTTGCTGCACAATGCGGGTTGCTCTGTACCATGGCTTACTTTCATCTCAGCTGTATTGTAAACAGATTTCGGATTGCCTGACAATCTCAATGGCCTTTTCAAGGGTCAAGTCTTCCTCAGCCTGGAGCATGTCTGAGAGTACATCATCCGCCACTCCAGCAAAACTCTGTCCCCGATTAATTCTGATTTCAGGTCACTGCAGTCACAACCTTCTGTCATTCTGTACAGCTCAGTAATGAAGAGGGGAATAGGTTCTTTCTCCAGGTGGTTGGACATACTTGTTAAACTTTGGGCTTTCAAATATCTTGTTACTGCTCAAATCAAAATGTGTGTCAAACCTTGGATTCTGTGGGACTGGAAGGGACTGTAGCTCCCATGAAGGACACAGGAAAAAAAACATTAGAAGATTCTTAAATCTAGAAGAAGACCTTAAACTCTAATGAAGGCTTCACAGCTGTATCTTTCCTTCACTGCTGTGACAAAGATGGGAAAGGTATGGAAGATCTGAGATGATGAATCTGGAGGACAAAGGAAAAAGATGACAAATTTCCTGTAAGTCTTTCAGGAAAAGAAATTATTTCCCGATGATATTTCAGAAGGAATGTCTAATTTCTGTAAGGTGTGTTAGGAGAGTCACATTTTCCCCTGCGGAACGTTGCCCCATCGTGGGGCAATGAGGAGAATTGTTGAGGATATGGAGACAAGACTGCACCCTCTTCTGCAATTTGACTCATTACTATGACAAAAGGGAGAGAATTTACTGCAGACAAGTCACTCATTGGCATATTTGCTGCATAGGATTCTGCAGCTTTAGAAGCTCTGAATATTCAGCCTCAGCTTCTGTGTTGGAGTACAGCTCTAGAGGGAAGAAGATTTTCAGCACGACTAAATATGGGTATCAATTGTCTTTCACTCCTGGAAATAAGTGCTGTCAGCTCATTGGCAGTGTGATCCTCTATGGGTTTTTGATTGGAATCAAGGGTATTAAGGGAGGTGGCAGCGGAGATAGTGAATGCATTGGTTATGATATTTCAGAATTCCCTGGATTCTGGAAGGGTCACTGTGAATTGGAAACAGACTAATGTGACCCCACTATTCAAAAAGGGAGAGATGCAAAAAGTTGGAAACTATAGACCGGTTCGCTAAACCGCTGTGGTGGGGAAGTTGCTGGAATCAATTATCAAATGAGTTCTTGTCGCCTCATTTTAGGAAGGATGTGGAAGCTTTGGAAATGTTGCAACGGAGATTTACCAGGATGGCCTGGAATGGAGAGTAGGTCTTACGAGGAAAGGTTGAGGGTGCTAGGCCTTTTCTCATTAGAACGGTGAAGGATGAGGGGCGACTTGATAGAGGTTTATAAGATGATCAGGGGAATAGATTGAGTAGACAGTCAGAGACATTTTCCCGGGGTAGAACAAGCCATTACAAGGGGACATAAATTTAAGGTGAATGGTGGAAGATGTAGGGGAGATGTCAGAGGTAGGTTCTTTACCCAGAGAGTAGTGGGGGCATGGAATGCACTGCCTGTGGAAGTAGTTGAGTCGGAAACATTCGGGACCTTCAAGCGGCTACTGGATAGGTACATGGATTACGGTAGAATGGTGGGGTGTAGATTAATTTATTCTTAATCTCGGACAAAAGTTCGACACAACATCGTGGGCCGAAGGGCCTGTTCTGTGCTGTATTTTCCATGTTCTATGTTCTAAAGAGGAGATAACTGGACATTTGGAAAGACAAAGCCACCATTGTCAGCATGGTTTTATGAAGGGCAAGTCATGCTTGGAAAACTTGCTTGAGTTCTTTGACGATGTAACCAGCAAGATAGATAATGGAAAACATGTGGATGTGTTACATCTAGACTTCCAGAGGGCATTTGACAGGGTGATGCATAAAAGACGGATCAAGAAGGTGAAATTGCTGGGGATTGGGGGTAGAGCACTAGATTGGATTGAGGATTGACTGACTGACAAACAGCAGAGGTTTGGAATAAATGGTGTAATGTGAGTGTACCTTTAAGAAATGGGTGTATTACTGCAGTAATGTCAGAGAGTGGGTGGAGCAGGGCTGTCTGTCAGCTTTTACTTTCGTTTTAGGCTGTTTGCCGCAGGGTGTGTTTTAGTTAAGTTTTCAGAGCTGGATAGCTGCAGTCACGGCCAGAAGGTGTATTAGAGCCTCTCTCTAATCTAAAGACTGTAAATCGATCCTGGTGATTTAAGACTAATAACAGTAGCGACTCTAACCTGATGTGCTTCTGGTAAAAGGTGTTTGAAGTCTTATGGATGTTAAAAGGAAACTTTAAAGGATTACTTAGTGTTGTATTCTTTGGGGGTTGTATTTGAATTAATGGTTGCTAAGATGTTCACTGTATGTTTTAAAAAGATTCATAGAATAAGCATTGTGTTGCTTTCAAAAATACTTTTTCATTTCTGCTGTACCACACCTGTAGAGTGGGCCGTGCGCTCCCCATATCACAATCTATTAAGAGTTGTGGGTCAGGTGAACTCCATGATACACTTTGAGGTTTTCTAAACCCTGGCCCATAACAAATTGGGGGCTCGAGGGGGATAAAAGTCTATCTATTGGATTGGCTTAGTGAACTTAAAGACAGTGAGGGGTGAGCATATTGTGGTTGCTTTTCAGGTGTGGCATTTCAGTTTAGGTAGGGAGTGTGTTGTGGACAATGGCTCTTTCAGAGGCTCTGCAGTTTTTCGGGGTGGAGACGGTCACACGCAGTACCTTACGGACAGAGACTAAAAGCAGACTGTTAGATTTGGCAAAAACATAGAACATAGAACATGGAAAAATACAGCACAGAACAGGCCCTTCGGCCCATGATGTTGTGCCGAAACCTTGTCCTAGATTAATCATACATTATCACAGAATTTGCACCATTTGCACCCATCGAGTCTGCACCAGCTCTTAGAAAGAGCACCGTACCCAAGGTCAACACCTCCACCCTATCCCCATAACCCAGTAACTCCACCCAACACTAAGGGCAATTTTGGACACTAAGGGCAATTTAACATGGCCAGTCCACCTAACCTGCACATCTTTGGACTGTGGAAGGAAACCGGAGCGCCCGGAGGAAACCCACACACACACGGGCAGGATGTGCAGACTCCGCACAGACAGTGACCCAAGCCGGAATTGAACCTGGGACCCTGGAGCTACGAAGCAACTGTGCTATCCACAATGCTACCATGCTGCCCTAAAGAACAAATTAATCTACACTATATCATTCTACCATAATCCATGTACCTATCCAACAGCTGGTTGAAGGTCTCTAATGTTTCCGATTCAACTACTTCCACAGGCAGTGCATTCCATGCCCCCACTACTCTCTGGGTAAAGAAATATGTCCAAGCAGTGCCTCGTTTTGACGAGAAGGAGGTAGAAGCCTTTTTCATTTCATTTGAGAAGGTGGCTAAACAAATGAAATGGCACAGGACATGTGGGTATTACTGATTCAAACAAAGCTGGTAGGTCGGGCTAGTGAAGTGTTTGCATCACTACCGGAGGAGGTATCTGGGTCATATGAGGAGGTGTAAAAATCCATCGTAAGTGCATATGAACTAGTGCCTGAGGCCTACAGACAAAGGCTTAGAAATCTCAGGAAAGAACCTGGTCAGTTATACAGTAATTTTGATAGATGGATAAGGGCTTTGAAAACAGACCAAACGTATGAAGCTCTCTGAGAAATCATACCTTTGGAGGAGTTTAAAAGTTCAATTCCTGATGTAGTGAGAACTCATGTGGAAGAGCAGAGGGTTAAAACTGTGAGATTAGCAGCAGAAATGGCAGATGATTATGAATTAGTTCATAAATCAAAGCTTGGTTTCCAACATCAGTTTCAGCCTGTGAGGGATAGAAACTTGGGACATGAGAAATACTCAAGTGGTAAAGGTAAAGGTGATCTGATGGGAGATAATACCTCAGATTAAAAAAGAAATCCAAGAGGGTGGAAAGGAAATGAAAAGATTCAAATGTAATAAACTGTAATAAACCAGGCCATGTAAAGTCACAGTGTTGGTGGTTGAAGGAAAGCACTGGGTAGGCTGATGTGGTAAAACAGGATAAGACAGTGGGGTTTGTTAAAGTGGTAAAGGAAAGCCCAAGTGAAGCGAAAGAGGTGGAAAAGGTTGTACAGCCTGATCAAGAGATGATTGAGAAGGTGCCAGATCTCTTTAAAGAATTTACTTGTGTGGGTAAAGTTTACTCATGTGCATCAGGAGGAGCAGGTAAAGAAGTCACAATTTTAAGAGATACGGGAGCTAGCCAATCTTTAATGGTAAGAGATGAGGAGTTATGTAGTTTGGGAAGAATATTGCCAGAATAGGTGGTAATATGTGGAATTAAGGGTGAGAGGAGTAGTGTTCAATTATATAAGGTAAGGTTGGAAAGTCCAGTGAAAAGTGGTGAAATGGTAGTAGGAGTAATAGAGAAACTATCTTGTCCAGCAATACAGTTTATCTTGGGTAATGATATTGCTGGATCGCAAGTGGGAGTGATGCCTACTGTGGTTGATAAACCAGTGGAAAGTCAGACAACTGAAGTGTTGAAGGACGAATATCCTGGGATTTTTCCGGATTGTGTAGTAACAAGGTCGCAAAGTCACAGGTTAAGACAAGAGGAGAAATCAAAGAGTGAAGATGAAGTTGAAGTGCAATTATCAGAAACGATTGTTGATCAGATGGTTGAAAAAGAACAAGAACAGGTGGAGGATGAGGCGGATATTTTTAGTTCAGGAAAATTGGCGGAGTTAGAACAAAAAGATGTAGAACTAAAATGGATGTATCAGAAAGTATACACGGAAGAGGAATTGGAGTGTATACCAGAGTGTTATTACCGTAAAAGTGATGTCTGGATGAGAAAATGGAGACCTTTACATATGCAGGTGGATGAAAAGTGTGCAGAAGTTCATCAAGTAGTATTGCCGGTAGGGTATAAAAAGGAGGTGTTGTGAGTTGCACATGAGATACCAGTGGGAGGTCATTTGGGGATAAGGAAAACTCCAGCTAAAATCCAAAAACATTTTTATTGGCCTGGACTACAGAAAGATGTAGTTAAATTTTGTCAATCATGTCACACATGTCAAGTGATAGGGAAACCTCAAGCAGTGATAAAACCAGTGCCCTTAATACCCATTCCAGCATTTGAGGAAACTTTTACAAGAGTCCTAATTGATTGCGTAGGACCGCTTCCTAAATCCAAAAGTGGAAATCAATAACTTTTGACTATAATGGATGTGTCTACTAGGTTTCCAGAGGCCATTCCAGTACGTAATATTACAGCTAAAACGATTGTGGAGGAGTTACTCAAATTCTTTACTAGATATGGACACCCACAGAAATACAATCGGATCAAGGATCAAATTTTACCTCAAGGTTATTCAAAGAAGTTATGGATAGCTGAGGAATAAAATAATTTAAATCAACTGTGTACCATCCAGAATCGCAGGGAGCGTTAGAAAGGTGGCATTAGACATTAAAGACAATGTTGAGGGCTTATTGTCAAGATTATCCAGAGGATTGAGATAAAGGAATTCCATTCGCACTGTTTGCAATTAGGGATGCACCTAATGAGTCAACCAAATTTAGTCCTTTTGAACTAATTTTTGGTCATGAGGTAAGAGGACCACTTAAATTGATTGAGGAAAAATTGGTGAGTGAGAAATCGGAAATTACATTATTGGATTACGTGTCAAATTTTAGGGAACGATTAAATAGAGCAGGTGAATTGGCTAGACAACATTTAAAAGTTGCACAAAATGTGATGAAACGGGTAGCGGACAAGAAATCCAAAGTTCGTAGTTTTGCCAGTGGAGATAAAGTTTTAGTGTTGTTGCCAGTGGTAGGGGAACCTTTAAAAGCTAGGTTTTGTGTGACCTTATCAGATTGAAAGGAAATTAAGTGAGGTGAATTATGTGGTTAAAAACACCAGATAGAAGGAAGACTCACCGAGTGTGTCATGTGAATATGCTTAAAAGGTACTTTGAAAGGGAAGGAGAGAAAAAGGAGGAGGTTTTAATGATTCTAACTCAAAGTGACGAACCAAATCCAGAGGACTGTGACTTTGACATACCTCAAATTAAATTGGAAAATGGGGGTGTTCTTAAAAATTGGGATAAATTGTTGAGTTACCTTCCAGAGGAAAAACGGACTGACCTGAAAGAGTTATTGATATCACATGGGCATATTTCTGGAGATAAATTGGGAAGTACTAAAATGGCTATACATGATGTAGATGTGGGAAATGCTGTTCCACTCAAACAACATCCATACAGACTTAACCCTTTAAAATTGGCACAGGTTAACA
Source organism: Scyliorhinus torazame (assembly GCF_047496885.1). NCBI lineage: Eukaryota > Metazoa > Chordata > Chondrichthyes > Carcharhiniformes > Scyliorhinidae > Scyliorhinus > Scyliorhinus torazame. The sequence continues at coordinate 88,237,919 of NC_092719.1, forward strand.
AAGAGATTGAGAGTATGCTTAAAAATGGCATAATTGAAGTGGGTTGCAGCCAATGGACTCACCCATAGTGATGGTCCCAAAACCAGATGGTACCCAATGGTTGTGTGTGGACTATAGAAATGATAATGCAGTTACAAGAACGGACTATTATCCTATCCCACGTTTGCAGGATTGCATTGAGAAAGTGAGACAATCAGCTTTTATTTCCAAACTGAATTTACTTAAAGGTTACTGGCAGGTACCTTTATCCGAAAGAGAGACGGAGATTTCAGCTTTTGTGACTCTAGATGGTATATACCAATTCAAAGTTATGCCATTTGGCATGAAAAACACCCCAGCCACATTTCAACGGTGAACTAACAAAGTTGTTTCAGGATTACCCAATTGTGCGGCATACATCGACGATCTGGTAATTTTCAGCCAGACATGGAAAGAACATTTAAAACATCTGATGGAGTTATTCAATCGACTTCAGGAGGCGGGTCTGGTGATAAACCTAGTCAAAAGTGAATTTGGAAAAGCCCAAGTCACTTTCCTTGGCCATACAATCGGACAGGGTTGAATGGTCACACAGGATGTGGAACCAACAGTTATTGAAGAGTTTTCAATACCCTCGAGACAAAGGAAATAATGCGATTTCTTGGCATAAGTGGATTTGTTCAAACATTTGTGCAAATGTTTTGTCGCGTGATTGCTCCACTGACGGACTTTTTCAAGAAGCGTAACAAAATTCCAGTGGACAGCAGAGTCTCAACAGGCATTTGACGGCCTGAAAGCTGTGATAACCAATGCTCATGTGTTGGAGAATTACAAGGGACTCTGTGATCAGATTGAACTATAGTATCTGACTTTAAAGAGAAATGCCGAGGTGTAGAGAAATGGACGGATCGTGCAGAGACCTTCTTGTTCAAAGAGACTGTCAATCGAGAAGGATTTCAGTTGGAGGAAGAAAAACAAAAAAAAATGGACTATATTATTATACCTGTTTGCGTGTGTTGTTTTTTGAAATGAAAAAGTATATTTACTCTGTGCATTTCTTAAAGGATATGAAAAGGTGAAAAATGAAACCATCTTGAAGTTGATGGGTTTTTTTTTCTTGGGGGGAGGTGTCATGTGAGAGTACCTTTAAGTAATGGGTGTTTATAAATGGGTGTGTATATAAGTATCTGTAGTGAGAGTACCTTTAAGAAATGGGTGTTTATTACTGCAGTGATGTCAGAGAGTGGGTGGAGCTGGGCTGTCTGTCAGCTTTTTACTTTTGTTTTAGGCTGTTAGCTGCCGGGTGTGTTTTAGTTTAGTTTTCAGAGCTGGATAGCTGCAGACACAGCCAGAAGTCTCTCTCTGTAATTTAAAGACTGTAAATCGATCCTGGTGATTTACAACTAATAACAGTAGTGACTTTAACCTGATGTGCTTCTGGTAAAAGGTGTTTTAAGTCTTATGGATGTTAAAAGGAAAGCTTAAAGGATTACTTAGTGTTGTATTCTTTGGGGGTTGTATTTGAATTAATGGTTGCTGAGATGTTCACTGTATGTTTTAAAAAGGTTAACTTGAGTTCATAGAATAAAAATTGTTTTGCTTTAAAAAATATGTTTCCATTTCTGCTGTACCACACCTGTAGCGTGGGCCGTGTGCTCCCCATACCACAATCTATTAAAAGTTGTGGATCAGGTGAACTCCATGATACACTTTGGGGTTCTCTGAACGCTGGCCCATAACAAATGGTACTTCTCTGGCTGGCGAACTAGTGGGGTGCCGCAGGGGTCAGTCCTCGGACATCAACTGTTTACAATCTGTAAAAATGATCTGCAAGCAGGAACAGAGAGTAACATAGCAAAATCTGCTGATGATACTAAAATCGGTGGGAAAGCAGGCAGTGAAGAGGAGATAAAGATTTTACAGATGGATATAGATAGGCTAAGTGTGAGGTTATCCATTTTGGCTGAAAAAATAGAAAGGCAAATTATCTGAATGGAAAGCAGATTCAAAATGCGTCTGGGCAGAGGGATCTGGGTGTCTTTGTTCTGAAATCGCAGAAAGTCAGTATGCAGGTACAGCATGTAATAAAAAAGGCAAATGGAATGTTTGCATTTGTTGCAAAAGGACTGGAGAATAAAAGTCGAGAGGTGTTGTTGCAGTTGCATAGGGTGTTGGTGAGACCACATCTGGAATATTGTGTCCAGTTTAGGTCTCCTTCTTTGAGGGAGGATGTGGTGGCATTGGAGGCAATTCAGAGGAGGTTCACCAGATTGATTCCAGGAATGAGGGATGGGATTCTCCGATCCCCCGCCGGGTTGGAGAATCCCCAGGGGGCGGTGCGAATCCTGCCCCGCCGCTCCGACGCCGGCTGCCGTATTTTCCGCCGCCAATTGTGGGAATTGGAACTTGGTAATTTGGTGCAGTGAGGTCATCAGGAAAGGTAAGTGGTAAGTCTAATTCTGCTATTTTTCAGTTAAAAGTGCAGTGTGTAGCTTAGTGTCTGATTGGCTGAAGCTGCCCCCACCCTAATTGCTCAGAGGCAGTTATCTGTCAGTCACCTGAGGCCTGTTTAGTGGCACATAGGTGTACATTGTATTCTTCTCCTTGAAGCTTAAGTAGTGTGAGTCACCCTGGTTAGCTGAAGTCTGTACAAAAGCCAGACAGAAAGCGCACTTAGGAAGCTTTGCGCAGGTCAAGGAGACACATTCTGAGTGAGTGAGACACAGCCAGAGTGGGAATTGGAACTTGGTAATATGGTGCAGGGAGGTAATTCGGTGCAGGGTGGGAGAAAGTGCTTTTTCCCGACTGTTTTGTTCTCTTTCTTCTGGCCTGTAACTGTTAATCTGCAGGAGAGAACCAGAGAGCATCCTAGGAAGGTAAGTGATTTTTATTTTTATTTTTATTACCTTTTCAAATTGTGTCAGGGGGAAAACTGAAGTGACATCACAGTAAAGCTGTGACCTGATTGGCTGGTTGGGAATCTACACTAAATTTAAAAATTAAGCATTGTTAAACTAATTAAACAGAATTACTTAATTACTTAATAATAATTTAGAGGGGTATCTAAGCCAGAGATCAGAGAGTACTGTATTTAGCTTTCACATTTATAGTAGAAACCTAGTGTTAGGAAACATATAGTTAACAGTAACTTAAAAAAAAAATGTTTTACATTTAATTTACTAATTAATTAACGCAATGTCAATTTGAGGGGTGCAGTGCTCTGGCTGTGAGATGTGGCAGGTCCGGGAGGCTTCCAGCGTCCTGGATGGCTTAATCTGCAGAAGTGCACCCAACTGGAGCTCCTCACACACCGCATGGTTCAGTTGGAGCAGCAGTTGGATGCACTGATGAGCATGCAGGTGGCGGAAAACATCATAGATAGCAGTTATATAAATGTGGTCACACCCATGGTGCAGGCAGAGAAATGGGTGATCACCAGAAGGGGCAGGCAGTCAGTGCAGGAATCCCCTATGGTTGTCCCCCTCTCGAACAGATATACCCCTTTGGTTACTGTCGGGGGGGGGGGGGGTAGCCTATCAGGGGAAAACAGCAGCAGCCAGAGCCGTGGCACCACGGCTGGCTCTGATGTTCAACAGGGAGGGTCAAAGCGCAGAAGAGCAATTGTCATAGGGGACTCTATAGTCAGGGGCACAGATAGGCGCTTCTGTGGACGTGAAAGGGACTCCAGGATGGTATGTTGCCTCCCTGGTGCCAGGGTCGAGGATGTCTCAGAACGGGTAGCAGGCATCCTGAAGGGGGAGGGCAAACAGGCAGAGGTCGTTGTACATATTGGTACTAACGACATAGGCAGGAAGCGGCATGAGGTCTTGCAGCAGGTGTTCAGGGAGCTAGGCAGAAAGTTAAAAGACAGGACCTCTAGGGTTGTAATCTCGGGATTACTCCCTGTGCCACGTGCCAGTAAGGCTAGAAATAGTAAGATAGAGCAGCTAAACATGTGGCTAAACAGCTGGTGTAGGAGGGAGGGTTTCCATTATCTGGACCACTGGGAGCTCTTCTGGGCAGGTGTGGCCTGTATCAGAAGAACGGGTTATATTCTCAACTGGAGAGGCATAAATATCCTGGCCGCGAGGTTTTCTAGTGTCACACGGGAGGTTTTAAACTAGTATGGCAGGGGGGTGGGTACCGGAGCAATAGGTCAGAAGGTGAAAGCATTGAGGGAGAACTAGGGAATAGGGCCAGTACGGCTCCGAGGAGGAGCAGACAGGGAGATGTTGCTGAAAACAGTGGCCTGAAGTGCATATGTTTTAATGCAAGAAGTATTGCGGGTAAGGCAGATGAACTTAGAGCTTGAATCAGTACTTGGAACTATGATGTTGTTGCCATGACAGAGACCTGGTTGAGGGAAGGACAGGATTGGCAGCTAAACGTTCCAGGATTTAGATGTTTCAGGCGGGATAGAGGGGGATGTGAAAGGGGTGGTGGAGTTGCGCTGCTGGTTAGGGAGAATATCACCGCTGTACTACGGGAGGACACCACAGAGGGCAGCGATGCTATATGGGTAGAGATCAGGAATAAAAAGGGTGCAGTCACAATGTTGGGGATTTACTGCAGGCCTTCCAACAGCCAGCGGGAGATAGAACAGCAGATAGGTAGACAGATTTTGGAAACGAGTAAAAACAACAGGGTTGTTGTGATGGGAGACTTCAACCTCCCAAATATTGACTGGGGCTCACTTAGTGCCAGGGGCTTAGACGGGGCAGAGTTTGTAAGGAGCATCCAGGAGGGATTCTTAAAACAATATGTAGATCGTCCAACTAGAGAAGGGGCTGTACTGGACCTGGTATTCGGGAATGAGCCCATCCAGGTGGTAGAAGTTTCAGTAGTGGAGCATTTCGGGAACAGTGACCACAATTCAGTAAGTTTTAAAGTGCTGGTGGACAAGGATAAGAATGGTCCGAAGGTGAATGTGCTAATTTGGGGGAAGGCTAATTATAACAATATTAGGCGGGAATTGAAGAACCTAGATTGGGGGCGGATGTTTGAGGGTAAATCAACATCTGACATGTGGGAGGCTTTCAAATGTCAGTTGAAAGGAATTCAGGACCGGCATGTTCCTGTATGGAAGAAGGATAAATACGGCAAATTTCGGGAACCTTGGATAATGAGAGATATTGTAGGCCTCGTCAAAAAGAAAAAGGAGGCATTTTTCAGGGCTAGAAGGCTGGGAACAGACGAAGCCTGTGTGGAATATAAGGAAAGTAGGAAGGAACTTAAGCAAGGAGTCAGGAGGGCTAGAAGGGGTTACGAAAAGTATTGGCACATAGGGTTAAGGAAAATCCCAAGGCTTTCTACACGTACATAAAAAGCAAGATGGGTAGCCAGGGAAAGGGTTGGCCCACTGAAGGATAGGGAAGGGAATCTATGTGTGGAGCCAGAGGAAATGGGTGAGGTACTAAATTAATACTTTGCATCAGTATTCACCAAAGAGAAGGAATTGGTGGTTGTTGAGTCTGGTGAAGGGTGTGTAGATAGCCTGGGTCACATTGAGATCCAAAAAGACGAGGTGTTGGACGTCTTGAAAAATATTAAGGTGGATAAGTCCCCAGGGCCTGATGGGATCTACCCCAGAATACTGAAGGAGGCTAGAGAGGAAATTGCTGAGGCCTTTACATAAATCTTTGGATGCTCACTGTCTTCAGGTGATGTCCCGGAGGACTGGAGAATAGCCAATGTTGTTCCTTTGTTTAAGAAGAGTAGCAAAGATAATCCAGGGAACTACAGGCTGGTGAACCTTACGTCAGTGGTAGGGAAATTACTGGAGAGAATTCTTCGAGACAGGATCTACTCCCATTTGGAAGCAAATGGACGTATTAGCGAGAGGCAGCATGGTTTTCTGAAGGGGAGGTCATGTCTCACTAACTTGATAGAGTTTTTCGAAGAGGTCACAAAGATGATTGATGCAGGTAGGGCAGTGGATGTTGTCTATATGTACTTCAGTGAGGCCTTTGACAAGGTCCCTCATGGTAGACTGGTACAAAAGGTGAAGTCACACGGGATCAGGGGTGAGCTGGCAAGATGGACACAGAACTGGCTAGGTCATAGAAGGCAGAGAGTAGCAATGGAAGGATGCTTTTCTAATTGGAGGGCTGTGACCAGTGGTGTTCCACAGGGATCAGTGCTGGGACCTTTGCTCTTTGTAGTAGATATAAATGATTTGGAGGAAACTGTAACTGGTCTGATTAGTAAGTTTGCAGACGACACAAAGGTTGGTGGAATTGCGGATAGCGATGAGGACTGTCAGAGGACACAGCAGGATTTAGATCGTTTGGAAACTTGGGCGGAGAGATGGCAGATGGAGTTTAATCCGGACAAATGTGAGGTAATGCATTTTGGAAGGTCCAATGCAGGTAAGGAATGTACAGTGAATGGTGGAACCCTCAAGAGTATTGAAAGTCAGAAAGATCTAGGTGTACAGGTCCATAGGTCACTGAAAGGGGCAACACAGGTGGAGAAAGTAGTCAAGAATGCATATGGCATGCTTGCCTTCATTGGCCGGGGCACTGAGTATAAGAATTGGCAAGTCATGTTGCAGCTGTATAGAACCTTAGTTAGGCCACACTTGGAGTATAGTGTTCAATTCTGGTCACCACACTACCAGAAGGATGTGGAGGCTTCAGAGAGGGTGCAGAAGAGATTTACCAAGCTGTTGCCTGGTATGGAGGGCATTAGCTATGAGGAGCGGTTGATTAAACTCGGTTTGTTCTCACTGGAACGACGGAGGTTGAGGGGCGACCTGATAGAGGTCTACAAAATTATGAGGGGCATAGACAGAGTGGATAGTCAGAGCCTTTTCCCCAGGGTAGAGGGGTCAATTACTAGGGGTCATAGGTTTAAGGTGCGAGGGGCAAGGTTTAGAGGAGATGTACGAGGCAAGTCTTTTACACAGAGGGTAGTGGGTGCCTGGAACTCGCTCCCGGAGGAGGTGGTGGAAGCAGGGACGATAGTAACATTTAAGGGGCATCTTGACAAATACATGAATAGGATGGGAATAGAGGGATACAGACCCAGGAAGTGTAGAAGATTTTAGTTTAGACGGGCAGCATAGTCGGCACAGGCTTGGAGGGCCGAAGGGCCTTTTCCTGTGTTGTACTTTTCTTTGTTCTTTGTTCGGTTTTCGGGCAGGGGCGGGGATCACGCCATGCCGATGGGGGGCCATTTGCAGCAGCCCCCCCGGCAATTCTCCGGGCCCTAACGGGCCAAGCGTCCATCGGTTTCTGGCCAGTCCCGCCGGCGTAAATTGGACATGATTCCACATGGCGGGACCTGGCTGGTAGGCCACCTGGTGCAGTCCTCGGTGGGGTGCTGGGGGATCCGACCCTGGGGGGGGCCACCACGGTGGCCTGGCCCACAATTGGGCCCCCCGATCTGCGGGCGGGCCTGTGCCGTGGGGGCACTCCTTCCTTCCGCGCCGGCCCCTGTAGGTCTCCGCCATGGCCATTGCGGAGAAGACTTCCCCCCCCCCCCCCACTGTGCATGCACCAGAATACACTGGCCGGTCTGCGCATGCGCTAAACCACGCCGGCGATTCTGCGCTTGCGCTATCTCGCGCAGTCCCTTCGCCGCCGGCTGACACGGCGCCAACCGCTCCGCCGCCGGCCTTGTCCCTGGAAGTGCGGAGAATCCCGCAACTTCTGGTTGGCCCGCGCCGGAGTGGTTCGTGCCGTTCTTGGCGCCGGTGTCGGGCCAATTCGACGATTGCGGTGAATCCCGCCCGAAAGGTTTGACGTATGAGGAGAGATTTAAACAGTTTGGGCTTATACTCGCTGGAGTTTAGAAAGATGAGAAGAGATCTGATCAAGGTATATAAAATTCTAAAAGGGATTGATAAATTAAACGTAAACCAAGTATTCCCCCTTGTGGGGAAATCTAGAACGAGAGGTCCCAGAAATAAGTTGAGAGGCGATTGATTTAGAACTGAGATGAGGAGATTCTGCTTCTCGCAGAGGGAGGTGAAGTTGTGGAACTCACTGTCCCATAGTGCGGTGGAGTCAGAGTCATTAAATGGTTCAAAAAGGAGATAAATATATTTCTGATTTTAAAAAACAAGTTAAAGGAATATGGCTAACAGGTAGGGAAGTGGATTTGAAACCAGTAAGAGATCAGCCATGATCTGATTGAATGGCAGGGCAGGCCCGAAGGGCTGAATTGCCTACTTCTGTTCCTAATTTCTATGTTCCTAAACAGGTCATTATCTCTGGAAGTCTCTTCGTCATCCACTAGCAACAGAACAGGTATTGCATTGGCAGGTTCAGTGGAATAAAGATCTGAATTCTGCTCAGCTGCTAGAAATACATCTAACTCCTCAAAACCAGTGGCTTCAGAGGGCGTATATGTCAATTGAGTAATGGACTTAGGACCTCATCCTCCAACAGATCACTCTATGCTGCATTGGCCTCTTCTTCATTGCTTTCTTCAGGAAAGAAACAAATTGCGTCCAGTTCAGGTTAATACTTATACTACAGTCCATATAATCTCTTGCGTTCCCACTCAATCAATTCAGCCCCCAAGTCACATTCGCCAGAAACTGTATTGTAACTGCGATCCCTGGTGAGGTTATCACCTGAATTGCAGTCTCCTGCAGAATTTCCTGAGGTTCTGATAATCTGGTGGAGGCGGTAGCATATTGGTATTAGTAAATCAGAGACCCAGAGTAACGCTCTGGGGACCCAGGTACAAATCCCACCACTGGAGATGGTGAAATTTGAATTCAATAAAATTCTGGAATTAAAAGTCTATTAATGACCTTGAAACCATTGTCGTAAAAACCCATCTGGTTCACTAATGTCCTTTAAGGAAGGAAATCTGCCATCCTTACCTGGTCTGGCCTACATGTGACTCCAGACCCACAGCAATGTGGTTGATTCTTAAAGGCAATTGTGGATGCGCAATAAATGCTGGCACAGCCTGCATTGCCCACATCCCATGAACAAATAAATAAATAATCTTGTTAACGTGGACTGCACAGAGATTCTTTTTTTCTGTCCTTTTAACAAATCCCACTATGGGTCTGGTTGGTTCTAGGAAAACTGAAGCAGCAGCACTAAAGATGTCCAATTCACAAATCCTGCTCTAACCCCACCTTGACCTTCCTGTCCTGTTTAACTTTATTACACTGTCATGGGAGTGTCCCTTTAAGAAATGTTTTTGGGGCAGCACGGTGGCACAGTGGGTAGCACTGCTGCTTCATGGCACTGAGGTCCCAGGTTCGATCCCCGATCTGGGTCACTGCCCGTGTGGAGTTTGCACATTTTCCCCGTGTTTGCGTGGGTTTCACCCCCACAAGCCAAAGATGTGCAGGCTAGGTGGATTGGCCACGTTAAATTGCCCCTTAATTGGAAAAAAAATTGGGTACTCTAAATTTAAAAAAAGAAATGTCTTTGTCTTATCACATGGCTTCAGCGATGTCATTGGATGGGAGGAGCTGGGCTGTGGCTCGGGGGTTTACTTTCGCTTTGAGTTTGAACTGGTTTGTGCAGCACAGATTGAAAAAGAAGTGTTTCTCCATCTGCATTTTAAAAGCTGTTTCCGGATTGCTTGATAACTAGAAAATAAATAATTGTTTTCTGGAAGAAATTTAAACCTGCTGCTTTGGAAAGGACACGAGCATCCAAACCAGGTCTTGAGTGCTGGATGCTGGGCCACACCTTTGAAAAGGGGTTTCTGGGATCTTGTTATTAAATTGGAACAGCTTAAGGGGAAAGTTATTAAGGGTTATACCTAGAGTACTGTAGCTGTGTGGGGTATTTTTGTTGGTAGCTAATAAAAATGCTTACTGTGTGTGTTTGTAAAATTTTTGAACTAAATTCGTAGAATAAACTTTGTTTTTGATTAAAAGTGCTTAAGGCCTCGGTTCAATAACACCTGAAAGGCAGGCCCTTGTGCTCATCGTAACCAAAATAAATAAACAGTTGTAGGTCAGGTGAACTCAATGATACTCTTCTAAACCCTGGCTCATAACATACACACATAGATGACCTTGTAAGTGTGTCTTCTATTCCCCTGCCTTCTGCAGCTCTCCTTAGTCTGCAGCTCTCCTCAGTGCCAGCCACATGGCTTTCCTATGTTAAATCCTTACCTGATGGCATTACTTCCAGGTCAAGGATAACCAAGTCATATGCACCCGTATTCCCTATTATTCAAGGGAATTACAACGTTTCAATTAATACCAGCAGTTAAAAGTCTTCTTCAAACATTCTTAAAAACAATTAATCCTTTTGTTGTTGTACAGAACTTGAATGTGGCTGAAAGAATAGACATGCTGTCAAAGCTTTACATCCTGCACTAACCAGGACTGTTGACTATTGCTAACTGTTCCCTGGTGTATTCTCCATGGCAATGCCGCTACCAATCAGAGTCCACTTTCCATCCAGCCAGCTCCCTCTTCCGATGCAGTATAAATTGTTGTTCTCTTTACAATTGATATTCCTGCAAACCTGTCCTGATGATGTAAGATGAAAATCTTTGAGACAATGAACCAACTAGTCGTCCAGCCCTGCCATGGGTTACCCGGCGGTGAGGGGCGTATTCAATGGGAAACCTCCTTGACAAAGGCGCAACCAGACAATCCTGTCGCCGGCCAATGGTGAACCGCCTTCGCAGCTGGATGCAAGGTTTCTTTTGAGCAAAAATGAAAAACAATCACTTTAAGGTCAAAGATTGTCCATATCTATCTAGTTTGTACCTGAACTATCTCTTGCTTGGGATTTCAATTGCTCCATTACAGTTTTACCCTGTGGTCTACGTTATTCTCTAAGTCTGAATAAAGATTGTAGACTTCCAGTTAACACAAATACTTTATTCAATGGGTTTGTTCTGTTTCCAGAGCTTAACTAGATATAATACAGTCAAGAGGTATGACCAGTGAAGCTAAGGTAAGCTGCCTATGCTGAGCTGTCTCTGTGTGCTGCTGCTCACTAGCCCTGTGCTTCTGAAAGAGGTGGATCCTGCCTTGGGCTCGACCCTTTATACCCATCTCTGATGCTGCCCTCCAGTGATGCTGTGGCTGTTACATTTTTGCTGCTGTCCCTGGTGTATGTGCAGATGTACAGATCACTACATCGCCCCCCTTTTGATTTGATATGTTTTCTAGATTGGCCGCAAGAAAACTGTACAGAACAAGTGGTGAGAATAAGCAAATCTGCACACTGCGAAAATGATAAAGTAATACAGAAACAATTAACTGTGTTGTGAGTCCATCATGAGAAATGTTCATATTCGTCTTGTGGGGGTGTTGAAGTGTCGTTACAAATCGATCGGTCGGGTGCCTTACGGCTTCTGCTGGAGCATCTTAATGGTGGTAGTAGGGATGATGGTTTGATGTCATCAAGAGTAAAGCTGATTTGCTCGTTTGTTCTGGAGCAGATGTGAATTCATGAGATTTTCGTTCATGCCATGGCATATTTGTAGTCTTGTCATTGTTTCGCAGTGTGCTGTGGCATTGTCCTTCACATGCAGAGTTGTACCATGTTGTACAGGTCGTTGTTTCATTGTTGTTGTTTCTGTCGTTTCTGCCTTTGTTGTTTTCATTGGCGTTCTTGTTGTTGTCATTCTTGTTGTTCTTTTTGTCGCGCTTGTTGATTCTGTTTTGGTTGTTTTTGCTTTTATTCTTGTTCTTTTTCTTGTCGTGCTTGTTGTTTCTGGGATGCTTCTTGGTGCTTTTATCGTTCTTGTTGCACTGCATGTTGTTTTTGTTGTTGCTGTTGTTGTTCTTGTTTCTGCTGTGCTTCTTGCGGTTTTTGTTGTTCCTGTTGCGCTCAATGAGTGTTCCGTTTGGATGATGTGAGTCATTGTCACAGTTATTGGTGTCAGTGTCCTTTGTGGTCTCTGCTACATTGAGCGTATCTTCTTGAGAATTGTGAGAATGATCTGATGTTGCATTGATGTTGGTGACATCAGTCATTTGTGGTGGATCGATTCATCTTCTTTGCTTACTTGGTACTCCTCGTCTAGAGTCATTTCTGGTTCACTTGAATCATCATTCATTTCTACGTGCTCCTCTTTTGGAGTCATTTCAGGTTCACTTGAATGATCATTGATTTCTTAGTGCTCCTCTTTTGGAGTCATTTCAGGTTCATTTGAATCATCTGTGATCTCTTTGTGCTCCTTTTCTGGAGTCAAAATCTCCAAGATTTCTATTGACGTAGTCTCTCTGGACTCTTGTTGCTCCTCTTCTGGAGTCAAAATCTTCAGGATTTCTATTGACGTGGTCTCTCTGGATTCTTGATGCTCCTCTCCCGGAGTCAAAATCTTCAAGATTTCAATTGACGTTGTCTCTCTGGACTCATGGGTGGCCGTCCTCTGATTATTGAGTACTTCTGTGCTGACGAGCTGAGATATGTCAGTCTCGCTGTGATCCTGCACATCCTGTATGGGAATTGTGATTTCTTCATCACTTGTCTCACATACAGTGGGTAGGCATTCAGTGTCTTCTTCTGGTGACTCAAATAAGCTTGATAGATTTTCATGGTCTTGTACATGCATGGCGTTCGCTATGGAGTGTTTGCTTGCTTCCATTTTTGAGTCTGTCACCGAGCTGTCTGTGGAGGCTTGCATCACTCTCTTTGTGGAGGCTTGCGTCGCTCTCTTTGTGGAGTCCTTCATCGCTCTCTCTGTGTAGTCCTTCATCGCTCTCTCTGTGGAGTTTGTCATCGCTCTCTCTGTGGAGTCTGCCATCACTCTCTCTGTGGAGTCTGTCATCACTCTCTTTGTGGAGTCGTGCAGTGTTCTCGCTGTAGAGTCGATCTGTGCTCTCTCAACGGAGTCGTTCTGTGCTCTCTGTGTGGCGTCGTCTTCGTCTTGGGTATTGCTGTCATCCAATGTATGGACGATCTGCCCTGGCACCATGGTATTGGATTCATCTACCATGAGAAGAGTCGTATTGAGCTTTTCAACCGTGTTGCTGATGCTGTGATCAGGATCTCCGAATACCTCAGCCATGTCTGAGCAGTATTGTGTGTACTGTTCGTTGGACAAATCATCGCTTTCTGTTTCGGAGTTATGATCGTTCTCTTCATGTTCAATGAACAAATCATCTTGCGTGGAGGCTGGGACCCTTCGTGGTGCGTGGACCACTCTCTGTTTCTTGGCGTGAATACAATAAAGATTATTAATATAAAATGGCTTCCTGACATTATGGAATCTAACAGATTGTGGGGAAAAGGCAACATGCGGAATAATAACAGCGCCAGAAAATTCAGACTGAGATTTTTCTGGTGCAATAGCGTGTAATAAATGGTAACTTGGTATAATAATGCAATTCATTTTATAAATATTGTCATTTTAAAATGTTGTTATTTTATAAATACGGTACCTGAACTGTGAGTTTTAAATATTATCAAAAACTGTATCGAACGTATTTGATTATTGAGCTCAATTGTTTAAAAGTTTTTTCTTGGAATTGCCAGTCACATGAGGCCATAGTAACAGAGTAGACAGGGAAGTTCTTTCAGATTTTGTTTATTGTGTTTAAGGGGAACCTCGATCAAAGCCCAGAGTGCTAAAAGAGATGGCGAGGGAAATTGCAAATGCACTAGTGATAATTTACCAAAATTCACGAGACTCTGGGGTGATCCCGGCGGATTGGAAATTAGCAAACGTGACACCACTGTTTAAAAAAGGAGGTAGGCAGAAAGTGGGTAATTATAGGCCAGTGAGCTTAACTTCGGTAGTAGGGAAGATGCTGGAATCTGTCATCAAGGATGAAATAGCGAGGCATCTGGATGGAAATTGTCCCATTGGACAGACGCAGCATGGGTTCATAAAGGGCAGGTCGTGCCTAACTAATTCAGTGGAATTTTTTGAGGACATTAACAGTGCGGTAGATAACGGGGAGCCAATGGATGTGGTATATCTGGATTTCCAGAAAGCCTTTGACAAGGTGCCACACAAAAGGTTGTTGCATAAGATAAAGATGCATGGCATTAAGGGGAAAGTAGTAGCATGGATCGAGGATTGGTTAATTAATAGAAAGCAAAGAGTGGGGATTAATGGGTGTTTCTCTGGTTGGCAATCAGTAGCTAGTGGTGTCCCTCAGGGATCAGTGTTGGGCCCACAACTGTTCACAATTTACATAGATGATTTGGAGTTGGGGACCAAGGGCAATGTGTCCAAGTTTGCAGACGACACTAAGATAAGTGGTAAAGCAAAAAGTGCAGAGGATACTGGAAGTCTGCAGAGGGATTTGGATAGGCTAAGTGAATGGGCTAGGGTCTGGCAGATGGAATACAATGTTGACAAATGTGAGGTTATCCATTTTGGTAGGAATAACAGCAAAAGGGATTATTATTTAAATGATAAAATATTAAAACATGCTGCTGTGCAGAGAGACCTGGGTGTGCTAGTGCATGAGTCGCAGAAAGTTGGTTTTCAGGTGCAACAGGTGATTAAGAAGGCAAATGGAATTTTGTCCTTCATTGCTACAGGGATGGAGTTTAAGACTAGGGAGGTTATGCTGCAATTGTATAAGGTGTTAGTGAGGTCACACCTGGAGTATTGTGTTCAGTTTTGGTCTCCTTACTTGAGAAAGGACGTACTGGCACTGGAGGGTGTGCAGAGGAGATTCACTAGGTTAATCCCAGAGCTGAAGGGGTTGGATTACGAGGAGAGGTTGAGTAGACTGGGACTGTACTCGTTGGAATTTAGAAGGATGAGGGGGGATCTTATAGAAACATATAAGATTATGAAGGGAATAGATAGGATAGATGCGGGCAGGTTGTTTCCACTGGCGGGTAAAAGCAGAACTAGGGGGCATAGCCTCAAAATAAGGGGAAGTAGATTTAGGACTGAGTTTAGGAGGAACTTCTTCACCCAAAGGGTTGTGAATCTATGGAATTCCTTGCCCAGTGAAGCAGTAGAGGCTCCTTCATTAAATGTTTTTAAGATAAAGACAGATAGTTTTTTGAAGAATAAAGGGATTAAGGATTATGGTGTTCGGGCCGGAAAGTGGAGCTGAGTCCACAAAAGATCAGCCATGATCTCATTGAATGGTGGAGCAGGCTCGAGGGGCCAGATGGCCTACTCCTGCTCCTAGTTCTTATGTTCTTATGTTCTAATATGGAAGGAACAGCAGATTATAGGGAACAGGAACAGCAGGTGCCGAGTGTGAACATCGACCAGTTTGTTTATGTCCTGTATATTCTGTCCAATGCTATTCATGCCATGACAATAACGCTTGATGATTTTGGTCTTTGAATTATCTGATTAACTTTGACATTTTAACATTATTTATTCTGGCTGCACAGTTTTGTAAAGTACACACATTTTGATAAACAAGATATTCAAAAAGTATTTCATAAACTCCACCGATATATAATATTCCTGCAAGATACAATATAGTATAGAACCATAGAAATGTTACAGTGCTGAAAAAGGCCATTCAGCCCATTGTGGTTACTCCACCCCAAAAAAGAGTAAAAAGAAACACGTTTTGTTTCTTTTGTAATATGAAACTGGGTGGAATCCTACCACACCTCCCCGGCAGGATATTCCCTTCCCACCAAAGATGCTGGAATTTGAAACGGTTGGTCCGATTTTACAGCCCCTCCCCCACCGTGAAGGTGTTGGGGGATCAACGGGAAGGGGGTGGGGCCGGTTGTTGGGGTAATGGGGAGGGGGTAAGGAGTGTTAAAGGATCATGGGGAGGGGGTGGAGCAGGATGTTGTGGAGCCATAGGGAGAGGGTGGGGCAGGGAGTTGGGGGCACGGGGAGGAGCTGAAGGGTATTGGGATGTCACGGGGAGGGGGCAGAGTGTTGTGGAGTCATGGGGAGGAGGCAAGCCAGGATGTTGAGGGGTCACGTTAAGGCACAAAGCCTTTATGTTTGTCTTTTTAACATTACTTGTCTCATTGCCAATATTTTCAGTGTGGCCCTGTTTGAATCTGGCCCTTGGTTTCCCTGCCTATCACTGTTCTTATTCCCCTTTCTGTCTTTTGTTTCTGTCCTTGTTTCCTCCTCCTCATCTCCTTGCATAGGTTCCCAACCCCCCTGTCATTTTAGTTTAAACCCACCCCAGTTACTCAGATCTACAATAGTAATATTTGCAAATCGGTATTTATTTGTCTGTTTACTCTGTTCAATGTACAGACGCCTCTCATGGAGGGATCCCACATCTTGTTTGCACCAACCAGTAATGAAGTATTGAAAGGACTAACTCACATAGTGGATCATTTAGTCCTTAGTGCCCAGCGGATACCGAGAATTGAATACCAGCTCTTTCAGGTAACTATCTGGTTCAGTCTGTATCTGCCTCTCAGTAACTGTTCATGTCTTGCCCGTGTACCAGTCATTGGGCTGTTACAGCAGACCCAGTCTGGTGCTGGGTATCTGCTTCCAACAATCAATCTGCTGCCCTTCATACAGGGAACCTGGAGGCTGAATGGAAAATCCCAGTCGGCCTCCACCACCTACCTTTGAAACAGCTCCTACTGAGTTTCATTGACTGTCTGCCTTGTGAGGGTGGGTGGCCTTGCCCAGCCCCCAACACATACCCGCTAAAATGGCTGACGTCGGGAGGAGGATCAGGAATCTAGTTGGCCTTGTCATCTTTTAGCCCCATCCATCCCCTTTCTCAAATTCAGCCCTCTGGGTCTGATTATAACCCACCCCATTATACACAGTTACATCTGACCTTTATATGTGCTGCTGTTAGTCTGCCATATTGGGATTTCCAAATCCATATAAAAAACATATCATTTCATCTCATATCGATTTGTTTTCTAAATGAATCTAAAATAAATTTGTGATCAGCTGCAAGCTTGTGTTTCTCCAGCTGATCTGTTGGGAGCTCGGGAAGGTTTCTCTCATCGTCCTATACGAATGTGGCGACTAGGGGATTTTCACAATAACTTCATTGCAGTGTTAATGTAAACCTACTTGTGACAATAAAGATTATTATTATTACATTTGATCTGCAGGCTATAGATAACCAAGAAATCAAATACATCAGCTCAGTGCGACTTGAAGAGGATATTGTCCTGTGCACTAAAGCAAGACTCCAGGCTGTGGTCACAAACAACAGTCATGGTCCAGTTAGGTAAGAACTGCTTTCATTATGGTAACATTAATATTTGGGATATATTATGTGAGTAATTCAAGACATGACATGTGGTGAGTGAGTGTAACATATTTGGGAGAACAAGCGAGTTTAGACCTTTGGGGCCATGTTTCAAGCATCCACACAACACTCTTGGGAGAGACAAATTGCCGATCAACATAGACTTTATTTGGTGTTGTTATTATTGTTGTTATTGTTGTGATTATCTGCCTCACAACGCCAAGGATCCGGGTTCAATTCTGACCTTGGGTGACTGTGTGAAGATTGCACGTCCTTCCCGTGTCTGCGTGGGTTTCCTCCGGGTGCACCGGTTTCCTCCCACAGTCCAAAGTTGTGCAGGTTAGGTGGATTGGCATGTTAAATTGCCCTTTAGTGTCCGGGGATGTGCAGATTAGGTGGGGTTACAGGGATAGGACGAGTGTAGTGTTCTCACTTGAAGGGTCAGTGTAGACTTGATGGGCCAAATGGTTCCTCACTGCACTGTAGGGATTCTAGGAATAGATTCAAGTGTTGAAATTATTAACATATACAAATGATAGTCTTCGGGGGGACCTGGGTGTGATCTAATGGGGAATACAGAAAGTTAGCATGCAGGTACGGCAAGCAATTAGGAAGGCAAATGGCATGTTGGCCTTTACTGCAAGAGGTTTGGAGTTTTAGAATAAACGGGTGGGATTCTCCGGTCCTACTGCCTTGAGTGGGAGATTTGGATGAGCGCCAAATTCTCTGCCCTCACTATCAGTGGTAGCGGGATAGACTCGCAATGAGAATCCTGACCAGGCGTTTTGCTAGAGTTGTACAGGGCCTTAGTGAAACCACACCCGGAATAGTGAGAGGATGTGAGTACAGGAACAAGGATATCTTGCTGCAATTATACAGGGCCTTGGTGAGACCACACCTGGAATAGTGTGTTCAGTTTTTGTCTCCACCGTTAAGAAAGGATTTACTCACATTGGAGTCTGTATTGTGATTGTTCACTATTGGTCCTTGGGATGAGGGGGCTGTCCTATGATGAGAGGTTGAGTAAACTGGGTTTATTATTCTTTGGAGTTTAGAAGAATGAGAGATGATCTCATTGAAACCTACAAGATTCTGAAGGGGTTTGATAGGGTGGATGCTGAGATTGTTCCCATTGGTCGGTGAATCTAAAACACAAGCAAACAGTGTCAGGATAAGGGGCCAATTATTTTAGGACTGAGATGAGGAGAAAATTCTTCATTCAAAATGGTTGTGAATCTCTGAAATTTTCCACCCCAGAGGATTGTGGATTTGCATTGCTGAATATATTTATGGTCGGTCATCTTTATCAATTATATTGTGGTTTTATTTGAGATGGAAAAATGAACAGTGAGCATCATGGTTTAGGTTAATGTATACTGTATATAAAATGTATAATATATGTAACAATGGCAACACCGACTTCTTGCTCTAAAGATATAAACATTCACTTGAGTTGTTCTTCTGTTTGCTAAGTTGCTAGTGACTTTTTAAAGTCTAACCGAGAGCTGTCAGCTCCAAGATTGCCTTACTGTTTGAAGCTGGTAACATTACCCTTTAAAATCAGGGCCGGGATTCTCCCTTCTGGGGACTAAATCCCCACGCCAGCAGGAGGACCGGCGCCAAACTCCGGCGTCAACATCCCCCGAAAGTGCAGAATTCTCCGCACTTTCGGGGCTAGGTGGACGCCGGAGGGGTTGCCGCCACTTCAGCCGGCTCCAAAGGACCGGCGTGGTCTCACGCATGCGCTAACCGGCCGACATATTTTGCCGCATGCGCCAGCCATGGCAGAGCCCTACAGGGGCCGATGCGGAAGAAAGGAGTGCCCCCATGGAAGAGGCCCGCCCGCAGATTGGTGCCCCGCCCCCCCCCAAGGAATGCCCCCGCCTGCCAGGTCCCGCCGGTACGTGAGTTGAGTGATTCACGCCAGCGGGACTGGCCAAAAACGGACGGCCGCTCAGCCCATCGGGGCCCGGAGAATTGCTGGGGAGCCGCTGCCAATAGCCCCCACCCGTCGCGGCGGGAATCCCGTCCTCGCCTGAAAGACGCCGTCAGAGAATGTGATAGGGGGTCGGAGAATACCACCAGGTCTCTGAACTCGATGGCACAGAGGGTTCTAGCCAATCAATGAAGTTGATGTATTGTTGTAATGAAGCCAGGTTGCTGTTTCTGAGATCTTACTGTGCGTCAATTCCTTGCTGTGTTTCCTGTTAACCGCAGTGGCAACACTCCAAAACTGGTTGCAGTGTTTTGGAATATTCCAAAGTTATTTCTATTGTAATAAGTGTAGGAAATGTCTATATAGAATGTATTATATATTTTGAAGTCCTGGTTTAACAGACCGGCAGTGTGTGTCTGCTAAGGCTGCAATTAAGATGTCATAAAAGTGAGATAATTATTCATTCAACCATGTATTTGTTTACCTATATGGGGTTAATGTAATATTGTATATTTTGGAAGGTTCCCTGGGGTTTAGATAATTGAAGGGTTGTTTTTAGTCACAGTTAAGATGGTCAGTTAGTGGGTTAGAGAGGATGTAATTAATGGGAGGAGCCAAGTCTGTAGCAGGCAGTTTTGGCTGTAGGATTTGTTCGGCTGACAAGGACAGCAGAGTTTCCAGGTTGTGCCTGGACGTGGGTGTCTCTCCTTTTCTGAAAGGAAATCTCTACACAAGGGTACAGAAAGTATCCCTGTGTCTGCTAACTTTATTTACAAGTGGCTTTTGACCTGTAATGGGCTTTGCTTAATTGGAGATAGAGAAGTTATAAGTTAGAAATTAAAGTGTTTCCTTTTATTTAAGAATTATTTAATTGTTAATTGTAAAGCTATTTTCTGTGATATGAATGTGGTTAATTCTGTGTTTAAATAAAAATTTGTTTTAACATAAAAAATACCTATTGGTCAGAGTCATTAATCCTGGGGTGAAGTATCCTTTCTTCACAGTTTTACAAATTGAATAACTGTTTGGGGTTCTCGTCCAGTATCCAAACACATTTTTGGGTCTGTTCCGGGATCTTAACACTATTAGCTGAAGGTTATGTCATCCAGATGATTGAATCTCTCTAAAACATTTTGTAATAGAGATCTCTGGCAATGGCAGGGCTGTTTATGGCGGGAATTCTCCGGCCGGTGGAGAGAAGGGAGAATCCCGCAGCCAACGAATGGTGCGCTGCCGGGAAACACGTGACTGGGGGACTGGAGAATCCAGCCAATGTTTACAAATTGACCCCAGTTTTCATACACGATTAAAGAACAAAGAACAAAGAAAAGTACAGCACAGGCCCTCCAAGCCTGCGCCGACCATGCTGCCCATCAAAACTAAAATCTTCTACACTTCCGGGGTCTGTATCCCTCTATTCCCATCCTATTCATGTATATGTCAAGATGCCCCTTAAACGTCACTATCATCCCTGCTTCCACTGCCTCCTCCGGCAGCGAGATCCAGGCACCCACTACCCTCTGTGTAAAAAACTTGCCTCGCACATCTCTCTAAACCTTGCCCCTCGCACTTTAAACCTATGCCCCCTAGTAATTGACCCCTCTATCCTGGGAAAAAGTCTCTGACTACCCACTCTGTCTATGCCCCATATAATTTTGCAGACCTCTATCAAGTCGCCCCTCAACCTTTTTCGTTCCAGTGAGAACAAATCAAGTTTATTCAAACTCTCCTATAGCTAATGCCGTCCATACCAGGCAATGACCTGTGGACCTGTTTACCAAAATCTCTCTGACTGTCAATACTCTTGAGGGTTCTACCATTCACTGTATATTCCCTACCTGTATTAGACCTTCCAAAATGCATCACCTCACATTCGTCCGAATTAAACTCCATCTGCCATCTCGCCGCCCAAGTTTCCAAATAATCTAAATCCTGCTGTATCCTCTGACAGTCCTCACCGCTATCTGTAATTCCACCAACCTTTGTGTCGTCTGCAAACTTACTAATCAGACCAGTTACATTTTCCTCCAAATCATTTATATATACTACGAACAGCAAAGGTCCCAGCACTGATCCCTGCGGAACACCGCTAGTCACAGCCCTCCAATCAGAAAAGCACCCTTCCATTGCTACTCTCTGCCTTCTATGGCCTAGCCAGTTATGTATCCACCTTGCCAGCTCACCTCTGATTCCATGTGACTTCACCTTTTGCCCCAGTCTGCCATGAGGGACCTTGTCAAAGGCCTTACTGAAGTCCATATAGACAACATCCACTGCCCTACCTGCATCAATCATCATTGTGACCTCCGCGAATAACTCTATCAAGTTAGTGAGACACGATCTCCCCGTCACAAAACCGTGCTGCCTCTTGCTAATACGACCCCTTGCTTCCAAATGGGAGTAGATCCTGTCTCAAAGAATTCTCTCCAGTAATTTCCCTACCATTGACGGAAGGATCACCGGCCTGTAGTTCCCTGGATTATCCTTGCTACCCTTCTTAAACAAAGGAACAACATTGGCTATTCTCCAGTCCTCCGGAACATCACCTAAAGACAGTGAGGATCCAAAGATTTCTGTCAAGGCCTCAGCAATTTCCTCTCTAGCTTCCTTCAGTATTCTGGGGTAGATCCCATCAGGCCCTGGGGACTTATCCACCTTAATATTTTTCAAGACGCCCAACACCTCGTCTTTTTGGATCTCAATGTGACCCAGGCTATCTACACACCCTCCGCCAGACTCAACATCCACCAATTCCTTCTCTTTGGTGAATACTGATGCAAAGTATTCATTTAGTACCTCACCCATTTCCTCTGGCTCCACACATAGATTCCCTCCCCGCCCTTCAGTGGACCAACCCTTTCCCTGGCTATCCTCTTGCTTTTTATGTACGTGTAAAAAGCCTTGGGATTTTCCTCAGCCCTATTTGCCAATGACTTTTCGGGACCCCTTTTAGCTCTCCTGACTCCTTGCTCAAGTTCCTTCCAACTTTCCTTATATTCCACACAGGCTTCATCTGTTCCCAGCCTTGACAAATGCCTCCTTTTCCTTTTTGATGAGGCCTACAATATCCCTCGTTATCCAAGGATCGTGAAATTTGCCATATTTATCCTTCTTCCTCACAGGAACATGCCGGTCCTGAATTCCTTTCAACTGACATATGAATGCCTCCCACACGTCAGATGCTGATTTACCCTCAAACATCCACCCCCAATCTATGTTCTTCAGTTCCCGTCTGATATTGTTATAATTAGCCTTCCCCCAATTTAGCACATTCACCCGAGGACCACTCTTATCCTTGTCCACCAGCACTTTAAAACTTACTGAATTGTGGTCACTGTTCCCGAAATGCTCCCCTACTGAAACTTCTACCACCTGGCCGGACTCATTCCCCAATACCAGGCCCCTTACCTAGTTGGACTATCTACGTATTGTTTTAAGAAGCCCTCCTGGATGCTCCTTACAAACTCTGCCCCGTCCAAGCCCCTCGCACTAAGTGAGTCCCTGTCAATATTGGGGAAGTTAAAGTCTCCCATCACAACAGCCCTGTTGGTTTTACTCCTTTCCAAAATGTGTCTACCTATCTGCTCCTCTATCTCCCACTGGCTGTTGGGTGGCCTGTAGTAAACCCCCAACAGTGTGACTGCCCCTTCTTACATAGAATTTACAGTGCAGAATGAGGCCATTCAGCCCATCGAGTCTGCACCGGCTCTTGGAAAGAGCACCCTACACAAGGTCAACACCTCCACCCTATCCCCATAACCCAGTAACACCACCCAACACTAAGGGCAATTTTGGACACTAAGGGCAATTCATCATAGCCAATCCACCTAACCTGCACATCTTTGGACTGTGGGAGGAAACCGGAGCACCCGGAGGAAACCCACGCACATACGGGGAGGATGTGCAGACTCCGCACAGACAGTGACCCAAGCCGGAATCGAACCTGGGACCCTGGAGCTGTGAAGCAATTGTGCTATCCACAATGCTACCGTGCTGCCCACGTTCTTATTCCTGATCGCTACCCATATAGCCTCGCTGCCCTCTAAGGTGTCCTCCTGCAGTACAGCTATGATATTCTCCTAAGCAGTAGCGCAACTCCTCCAACCCTTTTACATCCCCCTCTATCCCGCCTGAAACATCTAAATCCTGGAACGTTTAGCTGCCAATCCTGTCCTTCCCTCAACCAGGTCTCTGTAATGGCAACAACATCATAGTTCCAAGTACTAATCCAAGCTCTAAGTTCATCTGCCTTATCTGTTATACTTCTTGCATTAAAACATATGCACTTCAGGCCACCAGTCCCGCTGTTTTCAGCAACATCTACCTGTCTGCTCTTCCTCAGAGCCATAGTGGCCCTATTTCCTAGTTCTCCCTCAATTTGTTCACCTTCTGACCTATTGTTCCCATGCCCACCTCCCTGCCATACTAGTTTAAACCCTCCCGTGTGACACTAGCAAACCTCGCGGCCAGGATATTTATGCCTCTCCAGTTTAGATGCAACCTGTCCTTCTTGTACAGGTCACACCTGCCCTGGAAGAGCTCCCAGTGGTCCAGATAACTGAAACCCACCCTCCTCCACCAACTGTTTAGCCACGTGTTTAGCTGCTCTATCTTCCTATTCCTAGCCTCACTGGCACGTGGCACAGGGAGTAATCCCAAGGTTACAACCCTAGAGGTCCTGTCTTTTAATTTCTGCCTAACTCCCTGAACTCCTGCTGCAGGACCTCATCCCCCTTCCTGCCTATGTCGTTAGTACCAATATGTACAATGACCTTTGCCTGTTTGCCCTCCCCCTTCAGGATGCCCGCTACCCGTTCTGAGACATCCTGGATCCTGGCACCAGGGAGGCAACATATCATCCTGGAGTCTCTTTCATGTCCACAGAAGCGCCTATCTGTGGCCCTGACTATAGAGTCCCCTATGACTATTGCTCTTCTGCGCTTTGACCCTTCCTGCTGTACATCAGAGCCAGCCGTGGTGCCACTGCCCTGGCTGCTGCTGTTTTCCCCTGATAGGCTATTCCCCCCGACAGTATCCAAAGGGTGTACCTGTTCGAGAGGGGGACAACCACAGGGGATTCCTGCACTGACTGCCTGCCCCTTCTGGTGGTCACCCATTTCTCTGCCTGCACCTTGGGTGTGACCACATTTATATAACTGCTATCTGTGATGTTTTCCGCCACCTGCATGCTACTAAGTGCATCCAACTGCTGCTCCAACCGAACCATGCAGTCTGTGAGGAGCTCCAGTTGGGTGCACTTTCTGCAGATGAAGCCTCCCGGACCTGTCACATCACACAGTCAGGGCACTGCACCCCTCTAATTGACATTGCGTTAATTAATGAGCAAATTAAATTTAAAATGTTTTTTTTATATGTTACTGTTAGCTATATGTTTCCTAGCACTAGATTTCTACTATAAATGTAAAAGCTAAATATAGTACTCTCCGATCTCTGGCTTAGATACCCCTCTAAATTATGATTAAGTAATTAATTAATTATGTTTGATTAATTTAACAATGTTTAATTTTTAAATTTAGTGCAGATTCCCTATCAGCCAATCAGGTCACAGCTTTCCGGTGATGTCACTTTTCAGTCCCCCCCCCCCCCCCCCCCCCCCCCCCTGTCGGATCACTCAGAACAGCAGAAGATCTATCACTTACCTGTTCCCAAGCTGCTCCCCGGTTCCCTCTCTCTCGCTCCTGAAAATGAAGGCCGCTGGAATCTGGGGGTTTGATTTTATATCACCTACCTTCCCAGGGTGCTCCCTGGTTTTGTCCCTGCTTCCCAGAATGCACTCTGGATTTCACCCTGCTGATTACCAGTTACAAAGCCAAATTACTACACTGCCCAAATTACCAAGTTCCAATTCCCACTCTGGCTGTGTCTCACTCACTCAGGCTGTGTCTCCTTCACTTGCGCAAAGCTACTCATGCTCTTTCAGCTACCAGACCCAATGAAGGTGTTGGCGACCATGGATTCCCATTGGATTGGTCCATGATTAGGCTGGTGAAAATACACCGGTAGTCTGCACAGTATGGCTGACTAGGAATCTCTCTCTCTCTTACTGCCTGCCATCAGGTGAGTATTGGAAGCATTTACAAGCAGATAGCCAATCCACTTGATGACGTTATGAACATACCTTCCATCAAGTCATAAACTGAAGCTGGAACTTCTGGCCCAGATGTAAGGATGCTACCCATTCTACCACAAGACCTCCCTATACAATTGCTACTTAAGATTAACATGTTTGGGTCACAAAAATAATTCACCTTTTGAAGCCAATTTTGTCTGGTTTGAGCCAATAGCTGTCCATGCAGAAATTCTTTGTGGAACTTTGGGTTTAGAATGTTTCAAAATCCCATTCTGGTAACCCTGTTCCCCAAGGATCTATCCCATCATCCCTTCCTTGTTCTCATCTACATGCTGCCCAACTCATCCCATCTTCTGCTGAAACCCAGGACTCTAGATTTGACTATTCCACTCCTCCCATCCTCTACCATCCATTAACTTCAGATCACCCAAAGTTGCTGACTATATCTTAGCGCACACCAAATCCTGTTCAGATATCACTCCTGTGCTCTCTGACTTCACTGGCTCCCTGTCAAGCAACATCTTGATTTTAAAATTCTCATTCTTATTTCAAATTCCTCCCTGCCTTGTCCAGCCCCACAAACCCAAGACATCTGCTCTTCTTCAGTATCCCTGATTTTAATTGTTCCACCATTGGTGGCCGTGCCTTCCAGCTGACTAGGCCCAAATGTTTTGGAATGCCCTGTCTAAGCTCTAAGCCTCTCCACCAGCTTTTCTCCATTAAGGATCTGTTTAAAAACAACTTTTTGATTAAGTTTGGAGTAATGTGAGCTAATACCTCCCCATGTGACCTGGTGTTGTGCCTTATGTTATCATGCAAAGCACTGTCGGATGTTTCATTACTGTCATAATATACACCAGTATATCATGGTGCAGACACACACAGTGGGACCAATCAACACACACAACACCGCAGCCAATCACCAGTGAGAGCACACGCACTATAAAGACAGGGGGCATCAGAGTTCCCGCTCATTCGAGTTGCAGCTAGCTAGGAGGACAGAGCTCATAGCCTGCAACACAGACATTCACCATGTGCTGAGTGCATCGACTGGTTAGGACAAGGCAAAGGTATTTGGTTAAAGCTAGTATTGTATTAACCCACAGCCTAAGTCAGTTTAAATAGTTAATGATTCAATAAAATAGTGTTGCACTATTTCAAGTGTTGGTGACCTGTATGTGATCCAGAACACCCAACACATCATGATACCAGGAGTAGTGGGATGCTAGCACTTCTTAGACCGACCTGCAAGTGATCTGCCTTCCGCCAGCATTCCGTCATCCTGTGGCATGGACAATATCAGCCAGCCGCCACCGCTCCGCATCGCTGGCAACCTCGGGGCCAGCTTGAAGATTTTCAAACAGCACTTCCAGCTCTTCCTCGAAGCCACGGACAGGGAGGGCGCCTCGGACACCAGAAAGATTGCTCTTCTCCTCTCCATGGCCGGGGACCATGCCATCCACAGTTTCAACTCTCTCACCTTTGCAGATGATGAAGACAAGACGAAGTTCAAGACGGTCCTCCTCAAGTTTGACACTCACTGTGGCGTAGAGGTGAATGAAAGTTTTGAACGCTACGTGTTCCAGCAGCGTTTGCAGGGTAAGGATGAACCTTTCCAATCCTTTCTTACGCACCTCCGCATCCTTGCGCAATCTTGCAGCTACGGGCCCACCTCCGACTCCATGATACGCGACCAGATCGTTTTCGGTGTTCAGTCGGACCCCCTACCTCAGCAGCTCCTCAAAGTAAAGCAACTCATCCTAGCGACCGCCATCGAGACCTGTGTCTTACATGAAAACGCCACGAGTCGGTATTCCCATATACAAGCGGCTGAAACGGCGCGGCAAGGTCCCCATGAGGCGGAATGGGTCCAAGTGATTGAGCACCTCCAGGGCCTGAGCCTGGATGAGGGCAGCCATTTTGCGCGCTTTTTGCAGACTCCCACGCTTGTACGCACCAAACGAAGGGACGGTGACGTTGAGGAACGTAATGCTCATGCGCGCATCACACACGACCGAACCGCACATGCGCAGTGGCGCAGCAAATGTGCTGACGTCACGACGTGCTGCAACTGTGGCTCCGCCCATTTAAAGCGGCAATGCCCCGCAAAATCTCGACAATGTCTACGATGTGGAAGACTTGGCCACTATGCTGCCTTCTGCCGAGCAGCTCAGCCTGCCAACTCATATCGCTTCAGCCAGCCTCGTAGGAATGTTCGGGTAATTCAACCCACGGTCACCGAGTCCGATGCGGACCTCCCACACAGTAGTGACACCGAGGACCCGAAGGCGCCTTTTCGAGTCGGTGTCGTAACGAAAAACTGGCTGTCCCCGAAGCAAAAACACCAGCCGCTGTCGGTATACAGCATCGATCCAGACGATGAGTGGAGTGCCACCCTGATGGTCAACCAGAATTCGTCACCCACCTCAGAGACTTAATTTGCAAACTTTGTGGACTTATGGACTTTCTGATTTGTTCTGTTCTTCCGTTGAATCGTTCAAGTGGTTTGTATATAGTGTTCATCTCGTTATTCTTGTGACACACTGTTTTTCTGCACCAGGCCCCTTTCCATGTAAATAGCTTAGTTTTTATGTACACTATTTATTGCCACGCAGGTACATTTTTTATAAAAGGGGGTATGTCATAATATACACCAGTATATCATGGTGCTGACACACATTGATGGACACACATTGGGACCAATCAACACACACAACACCGCAGCCAATCACCAGTGAGAGCACACGCACTATAAAGACAGGGGGCATCAGAGTTCCCGCTCATTCAAGTTGCAGCTAGCTAGGAGGACAGAGCTCACAGCCTGCAACACAGACATTCACCATGTGCTGAGTGCATCAACTGGTTAGGACAAGGCAAAGGTCTTTAGTTATAGCTAGTATCGCATTAACCCACAGCTGTTAGTCAGTTTAAACAGTTAATGATTCAATAAAATAGTTGCACTATTTCAAGTGTTGGTGACCTTTATGTGATCCAGAACACCCTACACGTCAATTACATTACAGGTATTAGAGCAGTGATGAATTCCATAGACTTCCTACAATGCAGAAGGAGACTATTTGACCCATCAGTCCTGTACCGACTCTCAGGGGAGCACCCTATCTAGGCCCCTCTCCCGACCTATCCCTGCAACCCTACCTAACCTGCACATCTTTGGACTGTGTGGTGGAAACCAGAGCACCTGGAGGAAACCCATGCAGACACAGGGAGAACATGCAAACTCCACACAGTCACCCAAGGCCGGAGTTGAACCCGGGTCCCTGACACTGTGAGGCAGAAGTGCTAACCGCTGTTGAAACCTAGACTAGTGAGTGGGCCGCATGAGTGGCCCTCCTTCATCTCAGTGGGCCACAAGACTGAAATCAGGCTTGTTCACTAACCATGGCCCCATGAATAAGATTAAATACATTTAATACACACCAAATATTTCATAGAGTTATAGAAAATGCTTAATCATTCATATATTTATAGAACTGTCATCAAATTAAAATGGTAAACTTAAAATAACTATTTAATGTGTGCAATCAGCATGTCCTCACTTCACTTGTCCTTGCTTTATGTGCGAATCACTTCAGTTATCCCGGTAGGAAAAGGTTACGTAGATGGAAATCAGCGGAATGTGGCAACCCTGCACCTGGGCAACGGTCAACAAAATGTCTTGTGGGCCACACGCAGAATCTAGATTGGCCGCATGTGGACCCCAGGCCGCAGGTTGCCCTTCGCTATGCGGTGAAATAGAAGTTGTCGTTGGATGCTGCTTTTGGCAATGCAGCATCTACATTTTTTTTTTATTTCACGCAGAAATGTATGTTTTTGTCATGAGGTTAGTTGAGAGAAATTAATGATTATTCCTGATTATTAAAGTTCTCTTTGGCTTCTAATAGATACAGCTCAGTGTATGAACCGTACAAGTACCTATTGTCCCCGGATACAGACAGCAAAATTGAATTTATTATCAACAAACAGTTGAATCTGAGCAGTTATATTAAGGAAATTGAGAAACTCCGAAGTTTGGCTGCAGAACTTGCGTCTCTCCCTGTTCATGTTCCACTGAACTTCCTGCTGCTTGATTGCTCCAAATTCAATCAGGTAAGTGCCTCGTTTGTTGTGGAAACCAGATATTGAGGAGTCTTTTGATCATAAATCTGTTCTTTTGAGTGACTGAGCTTTTGGACAAATATGAAAAGATTAGAGGGATGGCATGGATTTGTGAAAGGGTAAGAGGCAGGATTCTCTGATTTTGAGGCTAAGTGTTGACGCCGTCATAAACGCCATCTCATTTCTCAACGGCGTCAACATGGCCTCAGGATCAGCAATTCTGGCCCCCACAGGGGACCAGCACAGCACTGGAGCAACCCACTCCGCTGTTACGGCTGCTCGGCCCCTCTCGGGCGGATAATCGCCGGGGGGCCCCGTAGAGCGGCCTCCGGCCGGCGCCAATGGCGGCGATTCTCCGCATAGTCCTAGTGTCGGGGCGGCGTGGTGCGATTCGTGCCAGTCGCAGCGATTCTCCGGCCCTAGGCTGAGAGAATCCCGCCCCCAGTGTTTGGGGGAGGAGGTGGTGACATAGTATTATGACTGGATAGTAATCCAGAGACCCAGCGTAATGCCCTGGGGTCCCAGGATCAAAGCCTCCCACTGCAAATCGGAAATTAAAAGTCGAATGATATTTTTAAAAAATTTAGAGTACCCAATTCTTTTCTTCTTCGAATTAAGGGGCAATTTAGCGTTTCAGAAGATCATGGATGATCTGCACCTTAATGTGATTGTCCCCCATTGTTCATTCCGTAAACCTTACACTTATCCACTAACAATTCAGCAATCTCAGTTTTAAAATTTGCAATGGACTGCCAGTCATTAGCCAATTCACCTATCCTGCACATCTTTGGCTTGTGCTGGTGAGACCCATGAAGACATGGGGAGAATGTACAAACACTTCACAGACAGTGACCCGGATGCACCTCTGAGGCTGTATAAGGCTCTGGTCAGACCCCATTTGGAATATTGTTAGCTGTTTTGGGCCCCGTATCTAAGGAAAGATGTGCTGGCCTTGGAAAGGGTCCAGAGGAGGTTCACAAGACTGATCCCTGGAACGAACAGCTTGTCATATAAGGAAAGGTTGAGGACCCTGGGTTTGTACTCGTTGGGAGTTTAGAAGGATGAGGGGGGATCTTGTTGAAACTTGCAGGATACTGCAAGGCCTGGATAGAGAGGACGTGGAGAGGATGTTTCCACTTGTAGGAAAATCTAGAAGCAGAGGACACAATCTCAGACTAAAGGGATGATCCTTTAAAAACGGAGATAAGGAGGAATTTCTTCAGCCAGAAGTGGTGAATCTGTGGAACTCTTTGCCGCAGAAGGCTGTGGAGGCCAAATCACTGAGTGTCTTTAAGACAGAGACAGATAGGTTCTTGATCAATAAGGGGATCAGGGGTTATGCGGAGAAGGCAGGAGAGTGGAGGTGAGAATAATATCAGCCATGATTGAATGGCGGAGCAGACTCGATGGGCCAAGTGGCCTAATTCTGCTTCTATGTCTTATGATCGTATGGGTCCTCAGCGCCATGAGGCAGTAGTGCTAACCACTGCACCACCATGCTGTCCCTTAAAAGTCTAATGATGACCATGAAACCATTGTTGATTGTTGTAAAAACCTATGTGGTTCACTGATGTCCTTTAGGTAAGGAAATCTGCTGTCCTTACCTGGTCTGGCTTACATGTGACTACAGACCCACAGTGGTTGACCTTTCACTGCCCCCTCAAGGGGAATTAGGGATGGGAAATAAATGCTGGCCCAATCTGCGACGGCCATGTCCCATGAACGAATAAAACAAAATAACTAACAAGATCAAGAAGATGGTGTTGGTGGATACTATTTGGATGGACTGCCTCATGGCAGAGAATTAACACAAATGAGGAGGAAAAAACTTTGTGCAAATTTGAAATTCCCCAGAAAGCTATTGAAACTGGTGGTCCATTGCAAATTTTAAAACTGAGATTGCTGAATTGTTAGTGGGTAAGTGTAAGGTTTATGAACGAACAATGAGGGACACATCACATTAAGGTGCAGATCATCCATGATCTGCTGAAATGTGAAAACAGGCTCATGGAGCTGGAAAAAGAGAAAGATTTGTTTTGATGTCACACTTCTCACAACAATCCGACCTCCCAGATGCTTTGCAGTTGAGGAAGCTTTTCTTGAAGTGTAGTAATTGTTGGAATGTAGGAAACATGGCAGCTCATTAGTGCACAGCAAGCTCCCACAAGCAGCAATGTGATAATAAATGGCCTCCTCATATTCCAATTTCTTCCCAACTCCAGCCAAACATCCAATGGGCTCACAGTTTGACGTGACTCCTTCCTGAGGAAGAAAATGTTGTCAAAGTCCAAGTGAAAGAGGAGGTAGATGAGACACTGTTGGCTTGAAAATTGAGAAAGAACTGTTGGAAAGACTAGTTGTACTTAGAGGCGATAGGTCACCAGGATCAGATGAGATGCAACTGCAGATACTGTGGGAAGGATGAGTGGCTACTACAGAGATACTGGCCATAATTTTTCAATACTCCTTAGACTCTCCAGAGGACTGGAGAATTGCAGACATTACATCCTTTTTCAAAAAGAAATGTAAGGTTAAACCCAGTGACTCGAGGCCGGTCAGATTAACTTCATTGATGGGGAAGCTGTAATCTGAGGTAGCATTAATAGTAAATTGGGACAAATGTGGATTAATTAAAGAAAATCAGCATGAGAGTGTTAAAGGCAAATCATATTTTTTTTAATGTATTTTATTACAAACATGTATCAAAACAGGTTACAGCAAATAAACACCCCGGGAAACATACTTCCCAGCAATCAACTATACAGTCTATACAGATATTTTCCCTTTTCAACCCCCCCCCCCCTCCCCACAATCCCCCCCCCCCCCACCGCTGCAGTGAACAGCTCCTCAAACAAGGTCACAAACATCCCCCACCTTTTCTCAAACTCCCCTTGCAGAGCCCCTTAACTCATACTATATCTTCTCCAATCGCAGGAAGTCGTACAGGTCACCCAACCAAGCAACTACCCCCGGTGGCGATACCGATCGCCACTCCAGTAAAATTTGTCACGTGCAATCAGAGAGGCAAAGACCACAACATCGGCCTTTCTCCTCTCCACGAGCTCCAGCTTCTCTGAAACCCCAAATATCGCCACCAAAGGGTCCGGGTCCACCTCCTCCTCCACTATCCTGGCTAAGACCGCGAACACTCCCACCCAGAATCTTCCCAATATTTCGCAACCCCAAAACATGTTTGCGTGATTCACTGGCCCACGCCCACACCTCTCACACTCATCTGCCACCCTCTGGTAGAACCCATTCATTCTCGCCCGAGTCATGTGCACCCTGTGCACCACCTTAAACTGTATCAGGCTCATCCTTGCACATGAGGAGGTCCTGTTTAACCTACACAGTGCCTCACTCCATATTTCCCAATTGATCTCCCCTCCAAACTCCGCTTCCCATTTCTATTTGATCTTCACCACCCGCTCTCCCAGCCACTTGTATATATCTCCAATTCTTCCCTCCCCTTCCACATCCATAAGCAGTAGTGGTTCCAGCAGGATGTATCCTGGCAACCAAGGGAATCCCCTCCAGACCTTTCGCGCAAAGTCCCTAACCTGCAGATACCTGGACTCACTCCTTGTTGGCAGCTCTACCCTCTCCCTTAGCTCCTCCAGACTGGCAAAACCTTCCTCCAAACACAGATACATCACCTTGACCAGCCCCACTTTCCTCCACTTCCTGTATACACTATTCATCCCCCCTGCCCCCCGGCTCAAACCCAAATTCTCGCACTGCGGCATTTACACTGACATCCCTTCCATCCTAAAATGCCTCCTCAACTGATTCCATATCTTCACCGTGGATTGCACCAACGGGCTACTTGAATGCCTACTCAGAGCCATTGTCAACACTGCTGTCACCATAGCCCTCAAACTAGACCCCTTACAAGATTCCTCCCTCCATCCGAACCCACTCTACCCATTCTCCATCCCACCACCACTGCACCTTGTCCACATTCGCCGCCCAATAGTAATGAACCAAGTTCGGCAACGCCAACCCCCCCTGCTGCCTCTGGCTCTGTAGCAGGGTCCTCCCGACCCTCGCACCTTCCCCGCCCATACAAAGTAAGAAATGATTGTGTCCACTCTCCAAAAAAAGGCCTTTAGTATAAAGATCGGGAGAGCCTGTAAGATAAACAAGAACAGTGACAGAATATTCATTTTCACCACTTGGACCCTCCCCGCCAACATTAAGTGCAGTGTATCCCACCTCTTAAGATCCTCCCTGGCCTCCACCAACTTCGTTAAGTTCCACTTATGGAGCCCCGTCCATTCCCTCGCTACCTGAATCCCCAAATATCTAAACCTATTCCTCGCTACCATAAATGGCATCCCCCCTAAATTAGCCCATTGTCCCAGCTCATTTGCCTGGAAAACCTCGCTTTTCCCTCCATTCAGTTTGCACCCCGAGAACCCTCCAAACTTTTCCAGCAGGCCCATAATCCTTCCCATACTCTCCAGCGGATCCGAAACATACAGCAAGAGGTCATCGGCATAGAGCAACACACGATGCTCCCTCTGTCCCCTCATAATCCCTCGCCACTCCATTGATCCCCTAAGAGCTATCGCCAATGGCTCTATGGCCAGTGCAAACAGCAACGGCGACAATGGGCACCCCTGTCTCGTACCCCTGTGTAAGTCAAAGCTTTGTGAGCTCTTATCATTCATCCTCACACTTGCTCTTGGTGCCACATACAGCAACCACACCCATGTCACAAATCTCGGCCCAAACCCAAACCTTCCCAAAACCTCGAACAAGTACTGCCACTCCACCAGATCAAATGCTTTCTCCGTATCCATGGACACCACCACCTCCGGCACCAGAGCCCCCAACGGATTCATCGCCACATTCAACAGCCGTCTTATATTACTCGCGAGTTGCCTGCCCTTCACGAAGCCTGTTTGATCTTCTGCAACCACCCCGGGACACCATCCTCCATCCTCCCCGCCAACAACTTAGCCAATACGTTCACGTCCGTGTTCAATAGTATATGGGTCTATACGACCCACATTCCATCGAGTCCTTCCCCTTTTTTGGAATTAGTATGATTACTGCCTGCGTCACCGTCTTTGGCAACTCCCCCTTCTCCAGTGCTTCATTAAACACCCCCAACAGATGTGGTGCCAGGTACTTCGCAAAATCCGTGTAAAATTCCACTGGATACCCATCCGGCCCAGGGGCCTTTCCCGATTTCATATCCCTGATACTATCCAACACCTCCCTTCAGCCCCAGGGACTTCTCCAATGCCTGCCTCTCTGCTTCCTCCACCTGGGGAAATTCCAGTTGTCCAGAAACCGCCCCATGTCCCCCTCCTTTCCCCCCGGGTCCACCTCGTAAAGTCCCTGGTAGTGCTCCCTAAACGCCTCGTTTAACTTCCCTGGCTCCGACACCACATCTCCACCCCAGTCCTTTTCTTCAATATTTCCCTGGATGTAGCCTGCCTCCGCAGTTGGTGCACCAGCATGCGGCTCGCCTTCTCCCCATACTCGTACTGCACCCCTCTTGCCCTACGCAGTTGCCCTACCACCCTCCCCGTTGTCAGCCTGTCAAACTGCCCAGCAACCTTTTCCTCCTTGCCAATCCCTCCACGATGGGCACCCTTGAATATTCCCTGTCCCCCTCCACTATTTCGCTCACTAGACAGTCATCTTCCTCCCTCCTTTCCCTATCTGCACGAGTCTTAAACAAAATAATTTCCCCTCAGACCACTGCCTTCAGTGCTTCTCACAAAATGGCCACCAACACCTCCCCATTCTGATTCAACTCCACATACTTCTTAATCGCCGCCCGCACCAGATCACAAAAACCTCCATCCACCAACAACCCCGAGTCAAACCTGCACCCCAGCCTCTGCTCTCGTCCCAATCTAAACCGAATCTCCAGCCAGTGGGGTGCATGGTCCGAGATAACTATCCTCGCATACACTGCCCCCTCCACCCGCACCAAAATCACCCGACTCACTACAAAGTAATCAATCCTCAAATTCACCTTATGACGTGTGAAAAGGAGGAATACTCCCTTCGCCTTGGGTTCTGAAAGCGCCATGGATCCACCATACCCATCCTCTCCATAAATCCCCCCAGCTCCCTTGCCATTCATTCCACGTTACCAGCCTGACCGGAGGCTTGCGCCTCCAATCCCCTCTACTGTCCGTCATCTTCCCCACTTAACTCCCGCCCCCTTAATTACACCCTGTACCTAGCCCACTCCAGATGGCCCCTTTCTCCGCCCCTGACCATGTCATCTCTCACCCCCTGCCACGTCACAACAACCTCCCCTCACCCTTCTCTCTCCCCCTCCCCACCCAGCCACCCCGCTCGGCCTTCTCCCCACTACCTTACCATTCACCAGCATCACTTGCTAGCGCTGTAGCCCCTGCCCAAAGGCACCTCCCCTTCCCCCTCCACTCCTCAGCTCAAGGAGGAAGGCTCCCTGCTGACCTTACCCTCCTCCACACAAACAAAGACTCCTGCTGAACTCCAGGCAGCCTTCTCCAAAAGCAAACAAACAAATATTAAACACAAACAGTTCCATAAAACAGGATGGGGGGATGGGAACATCCATCCCCACGTAAACTTTTCATCCATACAACTCCTTACAATCCCAACAGTAAACAGCAAACTCCCCCCAAAAAGTTGAAAATCCCCAATCCCTATCCCCACTTCAAAGATGCTCCCAGCCATTACAAAGTGCCAGCACCCCGGTTCCCAAGCACTGTCCGTTCAGTTCTCCCCCAGTTTATGCTCCTTAATGAAGTCTTCAACCACTTCTGGGGTCTCGAAATGATACACCTGGCCTCCGAACGTCACCCATAATTTCTCCGGGTAGAGCTCCCCAAACCTGATCTGCCGCTGGTACAGCACCACCTTGGCCTTGTTGAAGCCTGCCCGCCACTTCGCCAATTCGGTTCCGATGTCCTGATAACTTCTGACCTTATTCCCCTCCAGTTGCAAATATGCTTCTCCCTGGCCCATTGTAGAATCTCCTATTTCTCCACAAATTTGTGGAGTCTCACGATCACCGCCCGTGGCAGCTCCCCAGCTCTAGGCTTCTGCCTCAGGGACCTATGCGCTCGGTCCACTTCAGGCTCCTTATCTAGCACCCCTTCTGCCACCACCCCCACCAGCATCTTCGAGAAATACCTCATGGCACACACATCTTCCACTCCTTCAGGCAGGCCCACAATTCGCAGGTTCTGCCTTCTCGAGGTATTCTCCTGCTCCTCCACCTTTGCCCTCAACATTTTACAAAGGTTCCCTAGGAGCTCCACCTCCACCTCCTGAGCCACCACACGATCGCTGTGGCCCGAGATCACAACTTTGATCTCCCGAATCTGCGATCCCTGCATCTCCAAACACTTCTGCACCCGTTCCAAAGAACTCTTCAGGGGTGCCACAGCTCCTTAGATGGCCTAGGAGCGATCCTCCTGCATTTACTTCCTCTGTTGGTGGAATTCCACCTTAATAAAAGTCATAAACTCCAGCTGGGGCCTTCCAGCTTGCATCAGCCCTTCCCACACCTCCACGCTTACAGTGGCTGCTGCTGCAGCACAGGTTTCCTCCAACTCTTTAGCCTGCTGTCTCACTGTTTTCTGCCGGTTCTGATAACCAGAAGACATATCATTCCTGGGGGAAACTACTCCTCTAACCTTCACCTACGCTTTTCATCAAAATTCCACCCACTATCAGGTAAAAAGAGCCCTTTTCTGTGCCTTCAAGCAGGAGCTGCCCTGTGTGTGACCACTCACACCATGGCCACCACCGGAAAGTCCAAAGGCCTTTAACCAAAAGTTAACAAACTTTTGCAGTGGTAACAGGAAGGTTTGATGAGGGTAATATTTTCAGCAAGCATTTAAATGTCACACCATGGACTTGTCAGTAAAGTTGAAGCCAAATGGAACAGGGCAGTGGCAGTATGGATGAACAGTTGGCCGAGTGACAGGAAGCAGGGTCAGGATGATTTCCCCACCTCCCAGGTCAGGCCTTCCCAGGGTACATCAGGTCTGTATATCCTCTTCCTGTATTGGGAGGGTATCATCCGGGAGGGGCAGGTTGACACAATGGGAGGGTATCACCCTGGAAGTTCCAGCAAAATGGATTGGAGCCAGTTCTCGAATCATTAACTGCCCCAGTTGATTTTCCTTTCCAAGTTGAACTCTGTAACGTGTTATCGTGCCTGTTACATGAGGCAGATCAAGCCGATTCTTTCTGTTTTCTATGAAGGTATCTGTCACAGCTCAGTTGGTAATTCTCGCACCTTTCAGAGCTCTAGGTTCACATCCCTTCCAGGGCCATAATCTAGCCTGACAGTGCCACTGCCGAACTGAGGGAGTGCAGCACTGTTGAAGATACCATCGCCCAGCTGAAATATTGAACTGAGGCCCGTCTGCCCCATTGGCGATACTTGGAAGAAGAGCAGGAGGACTCTCCCTGTGTCCCATCCAATATTTATCCCTCAACCAGCATCTCGAAAACAAATGATCTGGTCACTATTACATTGCCATTAGTGGGATCTTGCTGAGTGCAAATTGACTGCCACAATCCCTAAATTACAACAGTAATTACACTTCAAAAGTACTTTGTGGCTGTAGAGCACTTTGGGACATCCTGAGGTTGTGAAAGGTGCCTTTTTTCTGAATATGGCAGTGAGGGTAGTGTCTACACAGGAAAA
Organism: Scyliorhinus torazame; assembly: GCF_047496885.1. Classification (NCBI taxonomy): domain Eukaryota; kingdom Metazoa; phylum Chordata; class Chondrichthyes; order Carcharhiniformes; family Scyliorhinidae; genus Scyliorhinus; species Scyliorhinus torazame. The sequence continues at coordinate 88,275,789 of NC_092719.1, forward strand.
GAGCAGGAGAGCACATGGATATACAGATTCAATGGGAAATTTCTGAAACATAGTGCCCAGTGATGGCCCTGCACTGTCAGTAATAGGGGTGATTGCTACCTGCCTACAACATCATCAATATCTATAACATATTCCAGCCTCCCAAGGTATTTCACAAGAGTGTTTTCATACAAACTTTGACCCAGAACACAGGAGGAGATATTATGGCAGTTAAAGGAGTACCTTAAAGGAGAGAGAGGAAAAGATGTAGAGAAGGAATTCCAAAGCTCAGGACTTATGCACACACCAATGTTGTTAAAATGGAGATACACAAAAGGTTATAACTTGAAGACTGCAGAGATTTCATAGTGTTGTGGGGCCAGAGGAGATTATAGAGATAGAGGGAGCTGAGGCCATGGAGTTGAAAGTGTGTGTGAGAATTTTAAAGAACAGGAAGTGAATTAATAGGAGTGGCAATGATTTACAGGAGCATTTGTTTAAACTGGTATTGGTGAGATATAAGTAACAAATTAAATTTGTAGCATAACTAGTTAAACTACTTACTTTAACTACAAGTTATTACAAGTGATGTTCCTGAACTAAAACATAATTAATTAAAAAAGCACACTAAGGATGGCAACACAGGTGACGTGTTGCAGCTCTAGTATGTAGGTGCTGCTGGGCACCATTGTGATCCACAACAACCACATCTGCTGTAAGTTTAAGCAGCTCACAGAACCCCAGCTCTGAATTGATGATCTGGAGTCTGTGCTTCAGACACCGCAAAGCATCAGGGAGAGTGAGGTTACGAGGACACCTTGGTCCAGGAGGCAGTCACACACCTTAGGTTAGGTACTTTAGATTTGGTACATTGACAGGGATAGGTTGATGTGACTACGAATGAGACAGGTATTGGGACCCAGAAGGCAGCAATGGAGGAGCCTCAGCCCTCACACTTGTCCACCAGGTTCAAGGTTCTTGCTACTTGTGTGAACGAGAGCAGGAGCCCAAGGAAGGATGAGCAAACTGACCATAGAATCATGGTGTAGAGGATCATTCAAACAGGGGGAGTAAGTAGGAATGTAGTATTAGCTTGGGACAATATAGTCAGGGGCATAGATACGGTTCCTTGCAGGAGAGAGCGAGAGTCCAGACAGCTGTCTTGCCTGCCCAGTGCCAGGGTTCTGGACATCTGTCAAGTGCTGGGAAGAACTTGCAGTGTAATGGGGAGGATCTAGCGGGCATGGTCAAGAATGAGGTTATACTGAAGGAACATGAGCAGCTAGGGGCTAAGTTAATAAAGCAGAACTTCAAAGGGGCTGGATTACTATCAGAGCCACAGGCTGATTGATAAAGAATAAACTAAAACAGGGAGATGATTGGGTAGCTCAAAACTTGTGGGAGAAATGGGTTTCGATGCCTGGGACACTGGCACCAGCACTGAGGAACGTTAGAACGGCCTTCACCTGAACTATGTTGGTGAATCATATAACTCATAGTTCTTGTGAGGGGCGATTTGAAAAATTGAAGAGGAAGACAGGGCAATAATGGAGGATAGCAACATGGGTAATAATAATCGGAGTGTGACAGGAACGGACAGTGTGTACAAACATAACACAGTGGGCTAAACAGCTGGCTTGTAATGCAGTACAATGCAGAACAATGCCAGCAGCACGAGTTCAATTCCCGGACCAGCCTCCCCGAACAGGCGCTGGAATGTGGCGACTAGGGGCTCTTCACAGTAACTTCATTGAAGCATACTTGTGACAATAAGCGATTATTATTATTAATTATTATAACAGTACACCAGAAAATAACGTCAGAATAGAGAAAAATGGTAACAGACAGAAGCAAAGCCGCTCTATCTGAATGCACAGCATTCATAACTAGATGGATAAATTGATAGCACAAATGGAGATAAATGAGAATGATACAACAGCCATTGAGGAGATATGGTTACAAGGTAACCACTGCAGGGACCTGAATATTTCAGTGTATTTGACATTTTGGAAGGATAGTAAGAAAGGAATAATAGGTGGGGGAGCTATCCCTCAGAGGATGAGACTGGGAAATTAATAATGGAAAACAAGGAATGGCAGCAACTTTGAACAAGTTTTTTGTATCTGTCTTCACAGTGGAAGATACAAAAAACATCCCAAGAATAGTAGAAAATCAAAGGTAAATGGGAGAGAGGAATCATGATTGCTCGACAAAAGGTACTAGGAAAACCAATGGGACTAAAAGCTGACAGATCCTCTGGATGATAGTCTGCAGCCTTGGGTCCTAATGGAGTGATAATGGATGCATTCATTGTGATCTTCCAATATTCCCTGGATCTGGAAAGTCCCCAAATAGATTGGAAAACCACAAATGGAATATCTCTATTCAAGAAAGGAGGGACACAGAAAGCAGGAAATTCTAGGCCAGTTAGCCTAACATCAATCATTAGGAAAATACTAGAATCCATATGAAGGACATAGTAGCAGGACATTTAAAAAATAGTATTACAATCAGGCAGAGCTCATGGTGTTGGCTGTAATATATTAGCATGGATAGAGGATTTGCCAATTAACAAGGAACAGTCAGGATAAATGGGTTATTTATTATAAACTGTAACTAGTGGAGTGTCACAGAGATCAATCCTGGGACCACAGTGGTTTACCACCATTAATGATTTGGATGGCAGGACCGGGTGTATTGGAGACAAATTTACCATTGATACAAAGATAGGGAGGAAAACAAGTTGTGCGGAGGATATAAAAAGTCTGTAAAGGGTCAAAGATAGGTAAAGTGAGTGGAATAAAGTCTGGTGGATGGAGTATAATGTGGGAAAATGTGAGCCTGTCCACTTTGATGGAATATTCTTTAAGTGAAGAGAGATTGCAGGATGCTGTGGTATGGAGAGATTGAGGTCTTGTACATGAATCACAAAAGGTTAGCATGCAGCTACAGCGAGTAATTGGAAAGGCAAATGGAATATTGGCTTTTATTGTAGGGGGATGAAGTATAAAAGTACAGAAAGGCTTGCTACAACTCTACATTGGTGAGACCAAACGTTAGCGCTGAGCACAATTTTGGTCACCTTAAGAATAGATATATTTGCATCGAAAGCAGTTCAGAGAAGGTTCACTGGGCTGAGCCCTGGGATGAAGGAGTTTGTCTTATGTGAAAAGATTGAGCAAGTTGGGCCTGTACTCATTGGAGTTTAGAAAACGGAGAGGTGGTCTTATTGAAATGTGTACGGGGAGACGGTGGCATAGTGCTATTGTCACTGGACTGGTAAACCAGAGACCCAGAGTAATGCTCTGGGAATCCAGGTTCAAATCCCACCACCGGGAAAAATCTGGAATTAAAAGTCGAATGATGACCATTGTCGATTGTCATAAAAATCCATCTGGTTCACTGGGAAGGAAATCTGCCATCCTAACCTGGTCTGACCTACATCTGACTCCAGGTCCACAGCAATGTGATTGACTCTTAACTGCCTCTCAAGGGCAATGAGGGATGGGCAATAAATGCTGGCCCAGCCTGCAACACCCACATCCCATGAATAAATAAATAAGTAAAATTGTAAGGGATCTTGACAAGCGGATGCTGGAAGGATGTTTTCCTTTGTTGGGGAATCTAGAACAAGGGGGCACAGTTTAAAAATAAAAGGTCTTCCATTTAAGATGGATTTGAGGAGGAATTTCTCCTCTCAGAGGGCCATTAATTTTGGAATTCTACATGTGAAGACTGGCCGGATTATTGAATATATTCAAGGCTGAATTAGAGATATTCACGATCTACGAGGGAGTAGAGGGTTATGGGCAGGGTACAATCAGGAAAACGAGGCTAAGGCCATGTTCAGATTGTCCATAATCGTACTGAATAGCAGAGGGGCTGAGTGGGCCAAATAGCTGACTCCGCCACTTATTTCTTATGTTTCTCGCACCTCATCTGAATTTGTCAGGGCTAATGTTGAAGTTGAGTGGAACATTAGCACTTTGGATTATGTAATGTCTGTGTTCTCAGATTAATTCTTCATTTGAATAGCAGAGGGCCAACTCTATCTCACCCTGATTAACTCAGAAAAACCTCTCAGCATCCTCTAGATTAATGAGTATGTTTTGAAAATTGCAGATTGGTGTCTGATCAAATCTGTAGCCTAGGGAATTCCTGCCTGTGTTGTTGCGTTAATCAGAATAGGAGCAACACAAGGTCATCAATTCCATACCAATCCGATACACAATGCAACTTACAGTACTGCAAAAAAAATAATTCTGATTTTAAATTATATATCGGCATTTTCAAAATAGATATTTTGACTCTTTCTTTGTGTTTTATAACAGTAAACGCTCCGTTTTGTTGTGCCTTTAACCTGCCATAAGCTTCATGAGTGCAGTATCAAACATTTCGCACTGAGCCATGTGAGGTGATATTAAAATAGATGATCAAAAGCTTGGTCCCAGAGGGAGATTTTAATGAGCATGTTAGAGGAGAGACAGAGAGAGGTGGAGAGGGTCAGGGATGGTCCAGGCAGCTGAAGGCAAGACAACTAATGATAGAGCAATTAAAATCAGCAGAACATCAGGAGACGGTTATAGGGGCTGGAGGAGGTTTCAGCGATAAGGAGGTGTGGCGATGATGGAGGGATTTGAAAACAAGAATGAGAATTTTCAAATCGAGGTTTTGAGGATCTGGGAGCGAGTGATATATTTGCAAACACAGGGCTGACGGGGTGAATAGGACTTGTTGAGGCTTACATGTCATCTGGGTTCCTTTAAAATAAATCATCAGTCTTCTAACTTGGCTCCATGGGGAAATTATTTTATGACATCAACCAAATGTACCTATGACTAACAGCAAGGCAGAGAGTTTCCTCACACAATGTTTCTGATCCTCTGTAACTCTACATGGTGTCAATCAGGACCTGCAGCACCTCAAGAAGCTCTGTGCTCACCTGCCACCTCAGGGGGAAGGTGGGAATATTGACTTTAGAACATAGAACTGTACAGCACAATACAGGCCCTTCGGCCCACGATGTTGTGCCGAACTAGTCTGAAACTAAGATCAAATCAACCTACTCCCAATCATTCTAGTGCACTCCTTATGCCTATCCGATAACTGCTTGAAAGTTCCTGAAGTGTCCGACTCCACGACTATAGCTGGGAGGTCGTTCCACGCCCCAACCACTCTCTGAGTAAAGAACCTACCACTGACATCCCTCCTATATCTCCCACTATGAACCTTATAGTTATGCCCCCTTGTAACAGCTACATTCATCCGAGGAAAAAGTCACTGAACGTCCACTCTTATCTATCCATCTCATCATCTTATAAACCTCAATTAAGTCACCTCTCATCCTCCTTTGCTCCAATGAGAAAAGCCCTAGCTCCCTCAACCTTTCCTCATAAGACCTACCCTCCAACCCAGGCAGCATCCTGGTAAATCTCCTTTGCCCCCTTTCCAATGCTTCCACATCCTATAATGCAGTGACCAGAACTGCACACAATACTCCAAATATGGTCTAACCAAGGTCTTGTACAGTTGCAGCATAACCTCACGGCTCTTAAACTCAATCCTCCTGTTAATAAATGCTGTACAGCACAGTACAGGCCCTTCACACTACAGGCTTTCTTCACGGCTCTATCCACTTGGGTGGCAACTTTCAGAGATCTATGGACATGAACTCCGAGATCTCTCTGCTCCTCCACATTCTTCAGAACCCTGCCGTTAACCCTGTAATCCACATTCAAATTTGTCCTACCAAAATTAATCACCTCACACTTACCAGGGTTAAACTCCATCTGCCACTTTTCAGCCCAGCTCTGCATCCTATCAATGTTTCTTTGCAGACTACAACAGCCCTCCACATTATTCACTACTCCACCAATCTTGGTGTCATCAGAAAATTTACTAACCCAACGTTCAACTCCATCATCCAAGTCATTGATAAAAATCACAAATAGCAGAGGACCCAGCACTGATCCCTGTGGTACACCGCTGGTGACTGGGCTCCAGGATGAAAATTTACCATCTACCACCACCCTCTGTCTTCTATGTGATAGCCAGTTACTGATCCAATCGGCCAAATTTCCCTCTATACCATGCCTCCTTACTTTCTGCATGAGCCGACCATGGGGCACCTTATCAAACGCCTTACTAAAATCGACAACAATTGCTCTACCTTCATCCATGTACTTAGTTACTTCCTCAAAGAATACAATCAAACTTGTGAGGCAAGACTTACCTCTCACAAATCCGTGCTGACTATCCTGGATTAAGCTGTATCTTTCCAAATGATCATAAATCCTATCGCTCAGGACCCTTTCCAATAATTTACCTATGACCGAAGTGAGACTAACCGGCCTATAATTCCCAGGGTTATACCTATTCCCTTTCTTGAACAAGGGGACAACATTCGCCTCTCTCCAGTCTTCTGGCACTATTCCTGTAGGCAGTGAGGACATAAAGATCAAAGCCAAAGGCTCTGCAATCTCATCCCTCGCCTCCCAAAGAATCCTAGGATATATCCCATCAGGCCCAGGGGACTTATCTATCCTCAGGCTTCTCAAAATTTCTAACACATCTTCCTTCCGAATATCTACCTCCTCCAGCCTACCAGCCTGGATCGCACTGTCCTCCTCAACAACATGGCCCCTCTCCTTTGTGAACACTGAAGTAAAGTATTCATTTAGGGCCTCTCCTATATCTTCAGACTCCATGCACACGTTCCCACTACTGTCCTTGACCAGCCCTATCTTCACCTTGGTCATTCTTTTATTCCTCACATAAATGTAAAAAGCCTTGGGGTTTTCCTTGATCCGACCCGCCAAGGGCTTCTCATGCCTCCTCCTAGCTCTTCTAAGCCCTTTCTTGAACTCCTTCCTAGCTATCTTGTATCCCTCAAGTGCCCTAACTGAACCTTGTTTTCTTATCCTTACACAAGCCCCCTTCTTCCTCTTGACAAGACATTCAACTTCTTTTGTAAACCATGGTTCCCTCGCTCGACCATTTCCTCCCTGCCTGACAGGGACACACTTATCAAGAACACGCAGTAGCTCTTCCTTGAACAAGCTCCACATCTCAATTGTGCCTATCCCTGACAGTTCCTGTTTCCATCTTATGCTCCCCAATTCTTGCCTAATCGCATCATAATTACCCTTCCCCCAGTTATAAACCTTGCCCTGCCATATGTTCCTCTCCCTCTCCATTGCTATAGTGAAAGTCACCGAATTGTGGTCACTATCTCCAAAGTGCTCTCCCACAACCAAATCTAACACTTGGCCCGGTTCATTACCCAGTACCAGATCCAATGTCGCCCCGCCTCTTGTCGGTCTATCCACATATTGTGTGAGGAAACCCTCCTGTACACACTGGATAAAAACAGCCCCATCCAAACTATTCGAATTATAGTGGTTCCAATCAATATTTGGAAAGTTAAAGTCACCCATGACAACTACCCTGTGACTACCGCACCTATCCAAAATCTGCATTGCAACCTTTTCCTCCACATCTCTGTTACTGTTTGGGGGCCTATAGAAAACGCCTAACAAAGTGACCGCTCCTTTCTTATTTCTAACTTCAGCCCACACTACCTCAGTAGACAGATCCTCCTCAAACTGCCTTTCTGCAGCCATTATACTATCCTTGATTAACAATGCTACTCCTCCACCTATTTTACCACCTTCCCTAATCTTACTGAAACATCTAAACCCCGGAACCTCCAACAATCATTCCTGCCCCTGTTCTATCCACATCTCTGTAATGGCCACAACATCGTAGTCACAGGTACCAATCCATACTTCAAGCTCACCAACCTTATTCCTGATGCTTCTCGCATTGAAGTAGACACACTTCAAACCAACTTCATGCCTGTTGGTCCACTCTTGTGACCTTGGTACCTTCCTCAGTATTGCACTACCCTCAATTTCCTGAACTCCAGCAATGCTATCTCCTGGACTACAAATCAGTTTTCCATCACCCTGCCAAATTAGTTTAAACCCTCCTCCCGAGAACCTGTAGCAAATTTCCCTCCCAGGATATTGGTGCCCCTCTGGTTCAGGTGCAATCCGTCCTGTTTGTACAGGTCCCACCTTCCCCAGAATGTGCTCCAATTATCCAAGTAACTGAAACTCTCCCTCCTACACCATCCCTGTAGCCACGTGTTTAACTGCACTCTCTCCCTGTTCCTCACCTCGCTAGCACGTGGCACTAGCAGCAAACCAGAGATGACAACACGGTCTGTCCTGGCTCGCAGCTTCCACCCTAGCTCCCTGAATTCCTGTTTTACATCCCCGTCCCTTTTCCTACCTGTCGTTGGTACCGATGTGTACCACGACTTGTGGCTGCTCCCCCTCCCCCTTAAGGATCTTGAAAACACGATCAGAGACATCACGGACCTTGGCACCCGGGAGGCAATACACCAACCGAGAGCCTCTATCGTTGCCACAGAACCGCCTATCTGTACCTCTAACTATAGAGTCTCCAATAACTAATGCTCTCCTGCTCTCCCCCTTCCCTTCTTAGCCACCGGGGCAGACTCAGTGCCAGAGACCTGGTCACCGTGGCTTACCTCTGGTAGGTCCCCCCCCCCCCCGCCCCCCGTCCCCCCCCCCCCCCGAGTATCCAAAATGGTATACCTGTTATTGAGGGAAACAACCGCAGGGGATCCCTGCACTGACTGCTTCTTCCCCCTCCTTTTAAACGTCGCCCAGCTACCTTCATTCTTAGGAGTAACTACATCCCTGTAGCTTCTACCTATAACCGACTCTGCCTCACGAATGATCCTCAGTTCATCCAGCTCCAGTTCCCTAACACGGTCTTTGAGGAGCTGGAGATGGGTGCACTTCCCGCAGGTGAACTCAGCAGGGCCACTGACGGTGTCCCTCACCTCGAACATCCAGCAGGAGGAACATTGCACTGCCCTCTCTGCCATCTATCCACTTGACAATTACACAGAGAAAAAAAAATCTTCCCGCAGGTTAGAGGTGGTGGAAGGGTAGAGAGAGGAAAAGGAAAGAAAAGCTTACCTCACCAACTCACCACACAGTTTTTTTCTTTGGTTAGAGGAGGAGGATGGGTGGGAGACACTACCTGTGTAGTGTCTCGGATTTAGCCACTGCCTGAAATATATTAATTCTAGAAACTCACTCGGCAGCAGCTTTCCACAATTCACTCCCCGCAACAGCCAATCAGCGTTGCCGCTCTGCCGCCCTCTGCAGGACATAACCCCAAAGAAACCGCCTCTCCCCCTCCTCCTGTGCTAAAATGAGGCATCTTGGAATTTTATATGAAAATGAAAATTGCTTATTGTCACGAGTAGGCTTCAAATGAAGTTACTGTGAAAAGCCCCTAGTCGCCACATTCCGACGCCTGTTCGGGGAGGCTGGTACGGGAATTGAACAATGCTGCTGGCCTGCCTTGATCTGCTATAAAAGCCAGATCTTTAGCCCTGTGCTAAACCAGCCCCATATTTATTCCCTGACCTGAACCTCCCTCCCTCTGTCCTCCCAATTCCATTTGGATTCCGTGTGGGTCCCCCCGCTGGACACTCTTATACATCATCCCAGCAGCCATACTGACCTCTAACCATTACCCCCAAGTTCAATAAGGGACTGGGCATTGGAAACCCTATTGGATGCTCTATCTGCCATCTGGGCTGAATGTAACAGATCCTATGGCTTTAATAGGAGATGACCAATATTTATCCCTCAACCAACTTCACTCAGACGGATGATTTGTTATTTGTTTTGTTGCTGATTGGGCGAGTTTGCATTGGACCGATTGCCTGCTGTGTTTCTCTGCATTTTAACAGTGGTTACACTTCAAAAATAAACAATTGCCTGTAAAACATTTTGAGATGTTCTAGGGTCAGGGCAGATGCTATTGTAAATGCAGTCTTTTGTTACTGAACATTAGTAAAAGTAAAGTGAAATCGCCATAGTCCCAGATGACCATAGGCAGCTTTCCTCTTTGAGGAGAGAGCTGAATCATGGTGATTTAACCTGAGGATCACCGCACCTCAGGCAAGGAGCAAGGATAACCTCAGCCAGTGGGGGAATTGAATCTGTTGACCTTACACTGCATCACAAAGCAGCTGTCCATCCAACTGAGCTATACCGGCCCCATTTGTACAGTTGTGCAATAGAGGCAATGTAACAACTAATGAATTTGGCACTAATGGTGGAAACTGGTTTATTCATACAGGTCTCTTATTTAATTCTGTCCACTTGGAAATGTTTACTCTTTCACACTTTTGAGGCAGATAATGCTGATTGGTGTCAGTGCAATGTGGAGGAATGCAAAACAGTCAAAAAGTCTGATAAAAAAATTGTAAATGGATTAGAATTGATCTGTGAGAGATTACAATGTGCAGTCATTGGAAAAAATGACAAGATTCATTTCCAAGACACTAACAATCACTGCCAGATATATAATCCTTTTTTCAAGAAGGATATTGGAGTTGTAACTTTCTTGTATTAAATATTAATATTCCAATAAATATGCATAGCTTTGCTATCGTAAAGGATACCTTTGCATATTTTGTACCTTAATGATTTTTGCGGGGCGAGGGGTACTGTACCGTGCAAAAAGGAATGTGCTGTGTAAATGAAAATGTAAATGGTCTCTGTGAGGATGGGGAGACCATCCCTTAATACGTAATCAAGAAATATCCTCAAAGCAGCAGAGCAACTTTTCAGCTCACACTGCCAATTCAAAGGAACATGTTAAATGGTTTAATTGTTAATATTCAAGGTGGTTCCAAATGAATGTCACCAAACTATTATCTTCAGAAGCAAGGTCAAGGATAGTGCAGTCTGGGCTTAGAAATTGTTAATTATATTGATAAAGTGATTGTGCCTCTCGGTCCCAAATCAATCTCATAGTCTTCAACAAGCATTGAAAGATGCTAAGTACTATTCAACTAATTTGCCATGGGACAACCAGTGACACCTGGTCTTCCTCAACACCAAGTCTCAGGGAGGGATCGAGCAAAACTGACAGTTCGTCAAATGGGGATGGGGGGAGTTGTGATCAGGGCTGTAAGTGTAACATGCCCCTCCCAGAACATGTAAATCTCCTGCTGTAAAGACTGAGAATGTTTAATGGTCTCCAATTCACAGTGGCTGATTGATCGCACCCAGAAACTGGCCAATATTGTAATTAATAAAGTTATTGCCGTGTCTGAGACGTTTAATCGGAGGATCTGCCAGCAGTACGACAGCATCATGAGGAAAATAACCAACACAACCGACTCCACTCGCAAACTGGTCCAAGTGCAAAATTATGTGGATACCTTGAGGAGCTGTGCAATGCTTCAGCTTCAGGTAGAGCCGTTCCTTTTCTTCCCTGTAATTCGGGGATTTTAATGATGACAGGCATTCCAATAGGCCAGAGCAGAATGTCTGAACTTAATCTCTAAAGGTCTTTCCTTCTGCTGATTTCCGACACAGAGTTAAAGATTTAGTTTGTGGTTCTAAATGCAGAGCAGAGTTTTTATCCTGTGGTGGTGCAAAGTTAATGCTGCATGTTTCCAAATTTGCCACAGATCAATCAGCATTCGTAACTTCTGCATGATAATCGAAAGATCCATCTTCACTCCCTGATGTTTAATTTTGTACGGGGTGTGTAGCTGCAGGCTAAAATGTCACCCCGATGTCTCGCTAATGAGAATACCTGCAATGTTAGATACCTGACAGGGAATCCTTGGCATATACAAAGGATTTGAGGGGGGGGTGGGCATGGCACATGTGACAAGCCTCAATATTAATGTCTCTTTTTAAATTAAACATGAAGCACACAGCCATCTTTTTAATTACTGTCATAAGGTGGGTAGGAGTGAAGGTACACTGATAGGCTGGAAACACCCATCTAGAGGGAGTTTTACAACATCTATACACTGCTGTGTGCTTGCAGAAACAATTCACTTGACCCTCCGCACCTCACGTTAACTTGCTTCCATATTGTAGAATGTTTGTGAAAAAAGCACAGAGTCTACAATATAGGGAGATCTACCTGAGTGAAGCGATCCGTGTCTAATCTGGCGATGCCAAAAAATCTGAACTCAATAACTTGGAACCAGCTGGGAAAACTAGACAAGTTGTGTGTTTGCATTATCCTGCTCATCGTCTCCTGGGTATTAGTGAGTTGGAAATCATTTTGATTATCAGTTTGTGTCACTGGGATTTGAATGCCCAGCACTGAGGAACGGTCCATGGATTGTGGACTGGAAACAAAAGAGCTTTGTGTCATCTTGGACAGGACAAGCTGGACATAGCGGCTGAGAATCTCCTCTTCCTGGTGGAGTATGCGTCGCTTTCCAAGAAGGACATCGTTCTGAATGGCAACACCTTCTCATGGCCAGAGAGGATCAGTCCACTCATCAGAAACAGGTCTGTTTGCAAATTCACATTGTCCCAGGGAAGAAGGGTACATCTCTGTAAAATGAGCAGTCTGTCTGTGAAAGATTTGTAACCCGTTCCCTTGGCACTGAGAGTGAGAAAGAGCAGTGCGAGATGACCCGTTCCTTTATCACTGAGAGTGAGAAAGAGCAGTGCGAGATGACCCGTTCCCTTAGCACTGAGAGTGAGAAAGAGCAGTGCAAGATGACCCGTTCCCTTTGCACTGAGAGTGAGAAAGAGCAGTGCGAGATGACCCGTTCCCTTAGCATTGAGAGTGCGAAAGAGCAGTGCAAGATGACCCGTTCCCTTAGCACTGAGAGTGAGAAAGAGCAGTGCGAGATGACTCGTTCCCTTAGCACTGAGAGTGAGAAAGAGCAGTGCGAGATGACCCGTTCCCTTAGCACTGAGAGTGAGAAAGAGCAGTGCGAGATGACCCGTTCCCTTAGCACTGAGAGTGAGAAAGAGCAGTGCCAGATGACCCGTTCCCTTAGCACTGAGAGTGAGAAAGAACAGTGCCAGATGACCCGTTCCCTGAGCACTGAGAGTGAGAAAGAGCTGTGCCAGATGACCCGTTCCCTTAGCACTGAGAGTGAGAAAGAGCAGTGCCAGATGACCCGTTCCCTTAGCACTGAGTGAGAAAGAGCAGTGCTAGATGACCCGTTCCCGTAGCACTGAGAGTGAGAAAGAGCTGTGCCAGATGACCCGTTCCCTTAGCACTGAGAGTGAGAAAGAGCTGTGCCAGATGACCCGTTCCCTTAGCAATGAGAGTGAGAAAGAGCAGTGCCAGATGACCCGTTCCCAAAGCACTGAGTGAGAAAGAGCAGTGCTAGATGACCCGTTCCCTTAGCACTGAGTGAGAAAGAACAGTGCCAGATGACCCGTTCCCTTAGTACTGAGAATGAGAAAGAGCAGTGCGAGATGACCCTTTCCAGTAGCACTGAGAGTGAGAAAGAGCTGTGCGAGATGACCCGTTCCCTTAGCACTGAGAGTGAGAAAGAGCTGTGCCAGATGACCCGTTCCCTTAGCAATGAGAGTGAGAAAGAGCAGTGCCAGATGACCCTTTCCCGTAGCACTGAGAGTGAGAAAGAGCAGTGCGAGATGACCCGTTCCCTTAGCACTGAGAGTGAGAAAGAACAGTGCGAGATGACCCGTTCCCTTAGCACTGAGAGTGAGAAAGAACAGTGCCAGATGACCCATTCCCTTAGCACTGAGAGTGAGAAAGAGCAGTGCGAGATGACCCGTTCTCTTAGCACTGAGAGTGAGAAAGAGCAGTGCCAGATGACCCGTTCCCTAAGCACTGAGTGAGAAAGAACAGTGCGAGATGACCCATTCCCTTAGCACTGAGAGTGAGAAAGAGCTGTGCCAGATGACCCGTTCCCTTAGCACTGAGAGTGAGAAAGAGCAGTGCGAGATGACCCGTTCCCTTAGCACTGAGTGAGAAAGAGCAGTGCGAGATGACCCGTTCCCTTAGCACTGAGAGTGAGAAAGAGCAGTGCCAGATGACCCGTTCCCTTAGCACTGAGAGTGAGAAAGAGCAGTGCGAGATGACCCGTTCCCTTAGCACTGAGAGTGAGAAAGAGCAGTGCGAGATGACCCATTCCCTCAGCACTGAGAGTGAGAAAGAGCAGTGCCAGATGACCCATTCCCTTAGCACTGAGAGTGAGAAAGAGCAGTGCGAGATGACCCATTCCCTTAGCACTGAGAGTGAGAAAGAGCAGTGCCAGATGACCCGTTCCCTTAGCACTGAGTGAGAAAGAGCAGTGCTAGATGACCCGTTCCCGTAGCACTGAGAGTGAGAAAGAGCTGTGCCAGATGACCCGTTCCCTTAGCACTGAGAGTGAGAAAGAGCAGTGCCAGATGACCCGTTCCCTTAGCACTGAGAGTGAGAAAGAGCAGTGCCAGATGACCCGTTCCCAAAGCACTGAGTGAGAAAGAGCAGTGCTAGATGACCCGTTCCCTTAGCACTGAGAGTGAGAAAGAGCAGTGCCAGATGACCCGTTCCCTTAGTACTGAGAATGAGAAAGAGCAGTGCGAGATGACCCTTTCCAGTAGCACTGAGAGTGAGAAAGAGCTGTGCGAGATGACCCATTCCCTTAGCACTGAGAGTGAGAAAGAGCTGTGCCAGATGACCCGTTCCCTTAGCAATGAGAGTGAGAAAGAGCAGTGCCAGATGACCCTTTCCCGTAGCACTGAGAGTGAGAAAGAGCAGTGCGAGATGACCCGTTCCCTTAGCACTGAGAGTGAGAAAGAACAGTGCGAGATGACCCGTTCCCTTAGCACTGAGAGTGAGAAAGAGCAGTGCCAGATGACCCATTCCCTTAGCACTGAGAGTGAGAAAGAGCAGTGCGAGATGACCCGTTCTCTTAGCACTGAGAGTGAGAAAGAGCAGTGCCAGATGACCCGTTCCCTAAGCACTGAGTGAGAAAGAACAGTGCGAGATGACCCATTCCCTTAGCACTGAGAGTGAGAAAGAGCTGTGCCAGATGACCCGTTCCCTTAGCACTGAGAGTGAGAAAGAGCAGTGCGAGATGACCCGTTCCCTTAGCACTGAGTGAGAAAGAGCAGTGCGAGATGACCCGTTCCCTTAGCACTGAGAGTGAGAAAGAGCAGTGCCAGATGACCCGTTCCCTTAGCACTGAGAGTGAGAAAGAGCAGTGCGAGATGACCCGTTCCCTTAGCACTGAGTGAGAAAGAACAGTGCGAGATGACCCATTCCCTTAGCACTGAGAGTGAGAAAGAGCAGTGCCAGATGACCCGTTCCGTTAGCACTGAGAGTGAGAAAGAGCAGTGCGAGATGACCCGTTCCCTTAGCACTGAGAGTGAGAAAGAGCAGTGCGAGATGACCCATTCCCTTAGCACTGAGAGTGAGAAAGAGCAGTGCCAGATGACCCATTCCCTTAGCACTGAGAGTGAGAAAGAGCAGTGCGAGATGACCCATTCCCTTAGCACTGAGAGTGAGAAAGAGCAGTGCCAGATGACCCATTCCCTTAGCACTGAGAGTGAGAAAGAGCTGTGCCAGATGACCCGTTCCCTTAGCAATGAGAGTGAGAAAGAGCAGTGCCAGATGACCCTTTCCCGTAGCACTGAGAGTGAGAAAGAGCAGTGCGAGATGACCCGTTCCCTTAGCACTGAGAGTGAGAAAGAACAGTGCGAGATGACCCGTTCCCTTAGCACTGAGAGTGAGAAAGAGCAGTGCCAGATGACCCATTCCCTTAGCACTGAGAGTGAGAAAGAGCAGAGCGAGATGACCCGTTCTCTTAGCACTGAGAGTGAGAAAGAGCAGTGCCAGATGACCCGTTCCCTAAGCACTGAGTGAGAAAGAACAGTGCGAGATGACCCATTCCCTTAGCACTGAGAGTGAGAAAGAGCTGTGCCAGATGACCCGTTCCCTTAGCACTGAGAGTGAGAAAGAGCAGTGCGAGATGACCCGTTCCCTTAGCACTGAGTGAGAAAGAGCAGTGCGAGATGACCCGTTCCCTTAGCACTGAGAGTGAGAAAGAGCAGTGCCAGATGACCCGTTCCCTTAGCACTGAGAGTGAGAAAGAGCAGTGCGAGATGACCCGTTCCCTTAGCACTGAGTGAGAAAGAACAGTGCGAGATGACCCATTCCCTTAGCACTGAGAGTGAGAAAGAGCAGTGCCAGATGACCCGTTCCCTTAGCACTGAGAGTGAGAAAGAGCAGTGCGAGATGACCCGTTCCCTTAGCACTGAGAGTGAGAAAGAGCAGTGCGAGATGACCCATTCCCTTAGCACTGAGAGTGAGAAAGAGCAGTGCCAGATGACCCATTCCCTTAGCACTGAGAGTGAGAAAGAGCAGTGCGAGATGACCCATTCCCTTAGCACTGAGAGTGAGAAAGAGCAGTGCCAGATGACCCATTCCCTTAGCACTGAGAGTGAGAAAGAGCAGTGCGAGATGACCCGTTCCCTTAGCACTGAGAGTGAGAAAGAGCAGTGCCAGATGACCCGTTCCCTTAGCACTGAGAGTGAGAAAGAGCAGTGCGAGATGACCCATTCCCTTAGCACTGAGAGTGAGAAAGAGCAGTGCCAGATGACCCGTTCCCTTAGCACTGAGAGTGAGAAAGAGCAGTGCCAGATGACCCGTTCCCTTAGCACTGAGAGTGAGAAAGAGCAGTGCGAGATGACCCATTCCCTTAGCACTGAGAGTGAGAAAGAGCAGTGCCAGATGACCCATTCCCTTAGCACTGAGAGTGAGAAAGAGCTGTGCCAGATGACCCGTTCCCTTAGCACTGAGAGTGAGAAAGAGCAGTGCCAGATGACCCGTTCCCTTAGCACTGAGAGTGAGAAAGAGCAGTGCGAGATGACCCGTTCCCTTAGCACTGAGAGTGAGAAAGAGCAGTGCCAGATGACCCGTTCCCTTAGCACTGAGAGTGAGAAAGAGCAGTGCGAGATGACCCGTTCCCTTAGCACTGAGAGTGAGAAAGAGCAGTGCCAGATGACCCGTTCCCGTAGCACTGAGAGTGAGAAAGAGCAGTGCCAGATGACCCGTTCCCTTAGCACTGAGTGAGAAAGAGCAGTGCGAGATGACCCGTTCCCTTAGCACTGAGTGAGAAAGAGCAGTGCGAGATGACCCGTTCCCTTAGCACTGAGAGTGAGAAAGAGCAGTGCTAGATGACCCGTTCCCGTAGCACTGAGAGTGAGAAAGAGCTGTGCCAGATGACCCGTTCCCTTAGCACTGAGAGTGAGAAAGAGCAGTGCCAGATGACCCGTTCCCTTAGCACTGAGTGAGAAAGAGCAGTGCGAGATGACCCGTTCCCTTAGCACTGAGTGAGAAACAGCAGTGCGAGATGACCCGTTCCCTTAGCACTGAGAGTGAGAAAGAGCAGTGCAAGATGACCCGTTCCCTTAGCACTGAGTGAGAAAGAGCAGTGCGAGATGACCCGTTCCCTTAGCACTGAGTGAGAAAGAGCAGTGCGAGATGACCCGTTCCCTTAGCACTGAGAGTGAGAAAGAGCAGTGCAAGATGACCCGTTCCCTTAGCACTGAGTGAGAAAGAGCAGTGCGAGATGACCCGTTCCCTTAGCACTGAGAGTGAGAAAGAGCAGTGCGAGATGACCCGTTCCCTTAGCACTGAGTGAGAAAGAGCTGTGCCAGATGACCCGTTCCCTTAGCACTGAGAGTGAGAAAGAGCAGTGCCAGATGACCCGTTCCCTTAGCACTGAGAGTGAGAAAGAGCAGTGCGAGATGACCCTTTCCCGTAGCACTGAGAGTGAGAAAGAGCAGTGCCAGATGACCCGTTCCCTTAGCACTGAGAGTGAGAAAGAGCAGTGCGAGATGACCCGTTCTCTTAGCACTGAGAGTGAGAAAGAACAGTGCGAGATGACCCGTTCCCTTAGCACTGAGAGTGAGAAAGAGCAGTGCGAGATGACCCGTTCCCTTAGCACTGAGTGAGAAAGAACAGTGCGAGATCACCCATTCCCTTAGCACTGAGAGTGAGAAAGAGCTGTGCCAGATGATCCGTTCTCTTAGCACTGAGTGAGAAAGAACAGTGCGAGATGACCCATTCCCTTAGCACTGAGTGAGAAAGAGCTGTGCTAGATGACCCGTTCCCTTAGCACTGAGAGTGAGAAAGAGCAGTGCCAGATGACCCGTTGCCTTAGCACTGAGAGTGAGAAAGAGCAGTGCCAGATGACCCGTTCCCTTAGCACTGAGAGTGAGAAAGAGCTGTGCGAGATGACCCGTTCCCTTAGCACTGAGAGTGAGAAAGAGCAGTGCGAGATGACCCATTCCCTTAGCACTGAGAGTGAGAAAGAGCAGTGCTAGATGACCCGTTCCCTTAGCACTGAGAGTGAGAAAGAGCAGTGCGAGATGACCCATTCCCTTAGCACTGAGAGTGAGAAAGAGCAGTGCTAGATGACCCGTTCCCTTAGCACTGAGTGAGAAAGAGCTGTGCCACATGACCCGTTCCCTTAGCACTGAGAGTGAGAAAGAACAGTGCGAGATGACCCATTCCCTTAGCACTGAGTGAGAAAGAGCAGTGTGAGATGACCCATTCCCTTAGCACTGAGAGTGAGAAAGAGCTGTGCTAGATGACGCGTTCCCTTAGCACTGAGAGTGAGCAAGAGCAGTGCCACATGACCCGTTCCCTTAGCACTGAGAGTGAGAAAGAGCAGTGCGAGATGACCCGTTCCGTTAGCACTGAGAGTGAGAAAGAGCAGTGCCACATGACCCGTTCCCTTAGCACTGAGATTGAGAAAGAGCAGTGCGAGATGACCCGTTCCCTTAGCACTGAGAGTGAGAAAGAACAGTGCCAGATGATCCGTTCCCTTAGCACTGAGAGTGAGAAAGAGCAGTGCGAGATGACCCGTTCCCTTAGCACTGAGAGTGAGAAAGAGCAGTGCGAGATGATCCGTTCCCTTAGCACTGAGTGAGAAAGAGCAGTGCCACATGACCCGTTCCCTTAGCACTGTTATTGAGAAAGAACAGTGCGAGATGACCCGTTCCCTTAGCACTGAGAGTGAGAAAGAGCAGTGCCACATGACCTGTTCCCTTAGCACTGAGAGTGAGAAAGAGCAGTGCGAGATGACCCGTTCTCTTAGCACTGAGAGTGAGAAAGAGCAGTGCGAGATGACCCGTTCCCTTAGCACTGAGAGTGAGAAAGAGCTGTGCCAGATGACCCGTTCCCTTAGCACTGAGAGTGAGAAAGAGCAGTGCCACATGACCCGTTCCCTTAGCACTGAGTGAGAAAGAACAGTGCGAGATGACCCATTCCCTTAGCACTGAGAGTGAGAAAGAGCAGTGCGAGATGACCCGTTCCCTTAGCACTGAGTGAGAAAGAACAGTGCGAGATGACCCATTCCCTTAGCACTGAGAGTGAGAAAGAGCAGTGCCAGATGACCCATTCCCTTAGCACTGAGAGTGAGAAAGAGCAGTGCTAGATGACCCGTTCCCTTAGCACTGAGAGTGAGAAAGAGCAGTGCCAGATGACCCATTCCCTTAGCACTGAGAGTGAGAAAGAGCAGTGCTAGATGACCCATTCCCTTAGCACTGAGAGTGAGAAAGAGCAGTGCGAGATGACCCGTTCCCTTAGCACTGAGTGAGAAAGAACAGTGCGAGATGACCCATTCCCTTAGCACTGAGAGTGAGAAAGAGCAGTGCCAGATGACCCATTCCCTTAGCACTGAGAGTGAGAAAGAGCAGTGCTAGATGACCCGTTCCCTTAGCACTGAGTGAGAAAGAACAGTGCGAGATGACCCATTCCCTGAGCACTGAGAGTGAGAAAGAGCAGTGCCAGATGACCCGTTCCCTTAGCACTGAGAGTGAGAAAGAGCAGTGCTAGATGACCCGTTCCCTTAGCACTGAGAGTGAGAAAGAGCAGTGCGAGATGACCCGTTCCCTTAGCACTGAGAGTGAGAAAGAGCAGTGCGAGATGACCCGTTCCCTTAGCACTGAGTGAGAAAGAGCTGTGCCAGATGACCCGTTCCCTTAGCACTGAGAGTGAGAAAGAGCAGTGCCAGATGACCCGTTCCCTTAGCACTGAGAGTGAGAAAGAGCAGTGCGAGATGACCCTTTCCCGTAGCACTGAGAGTGAGAAAGAGCAGTGCCAGATGACCCGTTCCCTTAGCACTGAGAGTGAGAAAGAGCAGTGCGAGATGACCCGTTCTCTTAGCACTGAGAGTGAGAAAGAACAGTGCGAGATGACCCGTTCCCTTAGCACTGAGAGTGAGAAAGAGCAGTGCGAGATGACCCGTTCCCTTAGCACTGAGTGAGAAAGAACAGTGCGAGATCACCCATTCCCTTAGCACTGAGAGTGAGAAAGAGCTGTGCCAGATGATCCGTTCTCTTAGCACTGAGTGAGAAAGAACAGTGCGAGATGACCCATTCCCTTAGCACTGAGTGAGAAAGAGCTGTGCTAGATGACCCGTTCCCGTAGCACTGAGAGTGAGAAAGAGCAGTGCTAGATGACCCATTCCCTTAGCACTGAGAGTGAGAAAGAGCAGTGCGAGATGACCCGTTCCCTGAGCACTGAGTGAGAAAGAACAGTGCGAGATGACCCGTTCCCTTAGCACTGAGTGAGAAAGAACAGTGCGAGATGACCCGTTCCCTTAGCACTGAGAGTGAGAAAGAGCAGTGCGAGATGACCCGTTCCCTTAGCACTGAGTGAGAAAGAACAGTGCGAGATCACCCATTCCCTTAGCACTGAGTGAGAAAGAACAGTGCGAGATGACCCATTCCCTTAGCACTGAGTGAGAAAGAGCTGTGCTAGATGACCCGTTCCCTTAGCACTGAGAGTGAGAAAGAGCAGTGCCAGATGACCCGTTGCCTTAGCACTGAGAGTGAGAAAGAGCAGTGCCAGATGACCCGTTCCCTGAGCACTGAGAGTGAGAAAGAGCTGTGCGAGATGACCCGTTCCCTTAGCACTGAGAGTGAGAAAGAGCAGTGCGAGATGACCCATTCCCTTAGCACTGAGAGTGAGAAAGAGCAGTGCTAGATGACCCGTTCCCTTAGCACTGAGAGTGAGAAAGAGCAGTGCGAGATGACCCATTCCCTTAGCACTGAGAGTGAGAAAGAGCAGTGCTAGATGACCCGTTCCCTTAGCACTGAGAGTGAGAAAGAGCAGTGCTAGATGACCCGTTCCCTTAGCACTGAGAGTGAGAAAGAGCAGTGCGAGATGACCCGTTCCCTTAGCACTGAAAGTGAGAAAGAGCAGTGCCACATGACCCGTTCCCTTAGCACTGAGAGTGAGAAAGAGCAGTGCCACATGACCCGTTCCCTTAGCACTGAGAGTGAGAAAGAGCAGTGCGAGATGACCCGTTCCCTTAGCACTGAGAGTGAGAAAGAACAGTGCCAGATGATCCGTTCCCTTTGCACTGAGAGTGAGAAAGAGCAGTGCGAGATGACCCGTTCCCTTAGCACTGAGAGTGAGAAAGAGCAGTGCGAGATGACCCGTTCCCTTAGCACTGAGTGAGAAAGAGCAGTGCCACATGACCCGTTCCCTTAGCACTGAGAGTGAGAAAGAGCAGTGCGAGATGACCCGTTCCCGTAGCACTGAGAGTGAGAAAGAACTGTGCCACATGTCCCGTTCCCTTAGCACTGAGAGTGAGAAAGAGCAGTGCCAGATGACCCATTCCCTTAGCACTGAGAGTGAGAAAGAGCAGTGCCAGATGACCCGTTCCCGTAGCACTGAAAGGGAGAAAGAGCAGTGCGAGATGACCCGTTCCCTTAGCACTGAGAGTGAGAAAGAGCAGTGCCAGATGGCCCGTTCCCGTAGCACTGAGAGTGAGAAAGAGCAGTGCCAGATGACCCGTTGCCTTAGCACTGAGAGTGAGAAAGAGCAGTGCCAGATGACCCGTTCCCGTAGCACTGAGAGTGAGAAAGAGCAGTGCGAGATGACCCGTTCCCTTAGCACTGAGAGTGAGAAAGAGCTGTGCCAGATGACCCGTTCCCTTAGCACTGAGAGTGAGACATAGCAGTGCCAGATGACCCGTTCCCTTAGCACTGAGAGTGAGAAAGAGCAGTGCTAGATGACCCGTTCCCTTAGCACTGAGAGTGAGAAAGAGCAGTGCCAGATGACCCGTTCCCTTAGCACTGAGAGTGAGAAAGAGCAGTGCGAGATGATCCGTTCCCTTAGCACTGAGAGTGAGAAAGAGCAGTGCGAGATGACCCGTTCCCTTAGCACTGAGAGTGAGAAAGAGCAGTGCGAGATGACCCGTTCCCTTAGCACTGAGAGTGAGAAAGAACAGTGCCAGATGACCCATTCCCTTAGCACTGAGAGTGAGAAAGAGCAGTGCTAGATGACCCGTTCCCTCAGCACTGAGAGTGAGATAGAGCAGTGCGAGATGACCCGTTCCCGTAGCACTGAGAGTGAGAAAGAACAGTGCGAGATGACCCGTTCCCTTAGCACTGAGTGAGAAAGAGCAGTGCCACATGACCCGTTCCCTTAGCACTGAGAGTGAGAAAGAGCAGTGCTAGATGACCCGTTCCCTCAGCACTGAGAGTGAGATAGAGCAGTGCGAGATGACCCGTTCCCGTAGCACTGAGAGTGAGAAAGAGCAGTGCTAGATGACCCATTCCCTTAGCACTGAGAGTGAGAAAGAGCAGTGCGAGATGACCCGTTCCCTTAGCACTGAGTGAGAAAGAACAGTGCGAGATGACCCGTTCCCTTCGCACTGAGTGAGAAAGAACAGTGCGAGATGACCCGTTCCCTTAGCACTGAGAGTGAGAAAGAGCAGTGCGAGATGACCCGTTCCCTTAGCACTGAGTGAGAAAGAACAGTGCGAGATCACCCATTCCCTTAGCACTGAGTGAGAAAGAACAGTGCGAGATGACCCATTCCCTTAGCACTGAGTGAGAAAGAGCTGTGCTAGATGACCCGTTCCCTTAGCACTGAGAGTGAGAAAGAGCAGTGCCAGATGACCCGTTGCCTTAGCACTGAGAGTGAGAAAGAGCAGTGCCAGATGACCCGTTCCCTGAGCACTGAGAGTGAGAAAGAGCTGTGCGAGATGACCCGTTCCCTTAGCACTGAGAGTGAGAAAGAGCAGTGCGAGATGACCCATTCCCTTAGCACTGAGAGTGAGAAAGAGCAGTGCTAGATGACCCGTTCCCTTAGCACTGAGAGTGAGAAAGAGCAGTGCGAGATGACCCATTCCCTTAGCACTGAGAGTGAGAAAGAGCAGTGCTAGATGACCCGTTCCCTTAGCACTGAGAGTGAGAAAGAGCAGTGCTAGATGACCCGTTCCCTTAGCACTGAGAGTGAGAAAGAGCAGTGCGAGATGACCCGTTCCCTTAGCACTGAAAGTGAGAAAGAGCAGTGCCACATGACCCGTTCCCTTAGCACTGAGAGTGAGAAAGAGCAGTGCCACATGACCCGTTCCCTTAGCACTGAGAGTGAGAAAGAGCAGTGCGAGATGACCCGTTCCCTTAGCACTGAGAGTGAGAAAGAACAGTGCGAGATGACCCGTTCCCTTAGCACTGAGAGTGAGAAAGAGCAGTGCGAGATGACCCGTTCCCTTAGCACTGAGTGAGAAAGAGCAGTGCCACATGACCCGTTCCCTTAGCACTGAGAGTGAGAAAGAGCAGTGCGAGATGACCCGTTCCCGTAGCACTGAGAGTGAGAAAGAACTGTGCCACATGTCCCGTTCCCTTAGCACTGAGAGTGAGAAAGAGCAGTGCCAGATGACCCATTCCCTTAGCACTGAGAGTGAGAAAGAGCAGTGCCAGATGACCCGTTCCCGTAGCACTGAAAGTGAGAAAGAGCAGTGCGAGATGACCCGTTCCCTTAGCACTGAGAGTGAGAAAGAGCAGTGCCAGATGGCCCGTTCCCGTAGCACTGAGAGTGAGAAAGAGCAGTGCCAGATGACCCGTTGCCTTAGCACTGAGAGTGAGAAAGAGCAGTGCCAGATGACCCGTTCCCGTAGCACTGAGAGTGAGAAAGAGCAGTGCGAGATGACCCGTTCCCTTAGCACTGAGAGTGAGAAAGAGCTGTGCCAGATGACCCGTTCCCTTAGCACTGAGAGTGAGACATAGCAGTGCCAGATGACCCGTTCCCTTAGCACTGAGAGTGAGAAAGAGCAGTGCCAGATGACCCGTTCCCTTAGCACTGAGAGTGAGAAAGAGCAGTGCTAGATGACCCGTTCCCTTAGCACTGAGAGTGAGAAAGAGCAGTGCCAGATGACCCGTTCCCTTAGCACTGAGAGTGAGAAAGAGCAGTGCGAGATGACCCGTTCCCTTAGCACTGAGAGTGAGAAAGAGCAGTGCGAGATGACCCGTTCCCTTAGCACTGAGAGTGAGAAAGAACAGTGCCAGGTGACCCGTTCCCTTAGCACTGAGAGTGAGAAAGAGCAGTGCGAGATGACCCGTTCCCTTAGTACTGAGAGTGAGAAAGAGCAGTGCCAGATGACCCATTCCCTTAGCACTGAGAGTGAGAAAGAGCAGTGCCAGATGACCCATTCCCTTAGCACTGAGAGTGAGAAAGAGCTGTGCTAGATCACCCGTTCCCTTAGCACTGAGAGTGAGAAAGAGCAGTGCGAGATGACCCGTTCCCTTAGCACTGAGAGTGAGAAAGAGCAGTGAGAGATGGCCCGTTCCCTTAGCACTGAGAGTGAGAAAGAGCAGTGCGAGATGATCCGTTCCCTTAGCACTGAGAGTGAGAAAGAGCAGTGCGAGATGACCCGTTCCCTTAGCACTGAGAGTGAGAAAGAACAGTGCCAGATGACCCGTTCCCTTAGCACTGAGAGTGAGAAAGAGCAGTGCGAGATGACCCGTTCCCTTAGCACTGAGAGTGAGAAAGAACAGTGCCAGATGACCCGTTCCCTTAGCACTGAGAGTGAGAAAGAGCAGTGCCACATGACCCGTTCCCTTAGCACTGAGAGTGAGAAAGAGCAGTGCTAGATGACCCGTTCCCTTAGCACTGAGAGTGAGAAAGAGCAGTGCCAGATGACCCGTTCCCTTAGCACTGAGTGAGAAAGAGCAGTGCGAGATGACCCGTTCCCTTAGCACTGAGAGTGAGAAAGAGCAGTGCCAGATGACCCGTTCCCTTAGCACCGAGTGAGAAAGAGCAGTGCGAGATGACCCTTTCCCGTAGCACTGAGAGTGAGAAAGAGCAGTGCGAGATGACCCGTTCCCTTAGCACTGAGTGAGAAAGAGCAGTGCCAGATGACTCGTTCCCTTAGCACTGAGAGTGAGAAAGAGCAGTGCCAGGTGACCCGTTCCCTTAGTACTGAGAATGAGAAAGAGCAGTGCGAGATGACCCGTTCCCTTAGCACTGAGAGTGAGAAAGAGCAGTGCGAGATGACCCGTTCCCTTAGCACTGAGTGAGAAAGAGCAGTGCCAGATGACTCGTTCCCTTAGCACTGAGTGAGAAAGAGCAGTGCCAGATGACCCGTTGCCTTAGCACTGAGAGTGAGAAAGAGCAGTGCGAGATGACCCGTTCCCTTAGCACTGAGAGTGAGAAAGAACAGTGCGAGATGACCCTTTCCCGTAGCACTGAGAGTGAGAAAGAGCAGTGCCAGATGACCCGTTCCCTTAGCACTGAGAGTGAGAAAGAACAGTGCCAGATGACCCGTTCCCTTAGCACTGAGAGTGAGAAAGAACAGTGCCACATGACCCGTTGCCTTAGCACTGAGAGTGAGAAAGAGCAGTGCGAGATGACCCGTTCCCTTAGCACTGAGAGTGAGAAAGAGCAGTGCCAGATGACCCGTTCCCTTAGTACTGAGAATGAGAAAGAGCAGTGCGAGATGACCCGTTCCCTTAGCACTGAGAGTGAGAAAGAGCAGTGCGAGATGACCCGTTCCCTTAGCACTGAGAGTGAGAAAGAACAGTGCGAGATGACCCGTTCCCTTAGCACTGAGAGTGAGAAAGAACCGTGCCAGATGACCCATTCCCTTAGCACTGAGAGTGAGAAAGAGCAGTGCGAGATGACCCGTTCTCTTCGCACTGAGAGTGAGAAAGAGCAGTGCGAGATGACCCGTTCTCTTAGCACTGAGAGTGAGAAAGAGCAGTGCCAGATGACCCGTTCCCTTAGCACTGAGTGAGAAAGAACAGTGCGAGATGACCCGTTCCCTTAGCACTGAGAGTGAGAAAGAGCAGTGCGAGATGACCCGTTCCCTTAGCACTGAGTGAGAAAGAACAGTGCGAGATCACCCATTCCCTTAGCACTGAGTGAGAAAGAACAGTGCGAGATGACCCATTCCCTTAGCACTGAGTGAGAAAGAGCTGTGCTAGATGACCCGTTCCCTTAGCACTGAGAGTGAGAAAGAGCAGTGCCAGATGACCCGTTGCCTTAGCACTGAGAGTGAGAAAGAGCAGTGCCAGATGACCCGTTCCCTGAGCACTGAGAGTGAGAAAGAGCTGTGCGAGATGACCCGTTCCCTTAGCACTGAGAGTGAGAAAGAGCAGTGCGAGATGACCCATTCCCTTAGCACTGAGAGTGAGAAAGAGCAGTGCTAGATGACCCGTTCCCTTAGCACTGAGAGTGAGAAAGAGCAGTGCGAGATGACCCATTCCCTTAGCACTGAGAGTGAGAAAGAGCAGTGCTAGATGACCCGTTCCCTTAGCACTGAGAGTGAGAAAGAGCAGTGCTAGATGACCCGTTCCCTTAGCACTGAGAGTGAGAAAGAGCAGTGCGAGATGACCCGTTCACTTAGCACTGAAAGTGAGAAAGAGCAGTGCCACATGACCCGTTCCCTTAGCACTGAGAGTGAGAAAGAGCAGTGCCACATGACCCGTTCCCTTAGCACTGAGAGTGAGAAAGAGCAGTGCGAGATGACCCGTTCCCTTAGCACTGAGTGTGAGAAAGAACAGTGCCAGATGATCCGTTCCCTTAGCACTGAGAGTGAGAAAGAGCAGTGCGAGATGACCCGTTCCCTTAGCACTGAGAGTGAGAAAGAGCAGTGCGAGATGATCCGTTCCCTTAGCACTGAGTGAGAAAGAGCAGTGCCACATGACCCGTTCCCTTAGCACTGTTATTGAGAAAGAACAGTGCGAGATGACCCGTTCCCGTAGCACTGAGAGTGAGAAAGAGCAGTGCCAGATGACCCGTTCCCTTAGCACTGAGAGTGAGAAAGAGCAGTGCGAGATGACCGTTCCCTTAGCACTGAGAGTGAGAAAGAGCAGTGCCACATGACCTGTTCCCTTAGCACTGAGAGTGAGAAAGAGCAGTGCGAGATGACCCGTTCCCTTAGCACTGAGGGTGAGAAAGAGCTGTGCGAGATGACCCATTCCCTTAGCACTGAGAGTGAGAAAGAGCAGTGCAAGATGACCCGTTCCCTTAGCACTGAGAGTGAGAAAGAGCTGTGCCAGATGACCCGTTCCCTTAGCACTGAGAGTGAGAAAGAACAGTGCTAGATGACCCGTTCCCTTAGCACTGAGAGTGAGAAAGAGCAGTGCCAGATGACCCGTTCCCTTAGCACTGAGAGTGAGAAAGAGCAGTGCTAGATGACCCGTTCCCTTAGCACTGAGAGTGAGAAAGAGCAGTGCCAGATGACCCGTTCCCTTAGCACTGAGAGTGAGAAAGAGCAGTGCGAGATGACCCGTTCCCTTAGCACTGAGAGTGAGAAAGAGCAGTGTGAGATGACCCGTTCCCTTCGCACTGAGAGTGAGAAAGAGCACTGTGAGATGACCCGTCCCTTAGCACTGAGAGTGAGAAAGAGCAGTGCCAGATGACCCGTTCCCTTAGCACTGAGTGAGAAAGAGCAGTACGAGATGACCCGTTCCCTTAGCACTGAGAGTGAGAAAGAACAGTGCGAGATGACTCGTTCCCTTAGCACTGAGAGTGAGAAAGAGCAGTGCGAGATGACCCATTCCCTTAGCACTGAGTGAGAAAGAGCAGTGCCACATGACCCGTTCCCTTAGCACTGAGAGTGAGAATGAGCAGTGCCACATGACCCGTTCCCTTAGCACTGAGAGTGAGAAAGAGCTGTGCCACATGACCCGTTCCCTTAGCACTGAGAGTGAGAAAGAGCAGTGCGAGATGACCCGTTCCCTTAGCACTGAGAGTGAGAAAGAGCTGTGCCAGATGACCCGTTCCCGTAGCACTGAGAGTGAGAAAGAGCAGTGCGAGATGACCCGTTCCCTTAGCACTGAGAGTGAGACATAGCAGTGCCAGATGACCCGTTCCCTTAGCACTGAGAGTGAGAAAGAGCAGTGCTAGATGACCCGTTCCCTTAGCACTGAGAGTGAGAAAGAGCAGTGCCAGATGACCCGTTCCCTTAGCACTGAGAGTGAGAAAGAGCAGTGCGAGATGATCCGTTCCCTTAGCACTGAGAGTGAGAAAGAGCAGTGCGAGATGAACCGTTCCCTTAGCACTGAGAGTGAGAAAGAGCAGTGCGAGATGACCCGTTTCCTTAGCACTGAGAGTGAGAAAGAACAGTGCCAGGTGACCCGTTCCCTTAGCACTGAGAGTGAGAAAGAGCAGTGCGAGATGACCCGTTCCCTTAGCACTGAGAGTGAGAAAGAGCAGTGCCAGATGACCCATTCCCTTTGCACTGAGAGTGAGAAAGAGCTGTGCTAGATCACCCGTTCCCTTAGCACTGAGAGTGAGAAAGAGCAGTGCGAGATGACCCGTTCCCTTAGCACTGAGAGTGAGAAAGAGCAGTGCGAGTTCGCCCGTTCCCTTAGCACTGAGAGTGAGAAAGAGCAGTGCGAGATGATCCGTTCCCTTAGCACTGAGAGTGAGAAAGAGCAGTGCGAGATGACCCGTTCCCTTAGCACTGAGAGTGAGAAAGAACAGTGCCAGATGACCCGTTCCCTTAGCACTGAGAGTGAGAAAGAACAGTGCCAGATGACTCGTTCCCTTAGCACTGAGATTGAGAAAGAGCAGTGCCACATGACCCGTTCCCTTAGCACTGAGAGTGAGAAAGAGCAGTGCTAGATGACCCGTTCCCTTAGCACTGAGAGTGAGAAAGAGCAGTGCCAGATGACCCGTTCCCTTAGCACTGAGTGAGAAAGAGCAGTGCGAGATGACCCGTTCCCTTAGCACTGAGAGTGAGAAAGAGCAGTGCCAGATGACCCGTTGCCTTAGCACTGAGAGTGAGAAAGAGCAGTGCGAGATGATCCGTTCCCTTAGCACTGAGAGTGAGAAAGTGCAGTGCGAGATGACCCGTTATCTTAGCACTGAGAGTGAGAAAGAGCAGTGCAAGATGATCCGTTCCCTTAGCACTGAGAGTGAGAAAGAACAGTGCGAGATGACTCGTTCCCTTAGCACTGAGAATGAGAAAGAGCAGTGCCACATGACCGTTCCCTTAGCACTGAGAGTGAGAAAGAGCAGTGCGAGATGACTCGTTCCCTTAGCACTGAGAGTGAGAAAGAGCAGTGCGAGATGACCCGTTGCCTTAGCACTGAGAGTGAGAAAGAGCAGTGCGAGATGACTCGTTCCCTTAGCACTGAGAATGAGAAAGAGCAGTGCCACATGACCCGTTCCCTTAGCACTGAGAGTGAGAAAGAGCAGTGCAAGATGATCCGTTCCCTTAGCACTGAGAGTGAGAAAGAGCAGTGCGAGATGACTCGTTCCCTTAGCACTGAGAATGAGAAAGAGCAGTGCCACATGACCCGTTCCCTTAGCACTGAGAGTGAGAAAGAGCAGTGCAAGATGATCCATTCCCTTAGCACTGAGAGTGAGAAAGAGCAGTGCGAGATGACTCGTTCCCTTAGCACTGAGAATGAGAAAGAGCAGTGCCACATGACCCGTTCCCTTAGCACTGAGAGTGAGAAAGAGCAGTGCTAGATGACCCGTTCCCTTAGCACTGAGAGTGAGAAAGAGCAGTGCCAGATGACCCGTTCCCTTAGCACTGAGAGTGAGAAAGAGCAGTGCGAGATGACCCGTTCCCGTAGCACTGAGAGTGAGAAAGAGCTGTGCCAGATGACCCGTTCCATTAGCACTGAGAGTGAGAAAGAGCAGTGCTAGATGACCCGTTCCCTTAGCACTGAGAGTGAGAAAGAACAGTGCCAGATGACCCGTTCCCTTAGCACTGAGAGTGAGAAACAGCAGTGCGAGATGATCCGTTCTCTTAGCACTGAGAGTGAGAAAGAGCAGTGCCAGATGACCCGTTCCCTTAGCACCGAGTGAGAAAGAGCAGTGCTAGATGACCCGTTCCCGTAGCACTGAGAGTGAGAAAGAGCAGTGCGAGATGACCCGTTGCCTTAGCACTGAGTGAGAAAGAGCAGTGCGAGATGACCCATTCCCTTAGCAGTGAGAGTGAGAAAGAGCAGTGCGAGATGACCCATTCCCTTAGCACTGAGTGAGAAAGAGCAGTGCCAGATGACCCGTTCCCTTAGCACTGAGTGAGAAAGAGCAGTGCCAGATGACCCATTCCCTTAGCACTGAGAGTGAGAAAGAGCAGTGCTAGATGACCCGTTCCCTTAGCACTGAGAGTGAGAAAGAACAGTGCGTGATGACCCGTTCCCGTAGCACTGAGAGTGAGAAAGAGCAGCGCGAGATGACCCGTTCCCTTAGCACTGAGTGAGAAAGAACAGTGCGAGATGACCCGTTCCCTTAGCACTGAGTGAGAAAGAGCAGTGCCAGATGACTCGTTCCCTTAGCACTGAGTGAGAAAGAGGAGTGCCAGATGACCCATTCCCTTAGCACTGAGTGAGAAAGAGCAGTGCCACATGACCCGTTCCCTTAGCACTGAGAGTGAGAAAGAACAGTGCCAGATGACCCGTTCCCTTAGCACTGAGAGTGAGAAAGAGCAGTGCCACATGACCCGTTCCCTTAGCACTGAGTGAGAAAGAACAGTGCGAGATGACCCGTTCCCTTAGCACTGAGTGAGAAAGAGCAGTGCCAGATGACTCGTTCCCTTAGCACTGAGTGAGAAAGAGGAGTGCCAGATGACCCATTCCCTTAGCACTGAGTGAGAAAGAGCAGTGCCAGGTGACCCGTTCCCTTAGCACTGAGCGTGAGAAAGAGCAGTGCCACATGACCCGTTCCCTTAGCACTGAGAGTGAGAAACAGCAGTGCGAGATGATCCGTTCTCTTAGCACTGAGAGTGAGAAAGAGCAGTGCCAGATGACCCGTTCCCTTAGCACCGAGTGAGAAAGAGCAGTGCTAGATGACCCGTTCCCGTAGCACTGAGAGTGAGAAAGAGCAGTGCGAGATGACCCGTTCCCTTAGCACTGAGTGAGAAAGAGCAGTGCGTGATGACCCGTTCCCGTAGCACTGAGAGTGAGAAAGAGCAGTGCGAGATGACCCGTTCCCTTAGCACTGAGAGTGAGAAAGAGCAGTGCCAGATGACCCGTTCCCTTAGCACTGAGAGTGAGAAAGAGCAGTGCGAGATAACCCGTTCCCGTAGCACTGAGAGTGAGAAAGAGCTGTGCCAGATGACCCGTTCCATTAGCACTGAGAGTGAGAAAGAGCAGTGCTAGATGACCCGTTCCCTTAGCACTGAGAGTGAGAAAGAACAGTGCCAGATGACCCGTTCCCTTAGCATTGAGAGTGAGAAACAGCAGTGCGAGATGATCCGTTCTCTTAGCACTGAGAGTGAGAAAGAGCAGTGCCAGATGACCCGTTCCCTTAGCACCGAGTGAGAAAGAGCAGTGCTAGATGACCCGTTCCCGTAGCACTGAGAGTGAGAAAGAGCAGTGCGAGATGACCCATTCCCTTAGCACTGAGTGAGAAAGAGCAGTGCCAGATGACCCATTCCCTTAGCACTGAGAGTGAGAAAGAGCAGTGCTAGATGACCCGTTCCCTTAGCACTGAGAGTGAGAAAGAGCAGCGCGAGATGACCCGTTCCCTTAGCACTGAGTGAGAAAGAACAGTGCGAGATGACCCGTTCCCTTAGCACTGAGTGAGAAAGAGCAGTGCCAGATGACTCGTTCCCTTAGCACTGAGTGAGAAAGAGGAGTGCCAGATGACCCGTTCCCTTAGCACTGAGTGAGAAAGAACAGTGCCAGGTGACCCGTTCCCTTAGCACTGAGCGTGAGAAAGAGCAGTGCCACATGACCCGTTCCCTTAGCACTGAGAGTGAGAAACAGCAGTGCGAGATGACCCGTTCGCTTAGCACTGAGAGTGAGAAAGAACAGTGCCAGGTGACCCGTTCCCTTAGCACTGAGCGTGAGAAAGAGCAGTGCCACATGACCCGTTCCCTTAGCACTGAGAGTGAGAAACAGCAGTGCGAGATGATCCGTTCTCTTAGCACTGAGAGTGAGAAAGAGCAGTGCCAGATGACCCGTTCCCTTAGCACTGAGTGAGAAAGAGCAGTGCGTGATGACCCGTTCCCGTAGCACTGAGAGTGAGAAAGAGCAGTGCGAGATGACCCATTCCCTTAGCACTGAGAGTGAGAAAGAACAGTGCCAGATGACCCATTCCCTTAGCACTGAGTGAGAAAGAGCTGTGCCAGATGATCCGTTCTCTTAGCACTGAGAGTGAGAAAGAGCTGTGCCAGATGACCCGTTCCCTTAGCACTGAGAGTGAGAAAGAACAGTGCCAGATGACCCATTCCCTTAGCACTGAGAGTGAGAAAGAGCAGTGCCAGATGACCCGTTTCCTTAGCACTGAGAGTGAGAAAGAGCAGTGCTAGATGACCCGTTCCCTTCGCACTGAGATTGAGAAAGAGCAATGCCAGATGACCCGTTCCCTTAGCACTGAGTGAGAAAGAGCAGTGCGAGATGACCCGTTCCCTTAGCACTGAGAGTGAGAAAGAGCAGTGCCAGATGACCCGTTCCCTTAGCACTGAGAGTGAGAAAGAGCAGTGCGAGATGACCCATTCCCTTAGCACTGAGAGTGAGAAAGAGCAGTGCGAGATGACTCGTTCCCTTAGCACTGAGAGTGAGAAAGAGCAGTGCGAGATGATCCGTTCTCTTAGCACTGAGAGTGAGAAAGAGCAGTGCCAGATGACCCGTTCCCTTAGCACTGAGAGTGAGAAAGAGCAGTGCGAGATGACTCGTTCCCTTAGCACTGAGAGTGAGAAAGAGCAGTGCGAGATGATCCGTTCTCTTAGCACTGAGAGTGAGAAAGAACAGTGCGAGATGACCCGTTCCCTTAGCACTGAGAGTGAGAAAGAGCAGTGCGAGATGACCCGTTCCCTTAGCACTGAGTGAGAAAGAGCAGTGCCAGATGACTCGTTCCCTTAGCACTGAGTGAGAAAGAGCAGTGCCAGATGACCCGTTCCCTTAGCACTGAGTGAGAAAGAGCAGTGCGAGATGACTCGTTCCCTTAGCACTGAGTGAGAAAGAGCAGTGCCACATGACCCGTTCCCTTAGCACTGAGAGTGAGAAAGAACAGTGCCAGGTGACCCGTTCCCTTAGCACTGAGAGTGAGAAAGAGCAGTGCGAGATGACCCGTTCCCTTAGCACTGAGAGTGAGAAACAGCAGTGCGAGATGATCCGTTCTCTTAGCACTGAGAGTGAGAAAGAGCAGTGCCAGATGACTCGTTCCCTTAGCACTGAGTGAGAAAGAGCAGTGCTAGATGACCCGTTCCCTTAGCACTGAGTGAGAAAGAGCAGTGCCACATGACCCGTTCCCTTAGCACTGAGAGTGAGAAAGAACAGTGCCAGGTGACCCGTTCCCTTAGCTCTGAGAGTGAGAAAGAGCAGTGCGAGATGACCCGTTCCCTTAGCACTGAGAGTGAGAAACAGCAGTGCCAGATGACCCGTTCCCTTAGCACTGAGAGTGAGAAAGAACAGTGCCAGGTGACCCGTTCCCTTAGCTCTGAGAGTGAGAAAGAGCAGTGCGAGATGACCCGTTCCCTTAGCACTGAGAGTGAGAAACAGCAGTGCGAGATGATCCGTTCTCTTAGCACTGAGAGTGAGAAAGAGCAGTGCCAGATGACCCGTTCCCTTAGCACCGAGTGAGAAAGAGCAGTGCTAGATGACCCGTTCCCGTAGCACTGAGAGTGAGAAAGAGCAGTGCGAAATGACCCGTTCCCTTAGCACTGAGTGAGAAAGAGCAGTGCGTGATGACCCGTTCCCGTAGCACTGAGAGTGAGAAAGAGCAGTGCGAGATGACCCGTTCCCTTAGCACTGAGTGAGAAAGAGCAGTGCTAGATGACCCGTACACTTAGCACTGAGAGTGAGAAAGAACAGTGCCAGATGACCCATTCTCCTAGCACTGAGTGAGAAAGAGCAGTGCCAGATGACCCGTTCCCTTAGCACTGAGAGTGAGAAAGAGCAGTGCTAGATGACCCGTTCCCTTCGCACTGAGATTGAGAAAGAGCAATGCCAGATGACCCGTTCCCTTAGCACTGAGTGAGAAAGAGCAGTGCGAGATGACCCGTTCCCTTAGCACTGAGAGTGAGAAAGAGCAGTGCCAGATGACCCGTTCCCTTAGCACTGAGAGTGAGAAAGAGCAGTGCTAGATGACCCGTTCCCTTAGCACTGAGTGAGAAAGAGCTGTGCCAGATGACCCGTTCCCTTAGCACTGAGAGTGAGAAAGAGCAGTGCTAGATGACCCGTTCCCTTAGCACTGAGAGTGAGAAAGAGCAGTGCGAGATGACCCATTCCCTTAGCACTGAGAGTGAGAAAGAGCAGTGCGACATGACTCGTTTCCTTAGCACTGAGAGTGAGAAAGAGCAGTGCGAGATGATCCGTTCTCTTAGCACTGAGAGTGAGAAAGAGCAGTGCCAGATGACCCGTTCCCTTAGCACCGAGAGTGAGAAAGAGCAGTGCGAGATGACTCGTTCCCTTAGCACTGTGAGTGAGAAAGAGCAGTGCGAGATGATCCGTTCTCTTAGCACTGAGAATGAGAAAGAGCAGTGCCACATGACCCGTTCCCTTAGCACTGAGAGTGAGAAAGAGCAGTGCAAGATGATCCATTCCCTTAGCACTGAGAGTGAGAAAGAGCAGTGCGAGATGACTCGTTCCCTTAGCACTGAGAATGAGAAAGAGCAGTGCCACATGACCCGTTCCCTTAGCACTGAGAGTGAGAAAGAGCAGTGCTAGATGACCCGTTCCCTTAGCACTGAGAGTGAGAAAGAGCAGTGCCAGATGACCCGTTCCCTTAGCACTGAGAGTGAGAAAGAGCAGTGCGAGATGACCCGTTCCCGTAGCACTGAGAGTGAGAAAGAGCTGTGCCAGATGACCCGTTCCATTAGCACTGAGAGTGAGAAAGAGCAGTGCTAGATGACCCGTTCCCTTAGCACTGAGAGTGAGAAAGAACAGTGCCAGATGACCCGTTCCCTTAGCACTGAGAGTGAGAAACAGCAGTGCGAGATGATCCGTTCTCTTAGCACTGAGAGTGAGAAAGAGCAGTGCCAGATGACCCGTTCCCTTAGCACCGAGTGAGAAAGAGCAGTGCTAGATGACCCGTTCCTGTAGCACTGAGAGTGAGAAAGAGCAGTGCGAGATGACCCGTTGCCTTAGCACTGAGTGAGAAAGAGCAGTGCGAGATGACCCATTCCCTTAGCAGTGAGAGTGAGAAAGAGCAGTGCGAGATGACCCATTCCCTTAGCACTGAGTGAGAAAGAGCAGTGCCAGATGACCCGTTCCCTTAGCACTGAGTGAGAAAGAGCAGTGCCAGATGACCCATTCCCTTAGCACTGAGAGTGAGAAAGAGCAGTGCTAGATGACCCGTTCCCTTAGCACTGAGAGTGAGAAAGAACAGTGCGTGATGACCCGTTCCCGTAGCACTGAGAGTGAGAAAGAGCAGCGCGAGATGACCCGTTCCCTTAGCACTGAGTGAGAAAGAACAGTGCGAGATGACCCGTTCCCTTAGCACTGAGTGAGAAAGAGCAGTGCCAGATGACTCGTTCCCTTAGCACTGAGTGAGAAAGAGGAGTGCCAGATGACCCATTCCCTTAGCACTGAGTGAGAAAGAGCAGTGCCACATGACCCGTTCCCTTAGCACTGAGAGTGAGAAAGAACAGTGCCAGATGACCCGTTCCCTTAGCACTGAGAGTGAGAAAGAGCAGTGCCACATGACCCGTTCCCTTAGCACTGAGTGAGAAAGAACAGTGCGAGATGACCCGTTCCCTTAGCACTGAGTGAGAAAGAGCAGTGCCAGATGACTCGTTCCCTTAGCACTGAGTGAGAAAGAGGAGTGCCAGATGACCCATTCCCTTAGCACTGAGTGAGAAAGAGCAGTGCCAGGTGACCCGTTCCCTTAGCACTGAACGTGAGAAAGAGCAGTGCCACATGACCCGTTCCCTTAGCACTGAGAGTGAGAAACAGCAGTGCGAGATGATCCGTTCTCTTAGCACTGAGCATGAGAAAGAGCAGTGCCAGATGACCCGTTCCCTTAGCACCGAGTGAGAAAGAGCAGTGCTAGATGACCCGTTCCCGTAGCACTGAGAGTGAGAAAGAGCAGTGCGAGATGACCCGTTCCCTTAGCACTGAGTGAGAAAGAGCAGTGCGTGATGACCCGTTCCCGTAGCACTGAGAGTGAGAAAGAGCAGTGCGAGATGACCCGTTCCCTTAGCACTGAGAGTGAGAAAGAGCAGTGCCAGATGACCCGTTCCCTTAGCACTGAGAGTGAGAAAGAGCAGTGCGAGATAACCCGTTCCCGTAGCACTGAGAGTGAGAAAGAGCTGTGCCAGATGACCCGTTCCATTAGCACTGAGAGTGAGAAAGAGCAGTGCTAGATGACCCGTTCCCTTAGCACTGAGAGTGAGAAAGAACAGTGCCAGATGACCCGTTCCCTTAGCATTGAGAGTGAGAAACAGCAGTGCGAGATGATCCGTTCTCTTAGCACTGAGAGTGAGAAAGAGCAGTGCCAGATGACCCGTTCCCTTAGCACCGAGTGAGAAAGAGCAGTGCTAGATGACCCGTTCCCGTAGCACTGAGAGTGAGAAAGAGCAGTGCGAGATGACCCATTCCCTTAGCACTGAGTGAGAAAGAGCAGTGCCAGATGACCCATTCCCTTAGCACTGAGAGTGAGAAAGAGCAGTGCTAGATGACCCGTTCCCTTAGCACTGAGAGTGAGAAAGAGCAGCGCGAGATGACCCGTTCCCTTAGCACTGAGTGAGAAAGAACAGTGCGAGATGACCCGTTCCCTTAGCACTGAGTGAGAAAGAGCAGTGCCAGATGACTCGTTCCCTTAGCACTGAGTGAGAAAGAGGAGTGCCAGATGACCCGTTCCCTTAGCACTGAGTGAGAAAGAACAGTGCCAGGTGACCCGTTCCCTGAGCACTGAGCGTGAGAAAGAGCAGTGCCACATGACCCGTTCCCTTAGCACTGAGAGTGAGAAACAGCAGTGCGAGATGACCCGTTCCCTTAGCACTGAGAGTGAGAAAGAACAGTGCCAGGTGACCCGTTCCCTTAGCACTGAGCGTGAGAAAGAGCAGTGCCACATGACCCGTTCCCTTAGCACTGAGAGTGAGAAACAGCAGTGCGAGATGATCCGTTCTCTTAGCACTGAGAGTGAGAAAGAGCAGTGCCAGATGACCCGTTCCCTTAGCACTGAGTGAGAAAGAGCAGTGCGTGATGACCCGTTCCCGTAGCACTGAGAGTGAGAAAGAGCAGTGCGAGATGACCCATTCCCTTAGCACTGAGAGTGAGAAAGAACAGTGCCAGATGACCCATTCCCTTAGCACTGAGTGAGAAAGAGCTGTGCCAGATGATCCGTTCTCTTAGCACTGAGAGTGAGAAAGAGCTGTGCCAGATGACCCGTTCCCTTAGCACTGAGAGTGAGAAAGAACAGTGCCAGATGACCCATTCCCTTAGCACTGAGAGTGAGAAAGAGCAGTGCCAGATGACCCGTTTCCTTAGCACTGAGAGTGAGAAAGAGCAGTGCTAGATGACCCGTTCCCTTCGCACTGAGATTGAGAAAGAGCAATGCCAGATGACCCGTTCCCTTAGCACTGAGTGAGAAAGAGCAGTGCGAGATGACCCGTTCCCTTAGCACTGAGAGTGAGAAAGAGCAGTGCCAGATGACCCGTTCCCTTAGCACTGAGAGTGAGAAAGAGCAGTGCGAGATGACCCATTCCCTTAGCACTGAGAGTGAGAAAGAGCAGTGCGAGATGACTCGTTCCCTTAGCACTGAGAGTGAGAAAGAGCAGTGCGAGATGATCCGTTCTCTTAGCACTGAGAGTGAGAAAGAGCAGTGCCAGATGACCCGTTCCCTTAGCACTGAGAGTGAGAAAGAGCAGTGCGAGATGACTCGTTCCCTTAGCACTGAGAGTGAGAAAGAGCAGTGCGAGATGATCCGTTCTCTTAGCACTGAGAGTGAGAAAGAACAGTGCGAGATGACCCGTTCCCTTAGCACTGAGAGTGAGAAAGAGCAGTGCGAGATGACCCGTTCCCTTAGCACTGAGTGAGAAAGAGCAGTGCCAGATGACTCGTTCCCTTAGCACTGAGTGAGAAAGAGCAGTGCCAGATGACCCGTTCCCTTAGCACTGAGTGAGAAAGAGCAGTGCGAGATGACTCGTTCCCTTAGCACTGAGTGAGAAAGAGCAGTGCCACATGACCCGTTCCCTTAGCACTGAGAGTGAGAAAGAACAGTGCCAGGTGACCCGTTCCCTTAGCACTGAGAGTGAGAAAGAGCAGTGCGAGATGACCCGTTCCCTTAGCACTGAGAGTGAGAAACAGCAGTGCGAGATGATCCGTTCTCTTAGCACTGAGAGTGAGAAAGAGCAGTGCCAGATGACTCGTTCCCTTAGCACTGAGTGAGAAAGAGCAGTGCTAGATGACCCGTTCCCTTAGCACTGAGTGAGAAAGAGCAGTGCCACATGACCCGTTCCCTTAGCACTGAGAGTGAGAAAGAACAGTGCCAGGTGACCCGTTCCCTTAGCTCTGAGAGTGAGAAAGAGCAGTGCGAGATGACCCGTTCCCTTAGCACTGAGAGTGAGAAACAGCAGTGCCAGATGACCCGTTCCCTTAGCACTGAGAGTGAGAAAGAACAGTGCCAGGTGACCCGTTCCCTTAGCTCTGAGAGTGAGAAAGAGCAGTGCGAGATGACCCGTTCCCTTAGCACTGAGAGTGAGAAACAGCAGTGCGAGATGATCCGTTCTCTTAGCACTGAGAGTGAGAAAGAGCAGTGCCAGATGACCCGTTCCCTTAGCACCGAGTGAGAAAGAGCAGTGCTAGATGACCCGTTCCCGTAGCACTGAGAGTGAGAAAGAGCAGTGCGAAATGACCCGTTCCCTTAGCACTGAGTGAGAAAGAGCAGTGCGTGATGACCCGTTCCCGTAGCACTGAGAGTGAGAAAGAGCAGTGCTAGATGACCCGTACACTTAGCACTGAGAGTGAGAAAGAACAGTGCCAGATGACCCATTCTCCTAGCACTGAGTGAGAAAGAGCAGTGCCAGATGACCCGTTCCCTTAGCACTGAGAGTGAGAAAGAGCAGTGCTAGATGACCCGTTCCCTTCGCACTGAGATTGAGAAAGAGCAATGCCAGATGACCCGTTCCCTTAGCACTGAGTGAGAAAGAGCAGTGCGAGATGACCCGTTCCCTTAGCACTGAGAGTGAGAAAGAGCAGTGCCAGATGACCCGTTCCCTTAGCACTGAGAGTGAGAAAGAGCAGTGCTAGATGACCCGTTCCCTTAGCACTGAGTGAGAAAGAGCTGTGCCAGATGACCCGTTCCCTTAGCACTGAGAGTGAGAAAGAGCAGTGCTAGATGACCCGTTCCCTTAGCACTGAGAGTGAGAAAGAGCAGTGCGAGATGACCCATTCCCTTAGCACTGAGAGTGAGAAAGAGCAGTGCGAGATGACTCGTTCCCTTAGCACTGAGAGTGAGAAAGAGCAGTGCGAGATGATCCGTTCTCTTAGCACTGAGAGTGAGAAAGAGCAGTGCCAGATGACCCGTTCCCTTAGCACCGAGAGTGAGAAAGAGCAGTGCGAGATGACTCGTTCCCTTAGCACTGTGAGTGAGAAAGAGCAGTGCGAGATGATCCGTTCTCTTAGCACTGAGAGTGAGAAAGAACAGTGCGAGATGACCCGTTCCCTTAGCACTGAGAGTGAGAAAGAGCAGTGCGAGATGACCTGTTCCCTTAGCACTGAGTGAGAAAGAGCAGTGCCAGATGACTCGTTCCCTTAGCACTGAGTGAGAAAGAGCAGTGCCAGATGACTCGTTCCCTTAGCACTGAGTGAGAAAGAGCAGTGCCAGATGACTCGTTCCCTTAGCACTGAGAGTGAGAAAGAACAGTGCCAGGTGACCCGTTCCCTTAGCACTGAGAGTGAGAAAGAGCAGTGCGAGATGACCCGTTCCCTTAGCACTGAGAGTGAGAAACAGCAGTGCGAGATGATCCGTTCTCTTAGCACTGAGAGTGAGAAAGAGCAGTGCCAGATGACTCGTTCCCTTAGCACTGAGTGAGAAAGAGCAGTGCCAGATGACCCGTTCCCTTAGCACTGAGTGAGAAAGAGCAGTGCCACATGACCCGTTCCCTTAGCACTGAGAGTGAGAAACAGCAGTGCGAGATGATCCGTTCTCTTAGCACTGAGAGTGAGAAAGAGCAGTGCCAGATGACCCGTTCCCTTATAACCGAGTGAGAAAGAGCAGTGCGAGATGACCCGTTCCCGTAGCACTGAGAGTGAGAAAGAGCAGTGCGAGATGACCCGTTCCCTTTGCACTGAGAGTGAGAAAGAGCAGTGCCAGATGACCCGTTCCCTTAGCACTGAGTGAGAAAGAGCAGTGCGTGATGACCCGTTCCCGTAGCACTGAGAGTGAGAAAGAGCAGTGCGAGATGACCCGTTCCCTTAGCACTGAGTGAGAAAGAGCAGTGCTAGATGACCCGTTCCCTTAGCACTGAGAGTGAGAAAGAGCAGTGCGAGATGACCCGCTCCCTTAGCACTGAGAGTGAGACAGAACAGTGCCAGATGACCCATTCCCTTAGCACTGAGTGAGAAAGAGCTGTGCCAGATGATCCGTTCTCTTAGCACTGAGAGTGAGAAAGAGCTGTGCCAGATGAACCGTTCCCTTAGCACTGAGAGTGAGAAAGAACAGTGCCAGATGACCCGTTCCCTTAGCACTGAGAGTGAGAAAGAGCAATGCCAGATGACCCGTTCCCTTAGCACTGAGTGAGAAAGAGCAGTGCGAGATGACCCGTTCCCTTAGCACTGAGAGTGAGAAAGAGCAGTGCCAGATGACCCGTTCCCTTCGCACTGAGAGTGAGAAAGAGCAGTGCGAGATGACCCGTTCCCTTAGCACTGAGAGTGAGAATGAGCAGTGCCAGATGACTCGTTCCCTTAGCACTGAGAGTGAGAAAGAGCAGTGCGAGATGATCCGTTCTCTTAGCACTGAGAGTGAGAAAGAGCAGTGCCAGATGACCCGTTCCCTTCGCACTGAGAGTGAGAAAGAGCAGTGCTAGATGACCCGTTCCCTTAGCACTGAGAGTGAGAAAGAGCAGTGCGAGATGATCCGTTCCCTTAGCACTGAGAGTGAGAAAGAGCAGTGCCAGATGACCCGTTCCCTTAGCACTGAGAGTGAGAAAGAGCAGTGCTAGATGACCCGTTCCCTTAGCACTGAGTGAGAAAGAGCTGTGCCAGATGACCCGTTCCCTTAGCACTGAGAGTGAGAAAGAGCAGTGCTAGATGACCCGTTCCCTTAGCACTGAGAGTGAGAAAGAGCAGTGCGAGATGACCCATTCCCTTAGCACTGAGAGTGAGAAAGAGCAGTGCGAGATGACTCGTTCCCTTAGCACTGAGAGTGAGAAAGAGCAGTGCGAGATGATCCGTTCTCTTAGCACTGAGAGTGAGAAAGAGCAGTGCCAAATGACCCGTTCCCTGAGCACTGAGAGTGAGAAAGAGCAGTGCGAGATGACTCGTTCCCTTAGCACTGAGAGTGAGAAAGAGCAGTGCCAGATGACTCGTTCCCTTAGCACTGAGTGAGAAAGAGCAGTGCCAGATGACCCGTTCCCTTAGCACTGAGTGAGAAAGAGCAGTGCCACATGACCCGTTCCCTTAGCACTGAGAGTGAGAAAGAACAGTGCCAGGTGACCCGTTCCCTTAGCTCTGAGAGTGAGAAAGAGCAGTGCGAGATGACCCGTTCCCTTAGCACTGAGAGTGAGAAACAGCAGTGCGAGGTGATCCGTTCTCTTAGCACTGAGAGTGAGAAAGAGCAGTGCCAGATGACCCGTTCCCTTAGCACCGAGTGAGAAAGAGCAGTGCGTGATGACCCGTTCCCGTAGCACTGAGAGTGAGAAAGAGCAGTGCGAGATGACCCGTTCCCTTAGCACTGAGTGAGAAAGAGCAGTGCTAGATGACCCGTTCCCTTAGCACTGAGAGTGAGAAAGAGCAGTGCGAGATGACCTGTTCCCTTAGCACTGAGAGTGAGACAGAACAGTGCCAGATGACCCATTCCCTTAGCACTGAGTGAGAAAGAGCTGTGCCAGATGATCCGTTCTCTTAGCACTGAGAGTGAGAAAGAGCTGTGCCAGATGAACCGTTCCCTTAGCACTGAGAGTGAGAAAGAACAGTGCCAGATGACCCATTCCCTTAGCACTGAGTGAGAAAGAGTAGTGCCAGATGACCCGTTCCCTTAGCACTGAGAGTGAGAAAGAGCAGTGCTAGATGACCCGTTCCCTTAGCACTGAGAGTGAGAAAGAACAGTGCCAGATGACCCATTCCCTTAGCACTGAGTGAGAAAGAGCAGTGCCACATGACCCGTTCCCTTAG
This sequence comes from Scyliorhinus torazame, assembly GCF_047496885.1. Classification (NCBI taxonomy): domain Eukaryota; kingdom Metazoa; phylum Chordata; class Chondrichthyes; order Carcharhiniformes; family Scyliorhinidae; genus Scyliorhinus; species Scyliorhinus torazame. The sequence goes on from NC_092719.1 coordinate 88,318,091, forward strand.
CACTGAGAGTGAGAAAGAGCAGTGCGAGATGACCCGTTCCCTTAGCACTGAGAGTGAGAAAGAGCAGTGCTAGATGACCCGTTCCCTTAGCACTGAGAGTGAGAAAGAGCAGTGCGAGATGACCCGTTCCCTTAGCACTGAGAGTGAGAAAGAGCAGTGCCACATGACCCGTTCCCTTAGCACTGAGAGTGAGAAAGAGCAGTGCCAGATGACCCGTTCCCTTAGCACTGAGAGTGAGAAAGAGCTGTGCCAGATGACCCGTTCCCTTCGCACTGAGATTGAGAAAGAGCAATGCCAGATGACCCGTTCCCTTAGCACTGAGAGTGAGAAAGAGCAGTGCCAGATGACTCGTTCCCTTAGCACTGAGAGTGAGAAAGAGCAGTGCGAGATGATCCGTTCTCTTAGCACTGAGAGTGAGAAAGAGCAGTGCCAGATGACCCGTTCCCTTAGCACTGAGAGTGAGAAAGAGCAGTGCTAGATGACCCGTTCCCTTAGCACTGAGTGAGAAAGAGCTGTGCCAGATGACCCGTTCCCTTAGCACTGAGAGTGAGAAAGAGCAGTGCTAGATGACCCGTTCCCTTAGCACTGAGAGTGAGAAAGAGCAGTGCGAGATGACTCGTTCCCTTAGCACTGAGAGTGAGAAAGAGCAGTGCGAGATGATCCGTTCTCTTAGCACTGAGAGTGAGAAAGAGCAGTGCCAAATGACCCGTTCCCTTAGCACTGAGAGTGAGAAAGAGCAGTGCGAGATGACTCGTTCCCTTAGCACTGAGAGTGAGAAAGAGCAGTGCGAGATGATCCGTTCTCTTAGCACTGAGAGTGAGAAAGAGCAGTGCCAGATGACCCGTTCCCTTAGCACTGAGAGTGAGAAAGAGCAGTGCGAGATGACCCGTTCCCTTAGCACTGAGAGTGAGAAAGAGCAGTGCGGGATGACCCGTTGCCTTAGCACTGAGAGTGAGAAAGAGCAGTGCCAGATGACCCGTTCCCTTAGCACTGAGAGTGAGAAAGAGCAGTGCGAGATGAGGATCTGAGAAGATCAGTTACACAAAGTTTTGCATATTTGTTTCAAATGTCGAATATTCAGTATTAAACTTGAGTCTTAAAACCGTGCACCAGCAAAAGGGCATCTTATAAAGATTATCCCTTAAGTCAGAGAACAAATCTGTGCTTCGAAATTCAGTGAAATGAACAGTTTTAAGAAGTTATTAGCGTAACATCCTGATGTATTGCTAACGTCGAGACTACCTTCTGAAAGTAATATCTGCAACTGGATTGACATGGAATTAGAACCACAGAATCCCTACAGTGCAGAAGGAGGCCATTCAGCCCATCGAGCCTGCATAGACCCTCTAATAAGCACCCTACCGTGACCCCAGCTAACCTGCACATCTTTGGGCTGTGGGAGGAAACCAGAGCACCCGGAGGAAACCCAGAGAGAGAGTGCAAACTCCACACAGTTACCCAAGGTCAGAATTGAACCTGGGCCCCCGGATCTGTGAGGTAGCAATGCTAAGCACTGTGCCACCGAGGATTCACTGAGGATTAAAATTAAATTATCTTTTATTCAGGTGATTAATCATTGCTAGTCATGACTTCAACTGCCTGGGCCCGAAACTGTGGAACTCCACCTGAAACATCTTCCCCTCACTTTCCTCCTTCTCACAGACTCCTTCACACTAACCTAAATCTCTCCATTCATGGCTCAGTGTCCAATTTTATTTGATAATCATTCCTGTGAAGCACTTTCAAAAGCTGAAAGAAATGACTAACACCACTGGCATTGCAAACAGTGCCCAGATTCCACATCATCCCTGTTGCTAAGAAAAAACAACATGTTTCTTTTCCCGATCCTCGCCTTAGTGAGATGCGATTACAGAGAGAACATGATGTGGCAGTTTCCAAACTGGTCCACTGGCAGAATGATTTTATAAAGCGTATTGCAGAAGCTGCTGCCTTGGTGAAGAAGTTTCAAACGAAGGATCGGATGTCTGAAGCACAACAGTATGTCCAGAAGCTGGAAGACATTAATAGAAGACTCAAGGAGTTTGCAGAGGAGGTGAGTCTTGCCAAGTTACTGTTTCGGGAATATCTGCAATTTTATTGCGAAATACTAAGGTTGTTGTGGAAGATGCTAGGGCTATATCAAGATTTTAAAAAAAGTAAATTTAGAGTACCCAATTCTTTTTTTCCCAATTAAGGGTCAATTCAGCGAGACAAATCCACCTACCCTGCACATCTTTGGGTTGTGGGGTGAGACCCTCGCAGACACAGGGAGAATGTGTAAACTCCACATGGACAGTGACCCGGGGCCAGGATCGAATCCGGGTCCTCAGCGCCGTGAGGCAGCAGTGCTAACCACTGCGCCACCGCACCTCCCCGGGACTGTATCAAGTTTTAAGTTGTTTTTGCATAAACTCTACTTTTGGATATTCTGTATTCCATTTATAAAGAGGTGCTAATCACCTCGGGACAGTTCCCCAAAATTGTACTGAATAAAAATCTAACTAATACATTACAGTGAATATCAGGAAGGCAAACAGCAGGTGCACTTTGCTATTTTATATTAGGGTGAGCAAACTAGTAGCAGGATGGAGATTAAAAGCTCCTTCAATTAAATACAGTGGAACCTACTGAGAATACATCCTAAATCTTAATTTCTAAATGACAAATGCCATTGGTTATACCTCTTTTTTTACGAATTATTGTCCAATAGCCCAACCGACATGTGTTCGGAGTGCTAATGCATTTGAGCTTGGCCATGCCACCTGCCAATAGGGGGAAAGGGGCAGTGGAGGGTGGGGGAGGGAGAAGTGGAGCGTTGAGGGAGGGAGTTGGTGAAGGGGGCAGGGGGAGGAGGAGGGAGCCAGAGAAGGTGAAGGCCAAGTGGAAAGGCGAGGGGTGGGGGGGGGGGGGGGGGGGGGGGGGGGGGGGGTGAAGGTGAAGGGGGTGGGAGGAAGGTGAAGGGAGGAGGAGGGAAGCGGGAGGAAGCCGGGGGGGTGGGGGTGGATTTGAAGGCAGGGGGAAAGGCGGGGGAAGGTGAGGGGGTCCATCAGGTGGTCAAGATGTGACTGGTTTCTTTTATTGCTGTTCAGAAAGCCCTGATCAACCATGAAGAGGTTCTGCTGGAGATGGGACACATTAGCCCTTATCCCCAAATCCAAAATATTATCAACACTAAGGAGCCCTATGAGAAACTGTGGAAAATCGCTGTGCAGTTTAACTTGCACTATGACAAGTGGATGAATGGCCCCTTGCTCCAAGTCAATGCTGAAGAAGTGGAACAGGAGGTTAGAAATTAATAAGATTTATCTCTCTGTTTTAAACATCAAATTTAGTCTACTCAGAAATCTGCCGTCCTATAATTCTGCTGTGTGACATTTTATGTTTTAAATTATAATTTAACAATTTCTTTTAGATATGCAGATTTGTACCCTTGCAGGGTATTTTTTAAAATGCCGCCTGCCTTAAAATTGATAGTTTTAGATTGAAATCAAAAGTCTGCATGAGAGCAAGTTAAAGATTAAAATGATAGATAACGGTTTGCATTGCAGAGAAGATAAAGCAGAGAAACCTGCAAATTAACCAGTTATTCATGAAGCTCTGGTCGCTTACAATAAATCTTTTCTTCTTGTAAAATGTTCCCATCAGGTGCAGAGTTTATGGAGGGTCAGCTACAAGCTAACAAAGGTTTTCAATCACCCAGAATTACACGGACCGTTGAAAGTTGCGACGGCCATCAAAACGAAACTGGAGAAATTCAAAATCAACCTGCCTCTGATCAATGCTCTCTGCACCCCAGGAATTAAACCACATCACTGGGATCTGATGAGCCAGAAGGTAAGATGATAATTTTCAGGGCCCCAGAATTATTGACCAAGATCCTGCAGAAGGATGTTTTGCCCACACGTGACTGTTTTCCTACCTGGTCCCCGATGACTGGGTGTAAGGTGGTCAGGCGGACGGCCGACAATATGGATTGAGCTGCAACAATGGGTGGGAGTTTACGTGTCGCCCACTCTTTGCATCGGATGTTGAATCATCTCAAAACAGCGGTCACCATAAGACATAGAACATAGAACAGTACAGCACAGAACAGGCCCTTCGGCCCTCGATGTTGTGCCGGGCATTGCCCAAAACCAAGATCAAGCTATCCCACTCCCTGTTATTCTGGTGTGCTCCATGTGCCTATCCAATAACCGCTTGAAAGTTCCTAAAGTGTCCGACTCCACTATCACAGCAGGCAGTCCATTCCACACCCCTAACCACTCTCTGAGTAAAGAACCTATCTCGGACATCCCTCCTATATCTCCCACCCTGAATCTTATAGTTATGCCCCCTTCGGATCATTCGGGAGGCAGAGGTGGTCATAGATTGAAGCTTCAGGGATGTAGTTACACCGAAGAATAAAGATAGATGGGTGACGGTGAGAGGGGCTGGGAGGAAGCAGTCAGCACAGGGATCCCCTGTGATCGTTCCCCTTAGTAACAAGTATACCGCTTTGGATACTGTTTGGATACACCGCAGCCAATCACCAGTGAGAGCACACGCACTATAAAGACAGGGGACAGGAGAGTTCCTGCTCATTCTAGTAGCAGCCAGCTCAGAGCACAGAGCTCACAGCCTGCAACACAGACATTCACCATGTGCTGAGTGCATCACCTGGTTAGGACTCGGCAAGGGTCAACAGTTAAAGCTGGTATTGCATTTACCCACAGTTCAAGTATGTTAATATAGTTAACCTTATAATAAAATAGAGTTGCACCACTTCCAGTGTTGGTGACCTGTTTGTGATCCAGAACACCCAACCCATCAGGGCCACGGCTGTTTGTCATTTTTATAAATGACCTGGAGGAAGGCGTAGAAGGATGGGTGAGTAAATTTGCAGATGACACTAAAGTTGGTGGAGTTGTGGACAGTACGGAAGGATGTTACAAGTTACAGAGGGACATAGATAAGCTGCAGCGCTGGGCTGAGAGGTGGCAAATGGAGTTTAATGCAGAAAAGTGTGAGGTGATTCATTTTGGAAGGAATAACAGGAAGACAGAGTACTGGGCTAATGGTAAGATTCTTGGTAGTGTGGATGAGCAGAGAGATCTCGGTGTCCATGTACATAGATCCCTGAAAGTTGCCACCCAGGTTGAGAGGGTTGTTAAGACGGCGTACGGTGTGTTAGCTTTTATTGGTAGAGGGATTGAGTTTCGGAGCCAGGAGGTCATGTTGCAGCTATACAACACTCTGGTGCGGCCGCATTTGGAGTATTGCGTGCAATTCTGGTCGCCGCAATGTAGGAAGGATGTGGAAGCATTGGAAAGGGTGCAGAGGAGATTTACCAGAATGTTGCCTGGTATGGAGGAAAGATCTTATGAGGGAAGGCTGAGGGACTTGAGGCTGTTTTCGTTAGAGAGAAGAAGGTTAAGAGGTGACTTAATTGACGCTTACGAGATGATCAGAGGATTAGATAGGGTGGACAGTGAGAGCCTTTTTCCTTGGATGGTGATGTCTAGCACAAGGGGACATAACTTTAAATTGAGGGGAGATAGATATAGGACAGATGTCAGAGGTAGGTTCTTTACTCAGAGAGTAGTAAGGGCATGGAATGCCCTGCCTGCAACAGTAGTGGACTCGCCAACACTAAGGGCATTCAAATGGTCATTGGATAGACATATGGACGATAAGGGAATAGTGTAGATGGGCTTTAGAGTGGTTTCACAGGTTGGCGCAACATCGCGGGCCGAAGGGCCTGTACTGCGCTGTAATGTTCTATGTTCTATGTTATAACAGCTACATCCACCCGAGGAAATAGTCTCTGAACGTCCACTCTATCTATCCCCCTCATTATCTTATAAACCTCTATTAAGTCGCCTCTCATCCTACTCCGCTCCAAAGACAAAAGCCCTAGCTCCCTCAACCTTTCCTCATAAGACCTATCCTGCGAGCCAGGCAGCATCCTGGTAAATCTCCTTTGCACCCTTTCCAATGCTTCCACATCCTTCTTATAATGAGGTGACCAGAACTCCACACAATACTCCAAATGTGGCCCCACCAGGGTCATGTATAGTTGCAGCATAAATCCGCGGCTCTTAAACTCATGCCCCCTGTTAATAAACGCTAACACACTATAAGCCTTCTTCACGGCTCTATCCACTTGAGTGGCAACCTTCAGAGATCTGTGAACATGAACCCCAAGATCTCTCTGTTCCTCCACATTCCTCAGAACCCTGCCGTTAACCCTGTAATCCCCATTCAAATTTGTCCGACCAAAATGAATCACCTCACACTTATCAGGGTTAAACTCCATCTGCCACTTTTCAGCCCAGCTCTGCGTCCTATCAATGTCTCTTTGCAGTCTACAACAGCCCTCCACCTCATCCACTACTCCACCAATCTTGGTGTCATCAGCAAATTTACTGACCCACCCTTCAGCCCCCTCCTCCAAGTCATTGATAAAAATCACAAATAGCAGAGGACCCAGCACTGATCCCTGTGGTACACCGCTGGTAACTGGTCTCCTTTCTGAAAAATTTCCATCCACCACCACTCTCTGTCTTCTATGTGATAGCCAGTTACTTATCCAATTGGCCAAATTTCCCTCTATCCCACACCTCCTCACTTTCTTCATGAGCTGACCATGGGGAACCTTATCAAACGCCTTACTAAAATCCATGTATGCGACATCAACTGTTCTACCTTCATGTTCACACTTAGTTACTCCCCCAAAGAATTCAGTCAAATTTGTGAGGCAAGACCTACCCTTCAAGAATCCGTGTTGACTATCCCGGATTAAGCTGCATCTTTCCAAATGGTCATAAATCCTATCCTTCAGGACCTTTTCCATTATCTTACCGACCACCGAAGTAAGACTAACTGGCCTATAATTACCAGGGTCATTCCTATTCCCTTTCTTGAACAGAGGAACAACATTCGCCACTCTCCAGTCCTCTGGTGCTATCCCCGTGGACAGTGAGGACCCAAAGATCAAAGCCAAAGTGTCTGCAATCACATCCCTTGCCTCCCAAAGAATCCTTGGAGATATCCCATCTGGCCCAGGGGACTTGTCGACCCTCAGGTTTTTCAAAATTGCTAATAAATCCTTGATCAGAACATCTACCTCCTCCAGCCTACCTGAATCACACTCTCATCCTCAAAAACATGGCCACTCTCCTTTGTGAACACTGAAGAAAAGTATTCATTCAACACCTCTCCTATTTCTTCTGACTCCATGCACAAGTTCCCACTACTGTCCTCGACCGGCCTGAACCTCATCCTGGTCATCCTTTTATTTCTCACATAAGAATAAAAAGCCTTGGGGTTTTCCTTGATCCGACCCGCTAAGGACTTCTCATGCCCCCTCCTAGCTCTCCTAAGCCCTTTTTTCATCTCATTCCTTGCTACCTTGTAACCCTCAAACCACCCTACTGAACCTTGTTTTCTCATCCTTACATACTCTTCCTTTTTCCTCTTGACAAGACATTCAACCTCTTTTGTGAACCATGGTTCCCTCACACGGCTATTTCCTCCCTGCCTGACAGGGACATGCCTATCAAGGACACGCAGTATTTGTTCCTTGAACAAGCTCCACTTTTCATTTGTGCCTTTCCCTGACAGTTTCTGTTCCCATCTTATGCTCCCTAATTCTTGCCTAATCGCATCGTAATTACCCCTCCCCCAATTATAAACCTTGCCCTGCCGTTTGGCCCTATCCCTCTCCATTGCAATAGTGAAAGTCACCGAGTTGTGGTCACTATCTCCAAAGTGCGCTTCCACAAACAAATATAACACTTGGCCCGGTTCATTACCCAGTACCAAATCCAATGTGGCCCCCCCTCTTGTCGGCCTATACACATATTGTGTCAGGAAACCCTCCTGCACACACTGTACAAAAACTGCCCCATCTGAACTGTTCGACCTATAGAGGTTCCAATCAATATTTGGAAAGTTAAAGTCACCCATGACAACTACCCTGAGACCTCCACACCTATCCATAATCAGTTTTGCAATTTCTTCCTCCACATCTCTATTACTGTTTGGGGGCCCAGAGAAAACTAACAATGTGACCGCTCCTTTCCTATTTCTAACTTTGGCCCATATTACTTCAGTCGGCAGATCGCCTTCAAACTGCCTTTTTGCAGCCGTTAAACTATCCTTGATTCACAATGCCACTCCTCCACCTCTTTTACCACCTTCGCTACTCTTACTGAAACATCTATACCCCGGAACTTCCAACAACCGTTCCTGTCCCTGTTCTAACCATGTCTCCATAATGGCCACAACATCGTAGTCCCAAGTACCAATCCACGCTCCAAGTTCACCTACTTTAATCCGGATGCTCCTTGCATTGAAGTAGACACACTTCAACCCACCTTTCTGTCTGCCTGAGCAGAATTAGGCCACTTGGTCCATCGAGTCTGCTCCGCCATTCAATCATGGCTGATATTTTCTCATCACTATTCTCCTGCCTTCTCCCCATAACCCCTGATCCCCTGGTCACACAGCGATTCACTTTTATACCCAGCATATAAATCAACCTCTGTTTTTGGAGAGTTTTTTTGTGGCTTTAAAGGTCGGTAGCTGCAGATGACCAAAGGATATAAATGGTGAAGTCGGGCAGCACGGTGGCACAGTGGTTAGCACTGCTGCCGACAGCGCTGAGGACTCTGGTTCGATCCCGGCCTGGGTCACTGTCTATGTGGAGTTTACACATTCTCCCTGAGTCTGCGTGGGTCTCACCCCCACAACCCAAAGATGTGCAGGTTAGGTGGATTGGCAACGCTACATTGCTCCTTAATTGGAAAAGAACAACTGTGTACTCTAAATTTATCAAAACTAAAAAAAAAAATGGTGAAGTGGAACCGGGGAACATGTGCAGGTATACATAGAAACATATACAGGTCATTAAAGTTAAAATCATTCACTTTGAATCCAAGAAAGATCAAATAAATATGTTCTAGTTGTGAGAGACTAGGAACTGTGACGAAACAGTGAGATTTGGCTGTCCTGGTAGATCAATCATTAAAGACATGGACCCAGTGACACAGTGGTTAGCACTGCTGCCTCGTAACACTAGGGACCCAGCCTCGGGTGACTGTGTGCAGTTTGCATGTTCTCCATGTGTCTGCGTGAGTTTCTTCTGGGTGCTCCACATTCCTCCAACAGTCCGAAGATGTGCAGGTTAGGTGGACTGGCCATGACAGGGTTACAGGATAGGGCGGGGGTGCGGGCCTAGGTAGAGTGCTCTTTCAGGGGATCGGTGCAGACTTGATGGACTGAATGTCCTCCTCCTGCATTGTAGGCATTCTATGGACTAGAGAATGGGTACTGAAATTAATTTTTTTTTAAAATAGATTTCGAGTACTCAATTATTTTTTTTGCCAATTAAGGGGCAAATTAGCATGGTCAAGCCACCTAACCTGCACATCTTTGGGATGTGGGGAGGTACAGAAAGTAATAAAAAAAGCCTGACAGATTGTTGACCTGAGTTTTAAAAGGCAGGAACGCAAGGAGGAGGAAGTGATGTTACAGCTGGACAGGCAATTGATGAGACACATACCATTTGGAGTAACTGGTTCAGTTCTGGGTCCTTCTCTTTGGAATGGGTGCAGTGCAGATTCGGCAGAATGATGCTGGGGTTAAAAGATTAAATTATGAGGAGGGGTTACACAGCTTGTATTCCTTTTGAGTTTTGGAGGGTAAGAAATGATCGCAATCAAGATTTTTAAATATGAGCGTAGGTAGCAAGATGATGGTACCTGACCCTGTCCAAAGCAAGTCTTGGGGTAAGGGTCAGGAATTTCTCTGAGATTCTCCCACTGCATTGCTGTAAGTTTGATATAAACTCTGCGTTCTGTCAGGATCATCAGAATCTGGAAATGTCTTGGCTGCATAGTTGGACAGGCAAGGCTGGCACCTGCTCACCTTACCCCTTTCATGGCATGCTGGGATTGGGAAGAACTTTCTGGTAGATTGCTGGGACTGGCATTTATGATCATAATGAGCTGGTAAGCTGGTAAATCAATCACTGGAGAGAGGGGCTAATATCCACAGTGCCTGCCATCATGGTGCCCCCCCCACTTTATGCACATGTCGGGCTGTGGATGTGGGCGGTAGAGTCCAAAGAACCTCTCGTGTAGTCTGAGCAGCTGGCACCTGACAGGAGCTCTCGTTTCAAACCCATCAATGTCAATGAGAGAATCTGAGGCCAAAATACAAAGGTAACAAGTTCTCATAGAATTTACAGTGCAGAAGGAGGCCATTTGGCCCTTCAAGTCTGCACCGGCTCTTTGAAAAAGCACCCGACCCAAGCCCAGACCTCCACCCTATCCCCATAACCTAGCAACCCCACCCAACCTTTTTGGACACTAAGGGCAATTTATCATGGCCAATCCACCTAACCTGCACATCTTTGGACTGTGGGAGGAAACCGGAACACCCGGAGGAAACCCACGCAGACACGGGGAGAACATGCAGACTCCGCATAGACTGTGACCCAAACCAGGAATCGAACCTGGGACCCTGGAGCCGCGAAGCAACTGTGCTAACCACCGTGCGTCTGTGCTAATACTGCTGAGGCAAATGGCAGTGACAGCTGGGAGAAAAGAAAAGCTCAACATCCTGGGGCGTTACCCCAGAAACTGAACTGGACTCAGCCATATACATACTATGGCTACAAGGCAATGTCAGAGACTAGGATTCCTGCGGCGAGAACTCCCCTACTGACTCCCCAAAACCTGTCACCATCTACAAGGCACAAGTCGGGAGTATAATGGAATAATCTCCATTTGCCTGGATGAGTGCAGCTTCAACAACACTCGAAGGTCAACACCATCCAGGACAAAGCAGCTCACTTGATTGGTACTCCTTCCCCAAAAGAATTCACTTCCTTCACCAGAAATGTACAGTGGCAGGCGTGTGTACCATCTACAAGATGCACTGCAGGAACTAACCAAGGCTCCTTTGGCAGCACCTTCCATACCCACGATCACTACTATCTAGAAGGACAAGGGCAGCAGGTACATGAGAACACCACCTGGAATACATTTCATCTGCCCCGAGAGATTTGTCTACCTTTAAACCTGCCAAACCACTCAGAACCTCCCTCTCAATGTTAAACTCTTTAATTTTATTACAGTCCTTCTCCCTGATTTCTATACCCACACTGTCGCTCTGACAAGTGAACAGGACACAAAGAATTAATTTAGAACCCTACCTACATCCTCCAGTTCTACACACAAATTACCACTCTGGTCCTTAACTCTTTCCCTAGTTATCCTTTTACCCTTAATGTACTTGTAAAACAACTTTGGGTTTTCTTTTATTTTACCCGCCAGTATCCTTTCATGTCCCCTTTTTGCTCTCCTAATTTCCTTTTTAAGTTCCCTCTTGCACATTCTATACTGGTCTAGTGCTTCTCCTATTTTAAACCCTTAATATCTGCCATAAGTCTCCCTTTTTCTCTGTATCCAAAGCTGTAAATCCCTTGAAATGAAAAATGAAATGATAATCGCTAATTGTCAGAAGTAGGCTTCAAATGAAGTTACTGTGAAAAGCCCCCAGTCACCACATTCCGGCGCCTGTTCGGGGAGGCTGTTATGGGATATCCAGGGTTCACTGGATTTGTTGGTCCCTGGATTTTTCTTGGTTGGAACATGTTGGTCCTGTACTTTCCCTATTTCTTTCTTGAATGCGTCCCACTGTTCTGTCACAGATTTACCTAAAAGTGTCCGCTCCAATCTGGCCAAATCTGATCTTATTACATTCGGCCTTCCTCCAGTTTAGAACTTTGATCTCAGGTCTATCATTGTCTTTTTCAATAACAATCTTGAATCTAATGGAGTTATGATCACTGTCTGCAAAATGTTCTCCCACTGATAGTTTAACCACTTGCCCGGCTTTGTTACGGAAAATTAAGTCCAGGACCGCCCACTCTACCTACTGGCTTTAAAAGTTCTCCTGGACACATTTTAAGAATTCCGCTCCCTCTAAACCTTTCACAGTTTGGCTTCAGTAGTTAATATTGGGAAAGTTGAAATCCCCCACTATCATTACCCTATTACTTTTACACTTCTCTGAAATTTGCATCCATATCTGCTCTTCTATTTCTCTCGGACTGTTTGAGCGTCTATAGAACACTCCCAGAAATGTGATTGGTCCATTCTGGTTTTTAAGTTCTACCCATACGGCTTCAGTTGACAAGTCTTCTAAGATGCCACCCGTCCTTACTGCTGTAATTGATTCCCTGCTCAAAATTGTAACACCCACTCCTCTTTTATCTCCTTCCCTATCCTGCCTGAAGATCCTGTATCCTGGAATATTGAGGTGCTAATCCTGCCCCTCTCAACCATGTCTCAGAGAAGCCAATGATATCATACCCATGTTTAAATTTGTGCCCTCAATTCATCTGCCTTATTCATCAGACTCCTTGCATTAAAATAAATAACATCCAATCATGCCAAACTCCCTGGTGACTTCTCTGATCTAGACATTCTATGCCTTCCTGACTCATTTGTTGTCTCTTCTAATTTTAGCAGTGTATCTATCCCTGCTGAACCTTCTCACAGGATCCCAGGCCACTGCCAAGTTAGTTTAAACCCTCCCCAACAGTACTTGCAAACCTCCTTGCAAGGACGCTGTTCTCATTTCAGTTCAGATGCAAACCATCCACCTTGTACAGGTCCTACAATCCCCAAAACGGTCTCAATGTCCCAAAAATCTAAAGCCCTTCCATTATAGCTCTGTCAATCTTCCTACTCCCCTCTTGTGCAGCAAACCCACCCATGATGCCATGAAGTTGTTTGCCTCTACTTTCCCCTACACTTTTGTCTCCCCCAAAAGCATCCAAAACGGTATACCTGTGAGAAAGTGGATGTTGTGTTCCGTGATCTTGTCTTTGCAATGATTCTACAGAATTGTTGGTGATTAGTTGATGTACCAATCAGAAGGTAAGGTAACAATCAGAATGTGATACAGACAAAGTTATTGACTGAGTTACATAGACTCTCCTGGAACAACCCTTATGTGCGATTGTCCTGGTGTACGCCTCACAACCTTCTGCCGATATCTGGATGTCACATGACTGATGCCTGATGCCACCTGCTGTAGGAGGTCGCACTGCTGAGTGCATGTAATATTTTGACCGGCATATCACCGAGGACTCCTGCACTACCCGCCTTCCTCTACTCTGCCTGGTCACCCATGCTCTTTCTGCCTGTTCAATCCTCACTTGCAGTGTGACCACCTCACTGAACGTGCTATCCACAACCTGCTCAGCATCACGGATGGTCCACAACAATCCACCCTCAGCCCCAGCTCCAAAATGAGGTTAAGATTCCATGATTTACCACATAGTACAGGAGGAGCATATCATGGGTGCAAGCTCTCATGCCATATCTACCCTTAAGCCCCTTATTTACTCCCTTTTAACAAAACATAAGCTATATAAGAATATTATTTACTTACCTCCCTTAGGTAAACATTATTTCCCTTACCTACTCTGTTTACTTATATTACTTTATAATAATGACCCTTGACTTCCACTTATTTGTGCTGTTTGTCAGTGATTCCCCTCTGTTGCTCTCTTTTGTGGCAATAAATATGGCGGTTAATAAGGTCGCCTTTCTTAATCTTAATTACGAATCTGCTTTCAGAGTCGCTAGCTATCTCTTGATACCGCCACAAGGTTCAACCGAATACCGATCAAAGATCCAATTTACCAGTTAGTTAGTTCAAAGTAAATGATACTTTATTTACAGACAGTATGATTTAATCATGCACAATAACACTACAGGCTAAACTATATCTATCACTAACATCTATACTTAACTTCGGGTGCCCACTTAGGTCAGAGGAACAGTGCCCGTTGTTCGGATCTGAGGCTGTTGGGTTCGAAGAAGTAGCAGGAGTACAGCGAAGGTCGTCCGTCTGGTAGCGAGCGTTGAACTTGAACTTACTTGCTTCTGGTGGTGCAGGTGGAAGGGTCTCTCCAGTTGAGAGCCGATTCCAAGAGAGCGAACACATGGCAGGGTTCCTTCTTAAACTCGGGGGGATTTCGCGCGATTTTAGGCGGGCCTTAAACTTGGTCTCAAGCAATTGGGCAGCTTCTCGATCACCGCCATCGATCTGAGCCAATAAAGGGGCGGGTGCCTTGATGGCGGGGTGTGTCCTAAGTGGCCGTTGACTTTGCTTTGTTTGTGTCTTCTTGCTGAGGAAGTGGCGCTGGAATGTCTGGGACGGTATCGGCTACCTGAGCACTAGTCCTTTGCTTATCGGAGATGGGCCATCAATGTGCAAATCGGCCAAGAGTTTCGGTTCTGTCTGCAGTCGGTCGTCTAAATACACATTCAGGCTCTGTGCCTGCTTGTTACTTTGCATTGTCCATTTTTCCCTGTATGCTCTGCGAGTGTCCATTTTATATGCTGCAAGTGCCCATCCCAGATGGCTACACTTCCTCCTTATGATCCTCAACGCGAAGCGTGAAGGATCACATTACTGAATCTTCTTTGTTCTCTGCCTAAGTTGAGCACCCGCAATCAAGGACAGGTTCTATCCTACTCTGTCCTATCGATTTGAACCTTTACCTAAATTGCTTTTATTTCCATCATATCATTATAAAAACCTAAGGGGCACTATAACATTCAAGCATGCATTACATTTCTTTTTCTTTTAAACATGGGAACCTCTAACTATCTTTCTTTAAACTATCTTCAGGCTGTTTAGACAATAAAAAGAATTTACAAACCGTATAAAATTATACAATAGCAGCGTTACATTTCTCTGTACCTTGGCGGTCAAGTACATAAAATTCAAATCCTTTCTTTATTAGAACAAACAAAAAAAATAGTCAATGCACTTTATTTATTTAGAGAGAGTGGGGGGTTTGCTGGAGTCCGAAAATAGGGGGTCTAAGTGTGTATACCGGAGTGCGGGAGGCTTTCCTTCACCATTTTTGAAGTCTCAGTGTCTGGATGACACTGCAGAGTATTGCTATCACTAGTAGGGCTTCCACGATGTATGAAAGGGAATACCATTTTATGATGTTGTCACATCAGGTTGGTGTGTCAGTGGCTGTTTCTGGGTGTGGTGTATGACAGTGATGGGATACATTCACGGCCTGTGTGGTAGGGGTTAGGGGAGTCGCTTTCGCGTGCAACTGTAATGATGCCATGATGACTCCAAATGTAGGTCATTATGTCCATCTTCATTTTTCTCTTGGTCTTCCTCTGACCTTAAACTTGGTCTCAATCAATTGGGCAGGTTCTCGATCACCGGCATCGATCTGAGCCAATAAAGGGGCGGGTGCCTTGATGGCTGGGCGTGTCCTAAGTGGCCGTTGGCTTTGCTTTGTTTGTGTCTTCTTGCTGAGGTAGTGGCGCCGGAATGTCTGGGACGGTATCGGCTACCTGAGCACTAGTCTTTTGTTTATCGGAAATGGGCCATCAATGTGCAAATCGGCCAAGAGTTTCGGTTCTGTCTGCAGTCGGTCATCTAAATACACATTCAGGCTCTGTGCCTGCTTGTTCCTTTGCATTGTCCATTTTTCCCTGTATGCTCTGCGAGTGTCCATTTTATATACTGAAAGTCGCTATTCCAGATGGCTACACCTCCTCCAAACAAAAAAAACCAAAGACGACACGTTTTATATTCACCACTGTTTCACTGTGATGCTGAGTGCAAAGTCAATGAGGACAGGAATCCGACCTTAGTGTTTATGAAACTTGGTTGTGCTCCACTCCTGCCCAGACTCAGCTCCACGCTCAGTCTTTTCAGTTTCACCCTTTGCCAGTTTCCCCTAACTCCCTGTATTTATCAAACTCCAAAATATAGTTTTACAGAATGGCAACCCTCTATTTGAGAGTGTGATGGAATACTCCCCACTTGCCTGGATGAGTGCAACACAAGAAGTTTAACATCATCCAGGACAAGGCAGCCTTGCTCAATTATCCCCCCCTTCCACAAACGTACAAACATCCACTTCCTCCACCACCGATTAGGAGGGAGTTCCAGGATTTTGACTCTGTGACATTGAAATAACGGCGATATATTTCCAAGTCAGGGCGGTGAGTGACTTGGGGGAGAACCTCCAGGTGGTGGTGTTCCCAAGTATCTGCTGCCCTTGTCCTTCTAGATGGTAGGGGTCGTGGGTTTGGAAGAGCTGCCTAAGGAACCTTTGTGAGTTCCTGCAGTGCATCTTGCAAATGGTACACATGGCTCCTACTGTCCATCGGTGGCGGAGGAAGTGGATGATGAATACAGGGAGTTAGGGGAAACCGGCAAAGAGGGAAACTGAAAAGACTGAGCGTGGAGCTGAGTCTGGGCAGGAGTGGAGCACAACCAAGTTTCACTGTGGATGTGCCTGCACCACAGGGACTGGAGCGATTCAAGATAGTGTACCACCTCTATTATAAAAGCAGATTTTCATTGTACAATTTAAAGCTATCCTGACCCATTACCATACGCACAATTGCTTTGTTTGCTCCAACTATTTAAAGAACCTGGTGTACTAGTTCGATGTGACTGCAGGCACATCGGAATTGAGAAAAGCCCAGAGAGGGTATAAGCAGTAAGAAATACTGGGACGGCACTGCTGTCTCACAGCGCCAGGAACCCTGATTCAATTTTGGCACTGGGTGACTATAGAACCATAGAAAGAGGTACAGCATAGAATGAGGCTATTCGGCTCATCTTCTTCATGCTAGCCATGATGGGCAGCATGGTAGCATGGAGGTTAGCGCAGTTGCTTCACAGCTCCAGGGTCCCAGGTGCGATTCCCGACTTGGGTCACTGGAGTCTGCACGTCCTCCCCGTGTGTGCGTGGGTTTACTCCGGGTGCTCCGGTTTCCTCCTACAGTCCAAAAGATGTGCGGGTTAGGTGGATTGGCTATGCTAAATAGCCCATTGTGTCCAAAAAAGATTAAGTGGGGTTACTGCGTTACGGGGTTAGGGTGGAGGTGTGGGCTTGGGTAGGGTGCTCTCTCCAGGGGCCGGTGCAGACTCGATGGCCGGATGGCCACCTTCAGCACTGTAAATTCTATGATAGCCCGAGGACACCCAGTGTCCTTTCTAATCCCTCTTTCCTGTATCCAATCCATATTGGATTGTAAGCTCCAGGGCAATGTAAGCCCTGGAGTTTACAGCACTTAATGTGCAAATCCAGTACTTTTAAAAAAGGTTTAGGGTCTCTGCCTTCACCACGATCTCAGGCAGCAAATTCCAGACTCCCACTGCCGCCTGCATGAAAAACGTTCTTCCTCATGTACCCTCCAGACCTTCTGCCACTTATCTTGAATCTTTGCCCCTTGGATCTCCACCATGGGAAACAATTTTATTCTGTCCACTGTCACTTCTCCTCAATTTCGTACACTTGAATTAAGTCACTCCTCAGCCTTCTTTGTTCCAGGGATAATAATCTTTCCTCATAGCTACACTTTTCCAGCCCTGGCAACATTCTTGTAAATGTCTTCTGCAGTCTCTCCAGAGCAATTACGTCCTTCCTGTAATGTGGTGACCAGAACTGTACACAATAATCCAGTTGTGGCCTCACCAGTGTGTTATACAATTCCAACATTATGTTGATACCTCTACCAATGAAGGAGAACATTCTATATGCTTTCTTAACAATCTTATCTCATTGAACTGCTGCCTTTGACGACCTGTGTACTTGTACGCCAAGATCTCTCACTTCATCTACCCCTCTTAGTATATTCCCATTCATTGGGAACTCCCTATAACTGTTTGACCTCCCTAAATACATGGCCTCACACTTCTCAGTGTTAAATTCCATCTGCCATTTTATCGCCCACTCCACCAACCCATTCATATCATTTTGGAGTCCAATTGCAAAGGCAGCCATCAACCATTACCTTTTGTTTCCTGTTACTGAGCCAACTTTTTATCCAGTTTGCCACATTAAAACATGCTGCTGTCAGAGAGACTTGGGTGTGTTAGTGCATGAGTCGGAAAAAGTTGGTTTACAGGTGCAACAGGTGATTAAGAAGGCAACGGTAGCATAGTGGTTAGCACAATTGCTTCACAGCTCCAGGGTCCCAGGTTCGATTCCCCACTGGGTCACTGTCTGTGCGGAGTATGCACGTTCTCCCCGTGTGTGCGTGGGTTTCCTCCGGGTGCTCCGGTTTCCTCCCACAGTCCAAAGGTGTGCAGGTTAGGTGGATTGGCCATGCTAAAATTGCCCCTTAGTGTCCAAAATTGCCCTTAGTGTTGGGTGGGGTTACTGGGTTAGGGGGATGGGGTGGGAGTGTGGGCTTGGGTGGGGTGCTCTTTCAAAGAGCCGGTGCAGACTCGATGGGCCGAATGGCCTCCTTCTGCACTGTAAATTCTGTAAATATGTGACAGTTGATCTTATCTCTCAGGATTAGACTATAAGACCATAAAACATAGGAGCATCGAGTCTGCTCCGCCATTCAATCATGGCTGATATGTTTCTCATCCCCATTCTCCTGCCTTCTCCCCATAACCACCTGATCCCCTTATTAATCAAGAACCTATCTATCTCGGTCTTAAAGGCACTCAGTGATTTGGCCTCCATAGCTTTCTGCAGCAAAGAGTTCCACATATTCACCACCCTCTGGCTGAAGAAATTCATCCTCATCTCTGTTTTAAAGGATTCTCCCTTTAGTCTGAGATGGTGTCCTCTGCTTCTAGTTTTTCCGACAAGTGGAAACATCCTCTCCACGTCCACTCTATCCAGGCCTCGCAATATCCTGTAAGTTTCAATAAGATCCCCCCTCATCCTTCTAAACTCCAGCGAGTACAGACCCAGTGTCCTCAACCGTTCCTCATACGTCAAGCTCTTCATTCCAGGGATCATTCGTGTGAACCTCCTCTGGACCATTTCCAAGGCCAGCACATCCTTCCTTAGATACAGGGCCCAAAACTGCTCACAATACTCCAAATGGAGTCTGACCGGGGCCTTATATAGCCTCAGAAGTACATCACTGGTCTTGTATGCTAGCCCTCTAGACATTAATGCTAACATTGCATTGCCTTCCTAACTTCCGACTGAACCTGCACGTTAACCTTAAGAGAATCGTGAAAAAAAATCCCCAAAATTAGACTATGTTCCGGCGCCGGCGTAAAAACAGTGGAGTTTTACTCCAGAAATTCTAACCAAAAAGTTGAACGAATTCAATGCCCTTCAGGGGGCTAGCAGGGACCCGGAGTGAATCTCGCAGCTTTAGCTGCGGATCCGGGCCCCCGCACTTCCGGTTCGGAGTCCGCGCATGCGCACGGCAGCGACCTCCAGCTGCCGCACCGTGCTCCATGCCGGACTTGGACCGCGTAGCCAGACAAAAAAAATAAACCGCCCGATCGGCCGTGTGCCCGAGCCTCGAACCGCGCGCCTCGCTGGACGCCTATAACTCCCCTGGTCTCTGATTCGCCCGCCCCCTACCAGGGCGGCAGCGGACGGAGTCCGCAGCCACCATGCCAGCATCCCGACTGGCAATAGGTGGTTAGTTCCATGCCGTTGGAAACTCAGCCGGTCGGGAGCAGCAGTTTGCTCAGCGGGCCTCTGGCAATGGGCCCCCAGCCGCGCAACGTACTCCGCGGTCACGCCGATTTCTGGGGCCCGGAGAATCGGTGAACCGTCGCCGGGTCCGATTATGGCGTGAAAGTGGATTCTCCACCCCGCCGGCCACGATTTCGGCGCGGGGCTGCAGAGAAACCAGCCCATAGCTCACAAGTCTCTTTGTGCCTTTGATTTGATAAGCATTTCCCCATTTAGAAAATAGTCTATGCCTCCATTTCTCTGTCCAAAGTGCATAACCTCACACTTTTCCACATTGTATTCTGTCTGCCACTTCTTTGCCCACTCTCCTAGCCTGTCCAAGTCCTTCTGCAGCCTGCCTGCTTCCTCAATACTACCTGTCCCTCTACAGATTGATTCTACTAATTTGCCCACCACCGTGGTAAGACTAACTGGCCTATAATTGTGTAGCATTTCCTTCAATCCTCCCTTTTTGAACAATGGGACCACATTTGCATTTCTCTAGTCCTCCGGTACCTCCCCTGTACCTAGTGAGGATTGGAAAATCATCCTCAGAGTATCTGCTCTCTCCTCCCTGACCTCCTTTAGTAGCCTTGGAAACAATCCATCTGGCCCTGGTGACTTATTAACTATCAAGGATTCTAACCCTTCGAGTACTTCCTCTCTCTTTGATTAGCCATCCAATATCTCGGTGTTCGTCTTGGACTTCTGCATCGGATGGAGTCAATTTCCTTTGTAAACAGAACTGCACACACACTCCAGCTGGGGCCTAAGCTGCTTTATTACATAGAGCTCCATCATAACCTCCTGCTCTTATATTCAATGCCTCGATTAATAAAGGCAAGAATTCCATATGCCTTCTTGACCACTTTATCTACCTGTCATGCTGCCTTCAGAGATCTGTGAAGTCTCACTATTTACTACACCACCAATTTTTTGTCATCTGCGAACTTATCATACCTCCTACATTCACATCCATATCATTAATGAAATGAATGAAATGAAAATCGCTTATTGTCATTTGAAGTAGGCTTCAAATGAAGTTACTGTGAAAAGCCCCTAGTCACCACATTCCGGCGCCTGTTCGGGGAGGCTGCTATGGGAATCGAACCGTGCTGCTGGCCTGCCTCGGTCTGCTTTCAAAGCCAGCGATTTAGCCCTGTGCTAAACAGCCCCAGTAATGTATACTGCAAACAACAAGGGACCCAGCACTGGTCCCTGCCGAACACCAATTTCTTACAGGCAGACATTTGCCTACATGTTTGATCTTCTATCTCCCTTCCACTTTTTTTTTTACTACCCAATTCTTTTTTTCTTTCAATTAAGGGGAAATTTAGTGTGGCCAATTCACCCACCAGGCACATCTTTGAGGTGGGGGTGAGACCCTCGCAGACACTGGGAGAATATGCAAACTCTCCACGGACAGTGACCTGGAGCTGGGATCAAGCCTGGGTCCTCGATGCCATGAGGCAACAGTGCTAACCACTGCACCTCCATGCTGCCCTCCCTTTCACCATTTGGGGGTCTGTAGTATATTGCCAGTAGTGTGACTGCCCCTTTTTGATTTCCATGCTCAACCCATAAAGCCTTGTTTGTTGAACTGTTCTCACAACTGGAATTGATTCTTTAACCACTAGTGCTACTTCCCCCTCCTTTTTTTATCTCCCAGTCTATCGTGTCTGAAAATTCTATAACCAGGGATATTGATCTGCCAATTTTGCCCCTCCTATCAAAATCCTCCAGGAGAGAACCCTGCTCTTGATGCTGTGCTGAAGATCACTTTAACTCCCTTTGACTGTGAGCAGACTCTAACTTCACAGCTGAAGTCTATAGCTAATAACGAATTGGTCTTGTTAGTTGTGAGAGCACATCCCAGCTGCAGGTTGTGTTTGCTGCTTGCTGCAGTAGCTGAGAGTTTGTTTGCTGCTTTGATGCTCGATCAATAACTCCTGAGACGAGATTGGAGACAATTGAAGGCTTTATTGCACTAGATGTTTCCCCCAGCAGAGCAGGTACAGAATGCGGCTGCTGGGGAGACACATGCTCTTATACGCCGCCTTACTGGACGGAACCAGCAGGCTGGCTTCACCAATGAAAATAGTAGTCTCAGGTACCTCCCACTCCAATGGTCTTACAGCATTATTCAGGGTACCATAATACCCCTAATACCGAGTACCACATTCACCCCCTGTTTAAAAAAAAAGAGTCCAGCGGGAGTGGTGGTCTCGCATTATACAGTGGTAGAGGTGTAGGTTATGGTGGTACCCGGTATACATTAGCACAGTGTTTTGCCTAGTTACATGTTGCAACTATTTACAGTAATTATTTACAGTCAGAGTGAAGCAATTAGTCGATCGGGGGCCCTGGTCGTCCTCTGCAATCGTCGTAGCTTCGGCGGTGATGCAGACGCCTGCTCGGGCATCAGTGGCTCCGGAAGCGTGGCTTCGGCTTCTTCAGCAGTTTCATCACCCCTAGATGGGACCAGTGGAAGAACCGATCCACCCGGGAAGGGGGTGGGTGTGGGGTGCGCCGGTGGGATGGAGGATGGGGTCGGTAGTGGAGGTGTGGGTGGGGATCCAGCGGGCGCCAAGTCCCGTAGGGAGACCATATCCTGTCGGCCGTCGAGGTACGCTACGTAGCCGTATTGAGGGTTAGCGTGCAGGAGGTGGACCCTCTCGACCAATGGGTCCGACTTGTGCGCCCGCACGTGTTTGCGGAGCAGGATGGGTCAAGGAGCTGCCAGCCAGGTTGGGAGCAAGGTCCCGGAGGAGGACTTCCTCGGGAAGACCAGGAGACGTTAGTGAGGGGTTTGGTTAGACGTGGTACACAGCAGTGATCGGATGAGTGGAGAGCGTCCGGGAGGACGTCCTGCCAGCGGGAGACTGGGAAATTTGTGGACCGCATTTCTCCCTCTCCACCTGCCCGTTTCCCTGGGGGTTGTAACTGGTCGTCGTGCTTGAGGCAATGCCCTTGCTGAGCAGGAATTAACGTAGTTCGTCGCTCATGAAGGAGGACCCCCTGTCGCTGTGTATGTAGGCGGGGAAACCAAACAGAGTGAAGATACTGTGGAGGGCTTTTATGATGGTGGCTGCGGTCATGTCGGGGCAGGGGATGGCGAGTGGGAATTGGGAATCACGTTCAGGAAGTACGTGTTGCGGTCGGTGGAGGGGAGGGGCCCTTTGAAGTCCATACTGAGACGTTCAAAGGGACGGGAAGCCTTTATCAGGTGCGCTTTCTCTGGCCTGTAGAAGTGCGGCTTGCACTCCCCGCAGATTTGGCAATTCCTGGTGGCGGTCCTGACCTCCTTGATGGAGTAGGGCAGATTATGGGTCTTAATGAAATGGAAGAATCGAGCGACCCCCGGGTGGCAGAGGTGCTCGTGGAGGGCCCGGAGGCGGTCCATTTGTGCGTTGGCACATGTGCCGCGGGATAGGGCATCAGAAGGCTCGTTTAGCTTCCCGGGACGATACAAGATCTCATAGTTGTAGGTGGTGAGCTCGATCCTCCACCGTAAGATCTTATCATTCTTTATCTTGCCCCGCTGTGCATTATCGAACCTGAAAGCAACTGACCGTTGGTCAGAGAGGAGAGTGAATCTCCTGCCGGCCAAGTAATGCCTCCAGTGCCGCACAGCTTCTACTATGGCCTGGGCCTCCTTTTCAGCGGAGGAATGGCGAATTTCTGAAGCATGGAGAGTGCGTGAGAAGAAGGCCACGCATTTGCCCGCTTGGTTGAGGGTGGCCACCAAAGCTACGTCGGACGCATTGCTCTCGACTTGGAAGGGGAGGGATTCGTCGATTGCATGCATCGTGGCCTTTGCTTTGATGCGGTTGAAAGCCTGGCGGGCCTCTGCCAACAGGGGAAAAACCGTGGATTGAATTAGTGTCCGCATAGTTGGGGACCCACTGGGCATAATACAAAAAAAATCCCAGGCAGCGTTTCAGGGCCTTGGAGCAGTGGGGGAGGGGGAACTCCATGAGCGGGCGCATGCGTTCGGGATCTGGGCCTATAACTCCATCTCATGCACTACGTAGCCGAGGATGGCTAGACGGTCGATGCTGAACACGCTTTTGTCCTTGTTATATGTTAGATTAAGGATTAGGGATTCTTGCGGTATGGAGGAATTTTCGGAGGTTGGTGTCGTGGTCCTGCTGGTCGTGGCCGCAGATAGTGACGTTATCGAGGTACGGAAACGTGGCCCGCAAACTACCAGTCAACCATTCGGTCCATCTCCCGTTGGAAGACCGAGACTCCATTTGTGACACCGAAGGGAACCCTTAGGAAGTGGTAGAGCCGCATGTCTGCTTCGAATGCAGTGCATTTGCGGTCGCTAGGGCAGATGGGGAGCTGGTGGTCGGCGGATTTTAGATCCACCATGGAAAAGAACTTGTATTGTGCAATCTGATTGACCAGATCAGATATGCGGGGGAGAGGGTACGCATCGAGCTGCGTACACCTGTTGATGGTCTGACTACAATCGATGACCATCCTATACTTCTCCCCGGTCTTAGCAACCACTACTTGAGCTCTCCAGGGACTGTTGCTAGCCTCAATAATACCTTCCTTCAGTAACTGCTGGACTTCCGACCTAATGAAGGTCCGGTCCTGGGCATTATACTGTCTGCTCCTGGTGGCGACGGGTTTGCAATCCGGAGTGAGGTTCACAAACAGGGAAGGCGGATCGACTTTGAGGGTCGTGAGGCTGCAGACAGTGAGGGAGGGTATAGAGCTGTCGAATTTAAAAGTTAAGCTCTGGAGGTTACATTGTAAGTCTAACCCTAGGAGCGTTGCAGCGCAGAGGTGAGGAAGGACGTAGAGCTGGTAATTTTTAAACTCCCTTCCCTGGACCGTGAGGTTCGCTATGCAGAACCCTTTGATCTCTATGGAATGAGACCCGGAGGCCAGGCGACCGGTTCGCCCCCGGAGACCGCGGCGACCGCCCGGGCCTGGCATACTGCCACAAAATGGCCCTTTTTGCCGCACCCTTTGCAGATGGATGAGCGGGCCGGGCAGCGCTGCCGGTGGTGCTTGGCTTGCCTGCAAAAATAACAGCGTGGCCCCCTGGGGTTGCCTGGCAATCTTGCAGCACCAGCTTGTGGGGGGATGGGGGATGCATCGGAGACGGCCGCGGGGGGGTTCCACGCTGCCAAGAGGCTGCCGCGCGGTCAGGGACGTAAGCGCGGGTGTTTCGGGAGGTCACATCCAGGGAGCTAGCAAGGGCCCGTGCCTCCTTGAGGCCTAGTGTCTCTTTCTCCAGCAGTCGCTGGCGGATTTGGGAGGACAGCATACCTGCAATGAAACCATCCCGGATCAAAAGCTCTGTGTGGTCGCTGGCCGAAACTTGCGGGCAGTCACAGTTCCTCCCTAACACCAGAAGCGCGCGGTAGAATTCCTCCAGCAATTCCCTGGGGATTTGTCGCTAGCAGATGTCGGGCGTAGACCTGGTTTACAGGGCAAATTTGGTGTCCTTTCAGCAGGGTCATTGCGGCCTCGAAATTGTCCGCATTCTCAATGAGGGTGTAGATCTCTGGGCTCACCCTCGATGGAGAACTTGCAGTTTCTGGTCCTCCGTAGGCTCAGTCGTGGCTGTACTGAGGTACCCTTTGAAGCACGCCAGCCAGTGTTTGAAGGTTGCCGCTGAGTTTGCCGCATGGGGGCTGAGTTGCAGACACCCTGGCTTGATTCAGAGCTCCATTCTTTAAAATCTAGTGTGATAAATTGATGCTCGATCAATAACTCCTGAGACGAGATTGGAGACAATTGAAGGCTTTATTGCACTCGATGTTTCCCCCAGCAGCGCAGGTACAGAATGCGGCTGCTGGGGAGACACAGGCTCTTATACTCCACCTTACTGGGTGGAACCAGCAGGCAGGCTTCACCAATGAAAATAGCAGTCTCAGGTACCTCCCACACCAATGGTCTTACAGCATTATTCATGGTACCATAATACCCCTAATACCGACTACCACATCCTTGCTGCTGCTTTTCTGCTTGTCTGCTGCCTCTTCCCCTTGGGCTTACTTGTTGCTTTCTGGATGAAGGAAAGGACCTTTCGGTCTCCTTTACCTGGAGTGCAGTGAGGGGAGAATTTTGGCTGGCCTACTATTGAGCTGAGGATGCATGAGGCCTTGCTCAAACAATCTGTGGATGTTTTTAAAGGCCAGTTTTGTGTGTTGACTGTATATTCTGTTCAGGACTTGTGGGTCACCAGGGAGGTGGTGGCATATTGGTATTGTCACTGGACTAGTTAACCGAAGACCCAGAGTAATGGCCTGGGTACCCAGGTTCAAATCCCGCCACGGCAGGTGGTGAAATTTGAATTCAATAAAAATCTGGAATTAAAAGTCTAATGGTGACCATGAAACCATTGTTGAATGTCGTAAAAACCCATCTGGTTCACTAAGGTCCCTGAGGGAAGGAAATCTGCCATCCTTACCTGGTCTGGCCTACATGTGACTCCAGACCCACAGCAATGTGGTTGATGCTTAACTGCACCCTCAAGGGCAACTAGGGATGGGCAATAAATGCTGGCATAGCCTGCGATGCCATATCCCATGAATGAATTTTTTAAAAATGCCACCTGTGTTCCTGTGGCCAGATCCTTAGACAGGGTGGTGATTGAAGATCAGATGCTGGCACAGCAGGAGAGGCGGGGTGGTGGCCTGACTCGACTGCGCAGCCCAGAGGTTGAGCTGGGAAACTTTCATGAACCACCGGTTACTTTTTATGTTCAGTAGCAATGCGGATCACTGGTTGCCTTTCGTTTTCTTTTGCACTGTGTTTGGTCTAATGTTTGTCTGCCGGAGGGGTGGGGGGGGGGGGGGGGATTTAATGATGGATACCATGTAATTGCGGATTATCTTTTTGCCAGTTGCAGCCCCTCTTACATCTGTAGCCTCGGAGTCACTGAAAGATGCTGCCTGTGCTGAAATGGGGGAGGTGGTTTGCGCTTTCTCTCCCTCTTCCGTTATGCTCCAGGTCAGTAAGCGGCTTTCAGCGGATGCAGGTCCACTGTAGGGGCTGTCGGGACGGATGTTGATTTTCCAGCCTGGCGGTTGTGTTCTTGTCTGCTGCGACACCGCTCGCTTCTACGGCCTGCACCCTGTCAAATTACCAGTGCTGGAGAAGGGTGCTGTGTTCTTTTTCCTTCTTCTTCGGCTGTGTCACGTGTCAGTGTGACCTTTTTCTGGTAGTCTGTGCTGCTAGCTCTCACGCACCCCACTCTAACTGGCAAGCACACACAGTCACGCCTACCCACTTTATGAACGCATATTCTCGCTGAAATGCACTCACTGATGTTCACACACCTGCTTTCCTGTACACGTATTGGCCGCCTTTCCACCGATGTGGGTCTGCTGTTGGGACCACAAGAGGGGCATAGAACATAGAACATTACAGCGCAGTACAGGCCCTTCGGCCCTCGATGTTGCGCCGATCTGTGAAACCACTCTAAAGCCCATCTACACTATTCCCTTATCGTCCATATGTCTATCCAATGACAATTTGAATGCCCTTAGTGTTGGCGAGTCCACTACTGTTGCAGGCGGGGCGTTCCACACCCTTACTACTCTCTGCGTAAAGAACCTACCTCGGACATCTGTCCTATATCTATCTCCCCTCAATTTAAAGCTATGTCCCCTCGTGCAAGACATCACCATCCAAGGGAAAAGGCTCTCACTGTCCACCATATCCAATCCTCTGATCATCTTGTATGCCTCAATTAAGTCACCTCTTAACCTTCTTCTCTCTAACAAAAACAGCCTCAAGTCCCTCAGCCTTTTCTCATAAGATCTTCCCTCCATACCAGGCAACATTCTGGTAAATCTCCTCTGCACCCTTTCCAATGCTCCCACATCCTTCCTATAATGTGGCGACCATAATTGCACGCAATACTCCAAATGCGGCCACACCAGAGTTTTGTCCAGCTGCAACATGACCTCATGACTCCGAAACTCAATCCCTCTACCAATAAAAGCTAACACACCATACGCCTTCTTAACAACCCTCTCAACCTGGGTGGCATCTTTCAGGGATCTATGTACATGGACACCGAGATCTCTCTGTTCATCCACACTGCCAAGAATCTTACCATTAGCCCAGTACTCTGTCTTCCCGTTATTCCTTCCAAAATGAATCACCTCACACTTTTCTGCATTAAACTCCATTTGCCACCTCTCAGACCAGGGCTGCAGCTTATCTATGTCCCTTTGTAACTTGTAACATCCTTCCGCACTGTCCACAACTCCACCGACTTTAGTGTCATCTGCAAATTTACTCACCCATCCTTCTACGCCCTCCTCCAGGTCATTTATAAAAATGACAATGGCAGTGGCCCCAAAACAGATCCTTGTGGTACACCACTAGTAACTGGACTCCAGTCTGAACATGTCCTATCAACCACCACCCTTTGTCTTCTTCCAGCTAGCCAATGTCTGATCCAAACTGCTAAATCACCCTGAATCCCATGCCTCCGTATTTTCTGCAGTAGCCTACCGTGGGGAACCTTATCAAACGCTTTACTGAAATCCATACACACCACATCAACTGCTTTACCCTCATCCACCTGTTTGGTCACCTTCTGAAAGAACTCAATAAGGTTTGTGAGGCAGGACCTACCCTTCACAAAACCGTGTTGACTATCTCTAATCAAATTATTCCTTTCCAGACGATTATACATCCTATCTCTTATAAACCTTTCCAAGATTTTGCTCACAACAGAAGTAAGGCTCACTGGTCTATAGTTATCGGGGTTGTCTCTACTCCCCTTCTTGAACAAGGGGACAACATTTGCTACCCTCCAGTCTTCTGGCACTATTCCTGTAGACAAAGATGACTTAAAGATCAAAGCCAAAGGCTCAGCAATCTCCTCCCTAGCTTCCCAGAGAATCCTAGGATAAATCCCATCCGGCCCAGGGAACTTATCTATTTTTACACTTTCCAGAATTGCTAACACCTCCTCCTTATGAACCTCAAGCCCTTCTAGTCTAGTAGTCTGAATCTCATTATTCTCCTCAACAACATTGTCTTTTTCCTGTGTGAATACTGAAGAAAAATATTCATTTAGCACCTCTCCTATCTCCTCGGACTCCAAGCACAACTTCCCACTACTGTCCTTGACTGGCCCTACTCTTACCCTCGTCATTCGTTTATTCCTGACATATCTATAGAAAGCTTTAGGGTTATCCTTGATCCTACCTCCCAAAGACTTCTCATGTCCCCTCCTGGCTCTTCTTAGCTCTCTCTTTAGGTCCTTCCTAGCTAACTTGTAACTCTTGAGCGCCCTAACTGAACCTTCATGTCTCATCTTTACATAAGCCTCCTTCTTCCACTTGACAAGTGTTTCGACTGCTTTAGTAAACCACGGTTCCCTTGCTCGTCCACTTCCTCCCTGCCTGACAGGTACATACTTATCAAGGACACGCAGTAGCTGTTCCTTGAACAAGCTCCACATTTCCATTGTGCCCATCCCCTGCAGTTTTCCTCTTCAGCCGATGCATCCTAAGTCTTGCCTCGTTGAATCATAATTGCCTTTCCCCCACATATAACTCTTGCCCTGCAGTATATACCTATCCCTTTCCATCACTAAAGTAAACTTAATCAAATTGTGGTCACTACCACCAAAGTGCTCACCTACCTCCAAATCTAATACCTGTCCTGGTTCATTACCCAGTACCAAATCCAATATGGCCTATCCTCTCGTTGGCCTATCTACATACTGTGTCAGGAAACCCTCCTGCACACATTGGACAAAAACATACCCATCTAAAGTACTTGAACTATAGCGTTTCCAGTCAATATTTGGAAAGTTAAAGTCCCCCATAACAACTACCCTGTTGCTTTCGCTCCTGTCCAGAATCATCTTTGCAATCCTTTCCTCTACATCTCTGGAACTTTTCAGAGGCCTGTAGAAAACCCCTAACAGGGTGACCTCTCCTTTCCTGTTTCTAACCTCAGCCCATACTACCTCAGTAGACGAGTCCTCATCAAACATCCTTTCTGCCACCATAATTCTGTCCTTGACTAACAATGCAACCCCTCCCCCTCTTTTACCATCTTCCCTGAGCTTACTGAAATATCTAGACCCCGGCACCTGCAACAACCATTCCTGTCCCTGCTCTATCCATGTCTCCGAAATGGCCACAACATCGAAGTCCCAGGTACCAACCCATTTATGGACAGATCATTTCTATGACAAAGTTCTGGACATGATAACACATTCTCGGACTTCGCCATTTCTGTTGAGAAACCTGCTCGGGGTGATACTGTGTATTTCGTTCTTTTTGTGAAAATGAGCTATGGCTTTGTATTGGTACCAATATGGAACAGGGACGTTTCCTTGTTGTTTAATGGTTATTGTGATATGTGGAATGTTACATTGTTGATTTTCAAATCTTCCCACTACTGTTGACCATTAAATAAACAAAATATCCTCAAGTGGCTTCTCGTGGGTACACGTGCCATATCTATTGCATCACATTTCAATCAAACTTCGAAGCCTGAACAGTTAGCCTGACCTCTAGAAGCATCAGCACCATAAAGGCAGCAGCCAACAATCAAACACACAAGAGCTGGGCTTCGGCACTGGGGATATCCTCGCGGCCACTGGGTAAGTGTGCGGATCATAGGCGGGCACCTGAACACGCTCTCCCTAATGTTCTCGGCAGGGGTCGGAAGTCTAGGGGCTCCTACTGTGGCCGGGGTGAGTGTACAGAACGAGGTTCTCCAACACACCTGGATCGGTGGATGACACTCTGCGGGAACACGCAAGGGTAGGTAGGGGCTTTGGGGATCTGAGGGTCCTGGGGTGGAAGCCCTGGCTGATTGTCGGTCTCCCTCCTCCAATTCCTGACAGATATAACAATCTGGCTGGTACTGTCGGTCCCACAGAGGCTGCCCTCGCAGTGCCGATGACAGCTGAGACAGGCAGATGCCGGAGAAGATGGCAGCAGCGTTGATGCAGGTTAGGTGTAGGGGGCCGCCACCCACCCTGCAGACCTGGCTGCCTTCAGGCCAAGGAGGAACACAGAGGGGGACACCAGCGATGACCCAAGGCGTAAAAGTGTCATTGATTTTTCGATGAGATGATGGACAACACACGCCGCAGGAGTCTCTGTCTCACCAAGGGGATGATGTGGCACCTGTGCCAGGTCCTCGCAGAGTTGGCGCCTCTTGGAGGAGGCCACCACAGCCCTGAACCTCTCTGCAACTGGTTCATTCCAGGCCACAAGGGGAACATGGGTGGCATTGGAACCTGGATTGTAGTTTTAGGGTAAGGGAGAATGAGAGTATAGTGGTCAGGAGCACAGATTTGACGTCGCAGGAGGGGGCCAGTGTTCAGGTAGGTGGTTTGAAGTGTGTCTACTTCAATGCCAGGAGTATACGAAACAAGGTAGGGGAACTGGCAGCATGGGTTGGTACCTGGGACTTCGATGTTGTGGCCATTTCGGAGACATGGATAGAGCAGGGACAGGAATGGATGTTGCAGGTTCCGGGGTTTAGGTGTTTTAGTAAGCTCCGAGAAGGAGGCAAAAGAGGGGGAGGTGTGGCGCTGCTAGTCAAGAGCAGTATTACGGTGGCGGAGAGGATGCTAGATGGGGACTCTTCTTCCGAGGTAGTATGGGCTGAAGTTAGAAACAGGAAAGGAGAGGTCACCCTGTTGGGAGTTTTTTATGGGCCTCCTAATAGTTCTAGGGATGTAGAGGAAAGGATGGCGAAGATGATTCTGGATATGAGCGAAAGTAACAGGGTAGTTATTATGGGAGACTTTAACTTTCCAAATATTGACTGGAAAAGATATAGTTCGAGTACAATAGATGGGTCGTTTTTTGTACAGAGTGTGCAGGAGGGTTTCCTGAAACAATATGTTGACAGGCCAACAAGAGGCGAGGCCACGTTGGATTTGGTTTTGGGTAATGAACCAGGCCAGGTGTTGGATTTGGAGGTAGGAGAGCACTTTGGGGACAGTGACCACAATTCGGTGACGTTTACGTTAATGATGGAAAGGGATAAGTATACACCGCAGGGCAAGAGTTATAGCTGGGAGAAGGGCAATTATGATGCCATTAGACGTGACTTGGGGGGGATAAGGTGGAGAAGTAGGCTGCAAGTGTTGGGCACACTGGATAAGTGGGGCTTGTTCAAGGATCAGCTACTGCATGTTCTTGATAAGTATGTACCGGTCAGACAGGGAGGAAGGCATCGAGCGAGGGAACCGTGGTTTACCAAGGAAGTGGAATCTCTTGTTAAGAGGAAGAAGGAGGCCTATGTGAAGATGAAGTGTGAAGTTTCGGTTGGGGCGATGGATAGTTACAAGGTAGCGAGGAAGGATCTAAAGAGAGAGCTAAGATGAGCAAGGAGGGGACATGAGAAGTATTTGGCAGGAAGGATCAAGGAAAACCCAAAAGCTTTCTATAGGCATGTCAGGAATAAGCGAATGGCTAGGGAAAGAGTAGGACCAGTCAAGGACAGGGATAGGAAATTGTGTGTGGAGTCTGAAGAGATAGGCGAGATACTAAATGAATATTTTTCGTCAGTATTCACTCAGGAAAAAGATAATGTTGTGGAGGAGAATGCTGAGCCCCAGGCTAATAGAATAGATGGCATTGAGGTACGTAGGGAAGAGGTGTTGGCAATTCTGGACAGGCTGAAAATAGATAAGTCCCCGGGACCTGATGGGATTTATCCTAGGATTCTCTGGGAGGCCAGGGAAGAGATTGCTGGACCTTTGGCTTTGATTTTTATGTCATCATTGGCTACTGGAATAGTGCCAGAGGACTGGAGGACAGCAAATGTGGTCCCTTTGTTCAAAAAGGGGAGCAGAGACAACCCCGGCAACTATAGACCGGTGAGCCTCACGTCTGTAGTGGGTAAAGTCTTGGAGGGGATTATAAGAGACAAGATTTATAATCATCTAGATAGGAATAATATGATCAGGGATAGTCAGCATGGCTTTGTGAAGGGTAGGTCATGCCTCACAAACCTTATTGAGTTCTTTGAGAAGGTGACTGAACAGGTAGACGAGGGTAGAGCAGTTGATGTGGTGTATATGGATTTCAGCAAAGCGTTTGATAAGGTTCCCCACGGTAGGCTATTGCAAAAAATACGGAGGCTGGGGATTGAGGGTGATTTAGAGATGTGGATCAGAAATTGGCTAGCTGAAAGAAGACAGAGGGTGGTGGTTGATGGGAAATGTTCAGAATGGAGTACAGTCACAAGTGGAGTACCACAAGGATCTGTTCTGGGGCCGTTGCTGTTTGTCATTTTTATCAATGACCTAGAGGAAGGCGCAGAAGGGTGGGTGAGTAAATTTGCAGACGATACTAAAGTCGATGGTGTTGTCGATAGTGTGGAAGGATGTAGCAGGTTACAGAGGGATATAGATAAGCTGCAGAGCTGGGCTGAGAGGTGGCAAATGAAGTTTAATGTAGAGAAGTGTGAGGTGATTCACTTTGGAAGGAATAACAGGAATGCGGAATATTTGGCTAATGGTAAAGTTCTTGGAAGTGTGGATGAGCAGAGGGATCTAGGTGTCCATGTACATAGATCCCTGAAAGTTGCCACCCAGGTTGATAGGGTTGTGAAGAAGGCCTATGGAGTGTTGGCCTTTATTGGTAGAGGGATTGAGTTCCGGAGTCGGGAGGTCATGTTGCAGCTGTACAGAACTCTGGTACGGCCGCATTTGGAGTATTGCGTACAGTTCTGGTCACCGCATTATAGGAAGGACGTGGAGGCTTTGGAGCGGGTGCAGAGGAGATTTACCAGGATGTTGCCTGGTATGGAGGGAAAATCTTATGAGGAAAGGCTGATGGACTTGAGGTTGTTTTCATTGGAGAGAAGAAGGTTAAGAGGAGACTTAATAGAGGCATACAAAATGATCAGGGGGTTGGATAGAGTGGACAGTGAGAGCCTTCTCCCGCGGATGGAAATGGCTGGCACGAGGGGACATAACTTTAAACTGAGGGGTAATAGATATAGGACAGAGGTCAGAGGTAGGTTCTTTACGCAAAGAGTAGTGAGGCCGTGGAATGCCCTACCTGCTACAGTAGTGAACTCGCCAACATTGAGGGCATTTAAAAGTTTATTGGATAAACATATGGATGATAATGGCATAGTGTAGGTTAGATGGCTTTTGTTTCGGTGCAACATCGTGGGCCGAAGGGCCTGTACTGCGCTGTATCGTTCTATGTTCTATTTCCAAAGCTGCAGCCCACAAGTGTATTCATGACGTCACGTAGACCCGGACATCAGAATTTTAATAACTTTTGAGCTGGACCAGGCCTTCCAAGATGCCCAGGCTGCAGGAGTCTCTGCCATTGCCGGGATGCCCCAGCTCCAGGGGTAATAGATTGCATGCATGTTGCCTTTGCGTGCATGGGGCATCTGAGTGCCCTTCATTAAACGGAGAGGGGTCCATACCCGAATGTTCAATTCATTATGTTCCATTACGCCCATTACGTTCAGATCATGCACATCCAGGGAGCGTGCATGACAGCTAAATCCTGGGACACTCAGAGATCCCGGCATCTTTGAGGACAGTCCCGAGATGACAGGTTGGCCCTTGGGGGATAAGGGCTACTCGCTGAGATCCTGGATGACAACACTCATGCAGAGGCCAGGGACGGAGGCGGACACCTGATATAACAAGGCCTATGTTGCCAGCCGTGCTGTCATTGAGCGGTGCATCAGCCACACTCACTCTCTCACACTCACTGTCAGCAGGTTAATATACAAGGTTTGAATGTGATAACTCAGTGAGGAAAGCTCTGATGCACCACAGTTTATGCCAAAGCCTGACTCGTGTCTTCATGCTGACAGCGCACTGACACCCATCCCGTGGCTTGCATCGGCGACTTTTGATGTTGGACCACTATAACCGGGGAGGGGGTGTTGGGGGAGGGTGAGGGCTGAGGGCGAAGGGGGGGTGGGGTGCAGTTAAGTTAATGTGATAGAAGCTTCACGTGTTACATGTTTTAATGGTGAACATTCCACCTAGCTACAGATAGCGACCGCCCCTCCCAGGTGGAGGCAGCCTGCTGCTTTCCACACCCTGTGGACTTTGATGCCCTCGACGGATGTCTTCCGGAGGGCCTGGAGACGGGAGCCCCGGCAACCGTACCGGTGCTGCCTGCTGCCCTTAAGATGTTCCAGTGTCAGGAGGGGGGATTTGAAAGAACTAGAGACCATTGTTGTTCCCTAGGTGGCAAGCCCTGGGTTGGCCTCCAGCACTTCCTCCTCCCTGACAGTGCCCGTAGGGCCCTGCGGGTCTCCATGTGACAGAGAGGCAGCCGGAGTGAGCTCCGGTGACTCTAAGTCTTGTGACTCTGCCAGTACTGGTGGCTCCCCATTGTCTGCACCATGGTGTCGACGCCCTCAGTGATGCTCCTCGGTGACTGGGCCATGCTCTGCAGTCCCTCAGCAATGTCCACCTGTGCCTGGGACATCAACCATGCTTGTCACCGTCTGAGCCATGCCTTGGGCACACCACTCAAGACGCGAATATCGTGCTCCAGGCTTTCCACTGATGTTGCCACCCTAGCAGTGTTGGCCTCAGTGCCAGCATTGTTGTTATGCCATAGCCTTTGGGACTCCTGGAGTATCACTGACATCCCCTCCTGAATGTCACGGCTGTGTCCTATTAACTGCATTAGCCTTGGGAAAACCTTGTCCAGAGTCTCGCCATCTGACTGGGAGCCAGCTGAGTCCTGGAATCCAGCAGACCTTCAACTGTTGACTCCCTTGGATGTTCCTGCCGCAACTGATGTGCATCAGCAACTGTGCGGTGCTCACCAGATTGTGCCCCAGAAGCCTGTCCACTAATGTTGCCCACCAAGATGTGTGTCTCTGCGTTGGTGGAAGGTGGGGATAATAGTTGTGATGCCTCGATGGTGGTCTCCTTGGAGATCTCCTCTGAGGTGGTCTCTTGTGTGATGGTGGTTGGGGGGGTGGGGCACATCTCCAGATGGCCCAGTCCCATTAGATGGAGATTCTGCAAGACAATGGACATGTGGTCAGTAAGAGGGAAGGATCATTTTGTCTGACATGAATAACTCCCTTGATTCAGGTCATCTGGGTGAAGGGGCAGTGGATCCTCACCTCTGCAGTGCAGGCCAACCTCACTGTCAGTGACTGCTCTCTCTTCAGTCAGCCCTGCGATTTCCAGGGTCCGTTCCTCAGAGGGAGTGAGAACTCTCATCTCTGAGACTCCGCCTTGGCCCTTTCCCGCTTATTATGGGCTACCTATGCCTGCAGAGACAAGGAGGGCTTTGTGAGCTGCACACTCGATGTACAATCACTCAATGAGGATATTTTCTTTGGGCTTCGATAGTTGTGCCTTGGGGACTCCCAGGCTATTGCTGAAGATGTTCCCATGTTCCTTCCTTTTACTGGTCTGCCAGCATTGAGTCATAGCTACACACCCTAACTGGCCATTGTCCCATCTTGACCCTAACTCATTAATGGATAGTCCTGTTTATCCACGGTGATTCAATCAAGATCCATTGTCCTCTGAAACACCCTCATCTGACCAGTTAACAGTCTATTATGGAGTCTGATGGCTTCTTTTGCCGGTCCTCGTCCTGCTGCAAAGTTGATCACCTGTGTCTGGAAATTCATTACATATTCATAGCATGGTCTTGTTCTTTTGTGAAACTGCGAGTGAGTGATCATAATAACGAGTTTGTGTTCAGCTGAGTGCTCTTGCAGACGGCCAGTACAAACCAAACCAGACCACACCAGAATGACACAGGCACCAGACAGACTCACAGACAAGGACAGACTCCGAGACAAGGAAAAATTATACAATGAACAGCAACTTAACAAACACAGTACGAAGTCTTACAACACCAGGTTAAAGTCCAACAGGTTTGTTTCGATGTCACTAGCTTTCGGAGCGCTGCTCCTTCCTCAGGTGAATGAAGAGGTCTGTTCCAGAAACAAATATATAGACAAATTCAAAACTGCCAGACAATGCTAGGAATGCGAGCATTAGCAGGTGATTAAATCTTTACAGATCCAGAGATGGGGTAACCTCAGGTTAAAGAGGTGTGAATTGTGTCAAGCCAGGACAGTTGGTAGGATTTCGCAGGCCAGATGGTGGGGGATGAATGTAACGCGACATGAATCCCAGGTCCCGATTGAGGCCGCACTCATATGTGCGGAACTTGGCTATAAGTTTCTGCTCGGCGATTCTGCGTTGTCGCGCGTCCTGAAGGCCGCCTTGGAGAACGCTTACCCGGAGATCAGAGGCTGAATGCCCTTGATTGCTAAAGTGTTCCCCGACTGGAAGGGAACATTCCTACCTGGTGATTGTCGCGCGATGTCCGTTCATTCGTTGTCGCAGCGTCTGCATGGTCTCGCCAATGTACCACGCTTCGGGACATCCTTTCCTGCAGCGTATGAGGTAGACAACGTTGGCCGAGTCGCACGAGTATGTACCGCGTACCTGGTGGGTGGTGTTCTCACGTGTAATGGTGGTATCCATGTCGATGATCTGGCACATCTTGCAGAGATTGCCATGGCAGGGTTGTGTGGTGTCGTGGTCACTGTTCTGAAGACTGGGTAGTTTGCTGCAAACAATGGTTTGTTTGAGGTCCATGTTTGTCTTCTGAGGAGGTCGGTGCGGTGCATCCTCAGAAGACAAACATGGACACAACCGACAGAATACCCTTCGTCGTCCAGTACTTCCCCGGAGCGGAGAAACTACGACACCTTCCTCACAGCCTTCAACACGTCATTGATGAAGATGAACATCTTGCCAAGGTCATCCCCACACCCCCACTACTTGCCTTCAAACAACTGCGCAACCTCAAACAAACCATTGTTTGCAGCAAACTCCCAGATCTCTCTGTACATCAATTTTCCCCAGGACTCTTCCATTGACCGTATAGTCCGCTCTTGAAGTAGATCTTCCAAAATGCATCACCTCGCATTTGCCTGGATTGACTTCCATCTGCCATTTCTCTGCCCAACTCTCCAATCTATCTATATTTTGCTGTATTCTCTGACAGTCCTCCTCGCTATCTGCAACTCCACCAATCTTAGTATCATCTGCAAACTTGCTAATCAGACCACCTGTACCTTCGTCCAGATCATTTATATATATATCACAATATATATCACAAATAACAGTGGTCCGAGCACGGATCCCTCTGGAACACCACAAATCACCTTTCTCCATTTTGAGACACTCCCTTCCACCACTACTCTCTGTCTCCTGTTGCCCAGCCAGTTCTTTATCCATCTAGCTAGTACACCCTGAACCCCATACGACTTCACTTTTTCCATCAACCTGCCATGGGAAACTTTATCAAACGCCTTACTGAAGTCCATGTATATGACATCTACAGCCCTTCCCTCATCAATTAACTTTGTCACTTCCTCAAAGAATTCTATTAGGTTTGTAAGACATGACCTTCCCTGCACAAAACCATGCTGCCTATCTCTGATAAGTCTATTTTCTTCCAAATGTGAATAGATCCTATCCCTCAGTATCTTCTCCAACGGTTTGCCTACCACTGACGTCAAGCTCACAGGTCTATAATTCCCTGGATTATCCCTGCTACCCTTCTTAAACAAAGGGACAACATTAGCAATTCTCCAATCCTCCGGGACCTCACCCGTGCTCAAGGATGCTGCAAAGATATCTTTTAAGGCCCCAGCTATTTCGTCCCTCATTTCCCTCAGAAACCTGGGATAGATCCCATCCGGACCTGGGGACTTGTCCACCTTAATGCCTTTTAGAATACCCAAAACTTCCCCCTTCCTTATGCCGACTTGACCTAGAGTATTTAAACATCCATCCCTAGCCTCAACATCCGTCATGTCCCTCTCCTTGGCAAAGTACTCATTAAGAATCTCACCCATCAAGACTTCCGGTTGCGGCAATGACCAGCTAAGCCGTACGTTTCGGCGGCTCCAGCTCGAACAGACCTTCGGGCTTTTTTAAGAGCCCCAACGGGGAATTTTTTCGGGACGAAACCCGGTGTGGGGTGAGACAACAGGGAGTCCCCCCCCCCCCCCCCCCCCCAACGAAAAAGAAAAATATCGGCGGCGGCGGCCAGATCGCGAAGAATCCTCGAGGACAGGGGCAGAAGGAAAAAGGAGCAAGATGGCGGCGGAGGGAGCCCAGGCGACATGGGAGCCGGAGCAAGACGAATTTTTGAGACGGTGTGTGGAGCTGCTTAAGAAGGAGGTGCTGGCCCCGATGCTACAAGCAATTGAGGGGCTTAAGGAGACACAAAGGACCCAGGAGATGGAGCTCCGCGTGGTGGAGCAGAAGGTGACGGACAACGAGGACGAGATCCTGGGCCTGGCGGTCAAAATGCAGACGCACGAGGCGCTCCACAGAAAGTGCATTGAAAGGATTGAAGTCCTAGAAAACAGATCACGGAGAAAGAACCTTCGGATCCTGGGTTTCCTCGAGGGAGTGGAATGAGCGGACGGCGGGGCTTACGTGAGCACGATGCTACGCTCGCTAATGGGAGCTGAGGCCCCCTCGGGCCCCTTGGAAATGGAAGGGGCCCACCGGGTCCCTGCGAGGAGACCAAAGGTGGGAGAACCACCTAGGGCGACGATCGTGCAATTTCATCATTTCAATGACAGAGAGGTGGTTCCGAGATGGGCCAAGAAGGTACGGAGTAGTAGATGGGAGAATGCGGTGGTACGGGTGTACCAGGATTGGAGTGCGGAGGTGGCGAGGAGGGGAGCGAGTTTTAATCGAGCCAAGGAGGTGCTACACAAGAAGAAGGTGAAGTTCGGGATGCTGCAGCCGGCGCGACTGTGGGTCACGCACCAGGAGAGGCATCACTACTTCGAAACGGCGGAAGAAGCATGGACCTTCATTAAAAAC
Source organism: Scyliorhinus torazame (assembly GCF_047496885.1). Taxonomy (NCBI): domain Eukaryota; kingdom Metazoa; phylum Chordata; class Chondrichthyes; order Carcharhiniformes; family Scyliorhinidae; genus Scyliorhinus; species Scyliorhinus torazame. The sequence continues at coordinate 88,357,429 of NC_092719.1, forward strand.
GAGAAACTGGATCAGAACTGAGGGACTGATGTTGGAGGGGAAATGACAATGCTGATGTATATAGAGATGTAAATTGTGGAGGGGGGGACACTGAGAAATGTGGGCGCCGGTGGGGGGGAAGAAGGGACATAGGCGGGGGAGGGGGACTGGGAGTGGGGCGACAGAGGGAGCTGCGTCACGATGGGCGGGACGGCTCTAGAGAACACGGGGCTTATTGTTCTTGTTCCCGCGCCAGAAAGATGATGGCGGGAAGATAGGCGCAAGGTAGATGGGAGTTCCCCACATGGGGGGGGTCAAGGAGAGAGCGGGAGAAGCCGGGGTCAGTTGAAGTCAGCTGACTTTCGGAAGCAATATGGGGGGAGTAACCATGCTAGACGGGGATCTAGCGGAGGGGGGGGGGGGGGTGGGGGTGGGGGGGGGCGGATAACTGGGTTGCTGCTGCAGAGATCAAAGAGGAATTGGTAAAAGAAAAGGTGGTCGGGACGGGAATGCGCCGCCTGGGGAATGGGTGGGTGCGCGGAACCGGGACGTGGGACTGGCCCAGAGAGGGTGATGGCTAGTCAACAGGGGAGGGGGGCAGGCAGCCCCCCAGTTCGACTGATCACGTGGAACGTGAGAGGCCTAAATGGGCCGATTAAGAGGGCCCGAGTGTTCGCGCACTTGAAAGGACTGAGGGCAGATGTGGCCATGCTTCAGGAGACGCACCTGAAGGTGATGGACCAAGTTAGGTTAAGGAAAGGATGGGTGGGACAGGTGTTCCACTCAGGGCTGGATGCAAAGAACATAGAACATAGAAAATACAGCACAGAACAGGCCCTTCGGCCCACGATGTTGTGCCGAACCTTTGTCCTAGATTAATCATAGATTATCATTGAATTTACAGTGCAGAAGGTGGCCATTCGGCCCTTTGAGTCTGCACCAGCTCTTGGAAAGAGCACCCTACCCAAACTCAACACCTCCACCCAACACCAAGGGCAATTTGGACATTAAGGGCAATTTATCATTGGCCAATTCACCTAACCCGCACATCTTTGGACTGTGGGAGGAAACCGGAGCACCCGGAGGAAACCCACGCAGACACGGGGAGGACGTGCAGACTCCGCACAGACAATGACCCAAGCCGGAATCGAACCTGGGACCATGGATCTGTGAAGCAATTGTGCTATCCACAATGCTACCGTGCTGCCCTTAAGAACAAATAAATCTACACTATATCATTTTCCCGTAATCCATGTACCTATCCAAGAACTGCTTGAAGGTCCCTAATGTTTCCGACTCAACTACTTCCACAGGCAGTGCATTCCATGCCCCCACTACTCTCTGGGTAAAGAACCTACCTCTGATATCCCTCCTATAGCTTCCACCTTTCACCTTAAATTTATGTCCCCTTGTAATGGTGTGTTCCACCTGGGGAAAAAGTCTCTGACTGTCTACTCTATCTATTCCCCTGATCATCTTATAAACCTCTATCAAGTCGCCCCTCATCCTTCTCCGCTCTAATGAGAAAAGGCCTAGCACCCTCAACCTTTCCTCGTAAGACCTACTCTCCATTCCAGGCAACATCCTAGTAAATCTTCTTTGCACCTTTTCCAGAGCTTCCACATCCTTCCTAAAATGAGGCGACCAGAACTGTACACAGTACTCCAAATGTGGCCTTACCAAAGTTTTGTACAGCTGCATCATCACCTCACGGCTCTTAAATTCAATCCCTCTGTTAATGAACGCGAGCACACCATAGGCCTTCTTCACAGCTCTATCCACTTGAGTGGCAACTTTCAAAGATGTATGAACATAGACCCTAAGGTCTCTCTGCTCCTCCACAATGCCAAGAACTCTACCGTTAACCCTGTATTCCGCATTCATATTTGTCCTTCCAAAATGGACAACCTCACACTTTTCAGGGTTAAACTCCATCTGCCACTTCTCAGCCCAGCTCTGCATCCTATCTATGTCTCTTTGCAGCCGACAACATCCCTCCTTACTATCCACAACTCCACCAATCTTCGTATCGTCTGCAAATTTACTGACCCACCCTTCAACTCCCTCATCCAAGTCATTAATGAAAATCACAAACAGCAGAGGACCCAGAACTGATCCCTGCGGTACACCACTGGTAACGGGGATCCAGGCTGAATATTTGCCATCCACCACCACTCTCTGACTTCTATCGGTTAGCCAGTTCGTTATCCAACTGGCCAAATTTCCCACTATCCCATGCCTCCTTACTTTGTGCAGAAGCCTACCATGGGGAACTTTATCAAATGCCTTACTAAAATCCATGTACACTACATCCACTGCTTTACCTTCATCCACATGCTTGGTCACCTCCTCAAAGAATTCAATAAGATTTGTAAGGCAAGACCTACCCCTCACAAATCCGTGCTGACTATCCCGAATCAAGCAGTGTCTTTCCAGATGCTCAGAAATCCTATCCTTCAGTACCCTTTCCATTACTTTGCCTACCACCGAAGTAAGACTAACTGGCCTGTAATTCCCAGGGTTATCCCTAGTTCCTTTTTTGAACAGGGGCACGACATTCGCCACTCTCCAATCCCCTGGTACCACCCCTGTTGACAGTGAGGACGAAAAGATAATTGCCAATGGCTCTGCAATTTCATCTCTTGCTTCCCATAGAATCCTTGGATATATCCCGTCAGGCCCGGGGGACTTGTCTATCCTCAAGTTTTTCAAAATGCCCAACACATCTTCCTTCCTAACAAGTATTTCTTCGAGCTTACCAATCTGTTTCACACTGTCCTCTCCAACAATATCGCCCCTCTCATTTGTAAATACAGAAGAAAAGTACTCATTCAAGACCTCTCCTATCTCTTCAGACTCAATCTGTGACTGAATACACAATCTCCCGCTACTATCCTTGATCGGACCGACCCTCGCTCTAGTCATTCTCATATTTCTCACAGAACAGAACAGAGGGGTGGCCATACTGGTGGGGAAACGGGTGTCATTCGAGGCTAGGAACATTGTAGCAGACAGCGGAGGCAGATATGTGATGGTGAGTGGCAGACTGCAAGGAATGGAGGTCGTGTTGGTTAACGTATATGCCCCGAATTGGGATGATGCGGGATTTATGAAGCGGATGCTGGGACGTATCCCGGACTTGGAGGTAGGAAACCTGATAATGGGGGGGACTTCAACACCGTGTTGGACCCAGGGTTAGATAGATCTAGATCAAGGACCGGAAAAAGGCCGGCAGCGGCCAAGGTGCTTAGGGGGTTTATGGACCAAATGGGGGGAGTGGATCCGTGGCGATTTGTTAGGCCGATGGCCAAAGAGTTCTCCTTCTTCTCCCATGTTCACAAGGTGTACTCCCGGATAGATTTCTTTGTTTTGGGAATGTCACTGATCTCGAGGGTGGAAGGAACTGAGTACTCAGCCATAGCTGTTTCAGATCGTGCCCCACACTGGGTGGACCTGGAATTAGGAGAGGAGAGGGAGCAGCGTTCACTCTGGCGAC